>NC_080724.1:16360000-16692500 GCF_019097595.1 Hemibagrus wyckioides
TATATATATATATATATATATATATATAAAAAGAATATGAATTAAGTGTCTTCCCTTTCTCAGGTCCTGGAATACTACTGTGCTAACTTCATCATTCCCGATGGCGCTACAGGAGAGAATCAGAGTGGTGCTGCTGGCATGTGGCTCCTTCAATCCCATCACCAATATGCACCTACGCATGTTTGAGCTAGCACGCGATCACCTCGAGGACACCGGTACATTACACCAATTGTACATTACACGCAACTTCAACTTTAAATAATCCTTATCATTGTTTCTTAACAGGTCTTACTTCAGGATCACTCTTAGATAAGAGCATTTGCCAAATGCCAGGATCAGGGATCTTTTCAAGGGAGATGCATATGGGCACTAAAATAAAAAAAAAACATTATCCCCATAAAACTGCTCTCCAGCATTTTCTAGTTGTTTTCTGATACTACTGAATTATCAATTATTTATTTTTTAACTATCAATTATCTATGGAAATAGTGGATGATGATAATAATAATAGTGTAATAACCAGTAAATTACTTTCAGGGATAACAAGATGATATCTTTAATTCTTTTTTTATTCTGGATTGTCTGAATATGTCATTAATGTATTTCACACTTAATACATTAACAGGTCTACGTCTATCCACCGAACGTTGGGGGTTAAGCAAAAGAGAAGTGTGAACATTTTGCTATAATCACAATGTCATCATCGTCCTGACCATTTTATAACACAGATTATTCATATATGTCCAATATTCTTTTATTTACAACGTTTATTTAGTTGTCTGTTCCAACAGGTCATGCTGAGGCATTTTAAAATATAGATCTCTGTTTTCATTTAATGAAAGACTTCCTCATACATGTTTGTTTTTCCTGATTGCGACCGTAAGACTATAAGCTCAGTCCCTCACAACACAAAAACTCTGCAATGCAGTTAATGATGTTTATTTTTTTTTAAATGCTTCTGAATTTCATTAATGCTAGTTCAATTTTGACCAAATATCATGTTACTGTAAATTGTTAGCATGCTAGCCTCTTTAAAAGGATCTAAAATAACAATAAAAAGAGAAGAAAGCACTTGTGACTCACTTTTGGGTCATAGCACAGCAGCTGAGAGCAGCTCGTCTGTAGGTTCTTCAGATTAAAGTGACGATCTTTTCAGTATGTTATTTTATTTGTCCATGCTTGTTTTTGTTTTGTTTTTTTTTACAGGAAGGTATCGAGTAGTAAAGGGTATCATCTCTCCTGTTGGTGATGCCTATAAAAAGAAGGGTCTGATTGAATCGCGTCATCGGATCGAGATGGCCAGATTGGCGACAGAGGCCTCCAGCTGGATCAGTGTGGATGATTGGGAGAGCCAGCAGACTGAGTGGGTGGAAACAGCCAAAGTTATCAGGTGGCGTTACACTATTTATTCCTAATAAAGGCCCTGTGCCTTTTCCACCTCCGCCCTTTTTTGGAGGGCAGTGGTAGCTCAAGTGGTTAAGGCTCTGGGTTGTTGATCGGAAGATCAGGGTTCATGCCCCAGCACCGCCAAGCTGTTACTGTTGGGCCCTTGAACAAGGCCCTCAATTCCCCCATCATGCATCATGCATCATGCATCATGACCCCAAGGATGGGATATGCGAAGAAAGCATTTCACTGTGCAGTAATATACATGCGACAAATAAAGACAACTACTTACTTAATTTAGGTGTAGCGAATACGCAGAATGGTATACACACCTCTTTTGGAACTGTACTGGAAAATGAACACCATTCTATGAAAAGAAAATCCCTCAGTTGATGGTTTGATGATAACAAAGAACGTCGCTCAAAAAATCTCCCACAGTTGTTCAACTCTGTGTGACTCTTATAGGACTTAGTATATGATTTTCATCCTCATCAGACCATTCAATGAGCTCTCATGCCCTGTGGATGAAAGAGAGACCACACCAGTTGGGAATTTATCATAGCAGATGCAGCAGAATAACTTTATACTGATGTGAAGTAACTGCTCATTTGAAGTGGAGATGAAAAATGGCAGCAAAATACAGCAGTATAAAAGAAAAGCCAGAGATTTTCCTTTAATTTGTCATCCATCTATAATTATGTGCAGTTGTTGCATTCATAAGGTGTGATTTTTTTTTTTTTTGGTTGTTGTTGTTGTTTTCCTTTGTATTCTTCAGGGCTCCAGTTTATAAAGGAAGCCTATTTAAATAACATACACAATTCTAATCGAACCGTCCTGTCTTTTTGGCTTTACAATTCGCTGATATTTTGTGCTTTTAGATGAAAACGAAAAGCAAGTTGAAACTCTCTTGCACATATTTTTTGGCTTTGTCTTTTAAAGACACCATCATGCTGTGCTGTCAGCAGCGGAAGACAACCATGACAAGGTGGACACAGTGAAATTCACAAAGAAGAGAAGACTGAATAAGGAAAGTTCATCAGATCACAACACATCAGGTACTGTCTACCAGCACTATACACTTTTCAGATATTTTTTAAGCCTCAGTGAATATGAATGCAAAGTGATTTACAGCTCAGTTTCATTTCATGCGAAGTAGACGATGTCTTCCAGTCAAAAACAAAGACTCCAGATTATTTGAAATAGCATGTTTGCACTGCAAAACAGGATCAGACAGGATTCCTGTCATCTGCCAAATGTCAAATAGTAGAAGAAAAGTCTGGTCTTACTGTCTTTAAGTTTATTACTGTTGAGAAAGGGGACACACCTTCTGCATTCTTTCAAAGTCAGGGACAACTTTCACTTTATCATCAACTAAACAACAAGTTAACATGGACACATGGTGTCTGACTATGTTAGCTCGACTTCTTTGACATAATTTGATGCAGGAGGCTCACACTCAGGTCATGGAAAGCAACACTATGATGTTTTTCTCTTTTCTAACAACCCCAAATTCAATTCCAAATGAAAGCCGTGATAGTTAATGAGCTGTATCACATCATAAGCGAATGCTAAAGTTTGCATAAAATGGTCCATGACTGGAGTCTTCAAATGATTTCTGTTGGGAACCAACTTAACACAACCACAGACTCCATTCATTCATTTAGCTTCAATCATCCGATCTCAACCCAGTTGACCATCTGTGGGTGATTTTGAGCTGACAGGACTGCACTCTCCAACACAATCATCAAAAAACCTATCGAGGGAATATCTTTTGGAAGAATGGTGTTTCTCTCATTACTATAGTTCCAGAGATTTGCAGAATCTCTGCTGGCTGTTGTTGGCCCAACACCATCCACAGACAATGGGATTTTTATTTTTTTATATATTTATATATATATTTTGCTTAACATATTAATGTTATTTAGGCTAGTTTGAATGACAATTGGGCAGGTTTCAGCCTGGATTTGAATGACCACTGTGTTGGTTTTTGGGCAAAGAATATAATGAAATGGAATGCTATGGGTTAGTTTTGGGTTTTTTGGTCTGTTTTTGTGCCAGGAGTGAATAGCCAATGGGCAGGATTTTGGCCTTGTTTTCAATGACCATTTAGGCTGGGTAACCATACCTGCCAGTCTGCAGTTTTAACATCACAAACACATACACTGATCAGCCATAACATTTTGAGCAGTGACAAGTGAAGTGAATAACACTGAATATCTCCTCATCATGGCACCTGTTAGTGGGTGGTATATATTAGGCAGCAATTTGTCCTCAAAGTTGATGTAGCCAAAGCAGCAAAAATGGACAAGTGTAAGGATTTGAGCGAGTTTGACAAGGGCCAAATTGCGTGTTCCCGGTTAGCAGTGGTCACCTCACAACTTGCAGGATCTGCCGCTAACGTCTTGGTGCCAGATACCCGAGCACACCTTCAGGGATCTAGTGGAGTCCGTACCTCGACGGATCAGGGCTGTTCTGGCAGCAAAAGAGGGACCAACACAATATTAGGCAGGTGATCATAATGTTATGGCTGATCGGTGTATAGCCATCATTATAGTGACGTGTTTCTGATTGTCTTTCTTCAGAAACTCTTCAGCTCAAGCTGTTGTGTGGAGCAGACGTGCTGGAGTCCTTCAGCGTCCCAAATCTGTGGAAGAAGGAGGACATTTCAGAGATTGTGGGCCGCTATGGTATTGTGTGCATCACCAGGAACGGTTGTGATGCAGAGAAGTTTGTCTACCAGTCAGATGCGCTGCACGAACACCGTAAGAACATCCACATTGTGAGGGAATGGGTGACTAATGAGATCTCAGCCACACACGTGAGGCGAGCTGTGCGCAGGGGACAGAGCGTACGCTATCTGCTGCCTGAGCCGGTGGTGCACTACATCCAAGATCATCATCTCTACAGTGCTGAGAGTGAGCAGAAGAATGCAGATGTCATCCTTGCTCCTCTTCAGAGATACGGCAGCACTAATGAATAAGCTGCTGTACTCTGTGTGTGTGTGTGTGTGTGTGTGTAAGCTGCTGAACACTACACAGAGTTAATGCACTTCACCAGCTGTAATGAAATTTTTGATTCTGGTAATACAGTATATATTTTTTTTAGAATGTTTGAGACTAGTCTGAATTCATTCAGGATTTCCTGAATTACAAATACAAGTGAATTTTACAGTTTACACTTTATACCTAGAGGTTGAAACAGATTTTTCCTTAGACTCATCTAAATATCATAATATAGTTTGTATTATATTATGTTATTTTTGGCCAACTGCTAAAAAAAAGGGTTTAAGACCCCATGTTTTCAGTCCTGTTATAGATGCACAATTGTATGGCTTTAATTTCTGAATAAATTTGTTGTGGGCAAACAAGAACAAAGCCTCTGGTTTATGTCACAGGCTAGTTTTCACCCTGTAGCTTTGTCTCCCTATAGTACCCCATGGGCACCAGTTCAAGCGACCTGCTAAAGTAGATTAAACTAATCGTGGCGTGGCTACGTGATTTCACAAAATATTAGCCTGAAAATAGCCTGTCCCCAGCATAGATGATTCAACTAATAACCTAATTAACCTCACCTAATTCATTCAAATGGGTGTGTTAGAGCAGGGAGGACACTGAGATATATGGGATAAGATTTACTCCATATTTCATACTGTTACCACGTCCAGTATCTAAAAACAAAAACCCCAAAAACGAAACAATCCCGATATACACGATATTACCAAAGGTTTTGGGACGTCTGGCTTTACATGCACATGAATGTAATATGGAGTTGGTTCTCCCTTTGCAGCTATAACAGCTTCAAATGTTCTGGGGAAGCCTTTCCACAAGGTTTAAGAGTGTGCTTATGGGAATTTTTTGACCAGTCCTCTAGAAGCGCATTTGTGAGGTCAGGCACTGATGTTAGACAAGAAGGTTTGGCTCGCAGTCTCCACACTAATTCATCCCAAAGTTGTTCTATCAGGTTGAGGTCAGGACTGAGAAGTTCCTCCACACCAAACTCGCTCATCCATGTCTTTATGGACCTTGCTTTGTGCACTGGTGTGCAGTCATGTTGGAACAGGAAGGGGTCATCCCCAAACTGTTCCCACAAAGTTGGGAGCATGAAATTGTCCAAAATGTCTTGGTATGAAGCTGAAGCATTAAGAATTCCTTTCACTCGAACTAAGGGGCCAAGCACAACCCCTGAAAAACAACACCTGTATTCAATGATTTGGAGAGGTGTCCCAAAACTTTTGGCAATATAGTGTAGATTTTCTCTACTTTAATTGGTCTGCCATTGTTGCACTCAATTAGCATACTGTGTTCAATATTGCACTTTCTATACTCAGAATATCGCATAACCAAAGGTGTACTTTGGTACGCTTCAGTACTGAGATATCATAAAGAGAAAGTATACGCTCACCTGCCTTGACTCGCATATGAACTTAAGTGACATCCCATTCCTAATCCATAGGGTTCAATATGACGTCGGTCCACCCTTTGCAGCTATAACAGCTTCAACTCTTCTGGGAAGGCTGTCCACAAGGTTTAGGAGTGTGTTTATGGGAATTTTTGACCATTCTTCCACAAGCGCATTTGTGAGGTCACACACTGATGTTGGACAAGTAGGCCTGGCTCTCAGTCTCCGCTCTAATTCATCCCAAAGGTGTTCTATCGGGTTGAGGTCAGGACTCTGTGCAGGCCAGTCAAGTTCATCCACACCAGACTCTATCATCCATGTCTTTATGGACCTTGCTTTGTGCACTGGTGCATAGTCATGTTGGAAGAGGAAGGGGCCAGCTCCAAACTGTTCCCACAAAGTTGGGAGCATGGAATTGTCCAAAATGTCTTGGTATGCTGAAGCATTCAGAGTTCCTTTCACTGGAACTAAGGGGCCAAGCCCAGCTCCTGAAAAACAACCCCACACCATAATCCCCCCTCCACCAAACTTTACACTTGGCACAATGCAGTCAGACAAGTACCGTTCTCCTGGCAACCGCCAAACCCAGACTCGTCCATCAGATTGCCAGATGGAGAAGCGTGATTCGTCACTCCAGAGAACGCGTCTCCACTGCTCTAGAGTCCAGTGGCGGCGTGCTTTACACCACTGCATCCGACGCTTTGCATTGCACTTGGTGATGTATGGCTTGGATGCAGCTGCTCGGCCATGGAAACCCATTCCATGAAGCTCTCTGCGCACTGTTCTTGAGCTAATCTGAAGGCCACATGAAGTTTGGAGGTCTGTAGTGATTGACTCTGAAAGAGCAACTGAAAGTTGGCGACCTCTTCACATTATGCGCCTCAGCATCCGCCGACCCCGCTCCGTCAGTTTACGTGGCCTACCACTTCGTGGCTGAGTTGCTGTCGTTCCCAAACACTTCCACGTTCTTATAATACAGCTGACAGTTGACTGTGGAATATTTAGGAGCGAGGAAATTTCACGACTGGATTTGTTGCACAGGTGGCATCCTATCACAGTTCCACGCTGGAATTCACTGAGCTCCTGAGAGCGACCCATTCTTTCACAAATGTTTGTAAAAACAGTCTGCATGCCTAGGTGCTTGATTTTATACACCTGTGGCCATGGAAGTGATTGGAACACCTGATTCTGATTATTTGGATGGGTGAGCGAATACTTTTGGCAATATAGTGTATGTCAAAAGCTTATTCAGTTGAAAGTAAAAGTATCCAACCAAAGAAGTGAACTCGAGTAAAAGTCAAACATTTTGCTCTCTGAATTCATTCGAGTATATCAAGTAACAAAAGAAAGGTTTTTTAAGCGATGAAATTAAAAAGGTAAGAGCAGATGACGAATTGGCACGATTCTTCATGTTTTATTTTCTACACTGATATTTTAACTTAAAGTGTGAATAAAATTTTGAAGGTCTAAATAAAAACAATGAACTTTTTTCATTGAAAGTGTAATCATGTAAGAATGCACAAAACCTTCTTTGGTCATATCAAAGCTCTCATAATACTAAGGTAAAGCGAAGGAAAACGGTAAAATTGTAAAATAAATTAGAATTCAGTCCAATATTTTAATGAACCTAGATGCTCATTAAGTGCTGGAAGGGAGATTATTCAGAAAAACATCATTTGTGACACCTATTTGCAATAAACAACATGAAAAAATGGGGAAGGTTTTCATTTCATTGAATCCAGGTGAGGGTTTTTTTTTTTTTTTTGTCATTCCTACGTATCATACCTCAAACACCTTTGAATGAAAAGAAATATTGTTCTGCAGCAGCATGGTGCATGGTTAAGTGCAGACGTGGAATGTTGTTTCTTCATGGTTGCTTACATAATACAACAGCACAGTGCATAGTAATACAATTATACTGTACAATATTGTGCAAAATATTCAGTAAATACACAGGACAGGACAGGACAGGACTGGACGGAAGAAACCAGTGAGAACGATTGTCTTTAAACTATAAACTCTAAAGTGTTTGTCCCATAGCAGCACAATAGCATTGTCCATTAACCTGTTCTATACCATAACCTCATCTCTCTGTCCATTTTTCCTTAACTATTATTTCACTTCTCTTTTTCCTATTTGTTATATAACCCTTGCAGAAGGACTTAACAAGAGTAAAGTATATCTACTTACACTACCGCTCAAAAGTTTGGTATCACCTGCATATTTCAGCTTGATTTCAGCTACGGAGGAAGACGCCATCAAGCCAATCCATCTTGTGGGAGATGCTCCAGGAAGCATGGGGTGAAATCTCATCAGATTATCTTGAAAAACCGACAGCTAGAATGCCAAAAATCATTATTTCTACCTCTGACATTTCAGCATGTCCTGTTCTTTTGCTATATTTTCTATTCAGACTAATTTCATTTATTGGAAAACAATAAAATTTTATTAGTGATCCCAAACTTTTGAGCAGTAGTGTATATCTGACCCTTCTTTCAGAGTTTACACTTGGTCACGTTTTCTGCAAAGTGTGTCTGCTGTCTCATGTCCTAAAACCCCCGAAATGTACATTTACTGCATATGTATTTTAACATTACTCAAATTTTCCTTTTCGAACTGTGCTGACATTGTGATTTTTAAGACATTTATGATTGTTAATCTCAGCAAAAATCTCTCTGGTCTGTCTGGTCTAACTTGCTCTGCCTGGTGCAGTTTTATAATTAGAGCAGCTCTGTAATTAGTTCAGCTGTAAATACTAGTCTGTAGTAAATTTTAATTCTAAACTGTGAGATACAAATCGGTTAGTTAAGTGAAGCCATTCATAAATATTTGTAAAAATTGAATCTACAGCGCCTTTCGGATTCTTTTCACCGCCCCTGATTATTCCTGGGTTCAAACAGGTTCAAGTCTGTTGTGCTTTTTTCTATTTTACCAAGGGGAGCAATAGAGAATGGGTCTCTTGGGCTGATTACACTTCCATTTGCAGCACTTTCTCATTTGTATTGATATTCCTAACAGGACTGCATGGTTATGGTGTGCACTGAGCACTGAAGGTCAACCTATTTTTTCCATTCTTTAAATCCAGGGTCATCTTAACCATTTCAATTCCAGTCATACGAATAGGAATTCAGGCTCTTTTCAATTCATCAAATCAATTGGCTCTGCTTAACAATAAGATCCGGCTCTTTCGGTTAGTTCACGATATTTTGACATGTGATTGTTTATTTAAACTGTTTCCTGAAATCATACTCGGTAACATCGCAAAGATCCGGATCAAATTTAACCACGGATCCTCCCTCTCCTTCTCGCTCCGTTCACACAACTGAGTGTCAAACACACGCCTCATCATTCATGCTAATTACCACCTGATTAAAGTTTCCATTGAGGCGTTGTGATTAAATCACACTACAAGTGTAACGACACTTCCTGTAACTACAGCAAAAGAAATTAAAAGTAAAAAAGAAAAGATTTCTGTGTTTCTACACACTGTTCAGTAGTTTCTACTGGTGAGGATCTAACTGCCCAAGATTATGCTAGCATCTAGTATATTTTTCTATTTTTGGGATGGCTTAGCTACTGACAGCTTCCAAATGTAAGGGCTAAAAGTTATCAGGCTGTTAAAGGAAAAAAATCAGCATTAAAATGACCCAATTCAGAAAGTCACTGTTACCACCCCATGTTGATTATTACACAATAACAGCAAATGTTTTAATTCTCTTATTTTAAAGCAATTTACCAACTATGTCTGACTGTTTATAGTTACATTTAATGTTATGAAAGGTCAGTTAAGCTTAACTTGATTGTTACATTGCTCTGACACTAATGACTCCTTCCAGAAATGTTAATCTCATCAGATCATCAATTAGACGTTTCCTTTGAATTCTTCTTTAAATCTGTTTTTTATTAGGCTTAAATCACGTGGAGTGTCCATCATATAATTCCCTCTGAATTAGTGAATACTCTCGAAATGATAATGTATCAGAACATGTGCAATAATATAAACCTGTTATTTGCCTCCCTGCTGGAGCAATCGTCAGAGCTGCCGTTACAGAAAATACCAATTATTTTGCAGTATAAGTACAACACAGGGAGCTAATTCTGTTACACACACATTCACCCAGGTGGAAAATGACGCTTTGTTATGTATGTATTTTTAGCCACATGACTACCTGGGCCCTGACTGATTTCTTTTATGTTTTTAAAGTAAAAAATACGAACTCTTGACTCAGGGTGTCAGTATGACAGTTCCAGAGAACATCAGAGAATTTCCTCTGAGGCTAAAAATAATGTTTACGCAAATAGACTGTGTGTTGGTTAATCAAGGTCTCTGATCTGACACACCTTGTAATGATTAATAGTCCAGACATAAGGCCTCATTTGATGTTAAATGGCCAGATTTTCTTTGCTTTCTTCTTTTTGTGTGTGTGTGTAAAAAGTTAATGTACTCCCAAAATATCTACTGTGATTTGGATTAATAATGGTGTAAAGGTAACAAAGGTATAAAAAGAAACTATTACATGGTCCATCTAAAGGCTTATATGATAATGTTTTTAGTCTCATGTTTCCGAATTCCTTGTAATAGGACCATGTGATTTCCTCATGCATAGACAGGGAAGTCTTTACACACTTTTTACCACAAAGTGCATGACTTTCAAAAGAATGATGATATTGGCCGATAAAGACGCATTGTGTGGGGGAATACGCACTGAAGACTCTGTTTACACCTTGAGAGACAATTACTTTCACAATGGCAGCATTCCGTAGTATTTCTGTCTTACGTCTTTTGAGTGACGTATCAGTAAGCTTCCTACACTGAGCCCCTGACCTCATCAGAAACAGTTCATTTAATTTGTATTATTTTAGCCTGTCTGTCTGCCTCTCTGTCTGTTTGTCTGCCCATTTATTTATTTATTTATTTATCTATTTATCTATTTATTTATTTATTTAATCCAGATAAGATTTAGTTGTTAAAAACAGTCAACTTAAGTTACATCAAAACATTTACTCGTATAACTGCAAATAACTACACTGTTCTGATGCTGATTTAGGGATATATTCATTTATATTCTGAAACAAATTACCAATGAATCAATTACTTTAATAATAAAATATCATACTTTTAGTTTCGTTTGCCGATTTTTTGCGGTTGACATTTAAACAAGTGACAAAATATCATAATAATAATAACATATTGATTTAATGATACTGTATACTGCCACTATGATAGCTTTGAAGGTAATATTATGAGCTGGTTTAACTTGTAATTTTCTAAATATCTTAATATATCACATAGAGCTAAAGTACGTTTGGTTTAGGTGCCAATATTTTGAAATAAATAATAATAATAAAAACAGGGATATTTAATATAATTTTGAAAAGAGGACAGCTGTACAATCACTTTGGTGGAAATCTATTTAAAAAATCTATATAAAAATCAATTTTGGTAGAATATATTCTGCTGTATTCTAATCATATACTGAGTGTACTTCTTTTTTTTTTAACCTATTACCTTTTACCTATTACTTTCTTCTGTTTTTGACTATTGAGGTGTTTGTGTAAAGGGATGTGTTCTCCTAACCTTTTAAACCAGGGATCCTTTGTGTGTACATACGTGTGTTTGGGCTGGGTTAGTGGGAGTGTGTGTAAATGAGGTATGAGCACCTGTTTTCAGTAGAAGTCCTGCCTCCTGACATCAGACACTGTCTGAGTCTCTTTATAAAGCCTAGATTCTCACCCTGTTCCTCAGATCGTTCTTGTTTCTCACCCTTGCTGTGATTCTTCTTGCTAACAAGAACAGAAAATGCCTGCCAGCCTTTGTGGTACATGGGAAATTCTCAACAGCACCAATTTGGAGGGATACATGATTGCTTTGGGTAGGACTTTCACACTACCATTATTTTCACGAATGTACATTTTTATGTTAGCAAGGAACATGTGATGTGCTTAAACAGCGTAATACTTCAAAATGATCATGTATTATCGTATAGAACGGTTAATGTGCATACTTTGGCAATGACCGTATTCTTCTTTAAATTGCTTCCTCTTTTTCTCCTGAAGGAATTGGCTCGTCCATGCGTAAGATAGCTCTGAAGCTCAAGCAGCATAAGGTGATCGAGCAGGTCAACGACAAGTATGTGATCAAGACTCTCAGCACCTTCAGGAACTATGCGTTTTCCTTCAGAGTGGATGAGGAGTTTGACGAGCATACTAAGGGACTGGATAATAGAAACTGCAAGGTGAACCATTTATATGAATCATTTCTGTTGCTCTTATGACTAAACTTAAAGGATTAATGCCTAAGATTAACAATTACATCATTTGTAATATTGGGGTATGAAGCCATGGCATTCATTCAAGGGTTCTTTAAAAGCAAAACTATCTGAAAACAAAATTGAAAGCAATATCTGTTGGAGTGCCATACATAGAACCAAAGTTTTTACAAGTACATTGAGTATATTGTTTTAAATAAGGTCCATCTGCCACTGCAAAAAATGACTTGTCCTTCAGAAAAGTTTCCGAGTTTAACCCATTTAGAAAACTAGAACTATTCACCATCCAAAGCTCCTTCAAAGGAACCTTCTTACCGAGAGCCTAGCTGCTCTGTTTGTGATACACTTGATTCATACAGATTTGTTAAATGTAACAAGATGCATTCAATAATATTAATATATATATACACTTTAATTTTAGTATGTTCTTTACGGTATCCCACAAACTATAGTTCTGTTTTAATTATTGCAGTATAAATTATTACTAATTTGTTTTGTAACCTAAAAATAGACTTCAGTGTGTGTACCAGATCAGGCGCTGTGATAAATGATTATGTAACTGTGCTGTTTATATGATGACTGCTAAACTTGGCATCTGACTGGTTTAGGTGAAAAGTATTTTATTATTCTCTACACTTGTGCATAATAACAATATAATGTTAATTCTAAATCACATTGAATTTGAGTAGAAAAATAAAAAAATCTGGCACAAAAATGAGAAATAACTTTGTATACTTTGTTTGTTGGCAGTCTTTGGTGACATGGAAGGGAAACAGGATGGTGTGTATTCAGAATGGTGAGAAGAAAAACAGAGGTTGGGCTCACTGGATTGAGGACGATAAACTGCACCTGGTACGAATATCATATTATTTTTATTTATTTTTGCAATCGATACTGAGTGTTGTTCAAAATTAAAAATTGACCGTGCAATTACCATTTATTTCTCTCTCGTCTTACAGGAGCTCTATTGTGAGGGCCAAACGTGCAAGCAAGTTTTCAAAAGAGTGGCTTAAAATGTAACTTTGCATCTCGATGAGGAAGAAGTATAGGAGACACTGGATAGACCATGAGATCGTCCTCTCTGACATGATTTATGTTCATCAGTAGAGTTGGAACTTGGGGTATCAGCATGCTTTGGTGACTAAAGGCAATGCTGTCAAGGCGAACGCCCAGTCCTGGAGAACCACAGTGCTTATTGTTCTTTGGTACACCAGATTTAACTCATTAGCTAAACCTGTGCTATTACAGTGAAACAAACAGCAATTAGTAATGTGACTGCAGTAATGACTACATTATTTCTGTTCACTATATCCACACTAGGGGGCGATATAACACTGAAAAGCGAGTTCCTAATAGTTCTCCTTATTGGTACTGTAGTTTTGTGCAATTTATAGAAATTCGTCTTTGTCAATTTGTCGTTGTTCGTCCATAAATATTTAATTTTAAAATATTTTGTGAATTGCTCATCTCAGTTGGGGACATTTTCAGCTTTATTTATCTAAATGTCACATTCTTTTGTAATTTTCCATTTTTAAAAAAATGTGTGTGTGTATTATAACAAAGCCTCACATTCTGAAAGAAAGGAAATGGTTGTGAATGTTACAAATCTGCCAATTTTACACTGTTCGGATGTGAATTTCAATGAATTCAGTGGAACTGACAAACATTTATAACAAAACTTGCAACAGGTTCAGATACCATTGTGGTTTCCTTGAAACTTTCCTGTGATACCAGTACTATCCAACACCATTACTACTAGTAATACTAGTTCAAATACCTCTACAACAACTATCACTACTACTACTATTAATAATAATAATATTGATTATTATAAGGAAATCATTCATTCATTAAAGTTTACTTCATTTATGTTTACTTTATTAATTGCAGTGCAAAGTCCAATTGTTATTTTAATTAATTACCATAAAAAACAAACAAACAAACAAACAAACAAAAAAATGGCGTTTACTCTTCACAAATCCCTTGACTGTCTATTAAAATCAGGGTGGTGGCCTGCTTGGAAAAAATCAAACAGTAAAATCTTTTGCTGGTCAAATCCAAATCTGATATTTTGTTTCGGTTTATCACACAGGTAAAACATGACAATTATAACACAATAGCTGATATTCGTATGGTTTGGAATCCCCTGTGTTGGAAAATCACCTTCTGGGATTGCCGCAGGCGTTGTATTAAACCCACCTTTATTCCGACAAATCGCAACTCCTAATCTCTGATTGGCTGATAGTGCGTGAACTGTTAGTAAGTATAGGAGTTATTGACCAATCGTGAAACAGAAGGCGGGACAATAGTAGCAATTCGGGCTTTGGGAGGCGGGGTTTGTGAGAATACGGGTCGGAAAGAAATTAAAAAAAGACTGCCGCAGATCGCAATGTGTCGATAGCCTGTCACGTGACCCTGGATCCAAAATGGCCGCCTTGGTGTTTTGACGAATAATACTTTTGTGTTTGTTTCATTCTTTAAATAAATCGGATATATAAATATAATCATAACGATTTTGGTGAGAGCACATAGGTATATGATTAATGTTTTAATTTAAGAGCGTCAGACGGACAATCACGGCGTATTGTTATTTGTTGTATTGTTTTATACTATGCACTTTTGGGGTTTGTGAGGCAGCTAGCTAGTTAGCTAGCCAAATTATTTTAGGTAAAAATTAAAAGAAAAGCGATGGAAGAGCTCAGCGCCGACGAGGTAAGTCTTTTGTGCGTGTTGTTCATTCACTTCTGGCCAATTCCGGTCCGAATAGCTCATAAACTGTCAATATATGTATTATTTTTTAAATATAATGTAATGTCATTGTCACCCTTTGAGTCGGACTTGCTTTGCGAGCAGTTTAGCTGAAGATGATTGAAGCTCCCACAGGCAGTGTGTCATATCAGCATTATCCTCACAATACTCTCACCTCGCATCACTGTCAGCTAGAGGCGTTAAATAATAATAATAATAATACTTTACCCTAACACTCATGGGGAATGAAATCGTGGTACATTGTGTAAGGCATGCCATTGTACCGGCTAGTTAGCTGCCTTCTGAGAAATTATTGATTTGCTAAACCAGCTGGCCATCGGCTGTTTTCTTTAGCTTGCTAACATTAGATTAGCCTGCTACAGTAAAGTCCGCCGTCGTTGTTGGGAAATCCAGGGGAAAAACACAGAAATCGATACGATCTTTATGAGTTTGCATTTCGAGTGTGAGGTTTTAGTTGTCATCTTTGCTTATTTCTGTTTGAGCAAATAAAGAAAACGAGCAGCGGTTTTAATTGAAACATTCCCATTAGTCAGGGTTTAAAGTGTAATCATTTCTGTGAAACCAAAAAGTCATGCTCAACAAGCAAGATAAGTCTCGTTTTAATGCTGAACACATCATTTCTTCTTATTGATCCTTTTTCCATAACACTTTACTGAAATGTTATATTTATAGTTATCGTTTTTTTTTTGATACAGAAATGATTCATCAGCTTTATTCAAGCAGAAACGAAGCACAAATGTCACTACTGTGTTAGGTTTTTAACTTTACTTTTATTTTCAGGGCACGTCGATCCAAATAGAGTACACACTGTGCTGTCTGGTGTCCAGATAAAAAAATTAAAAAAAAAAGACCAAACACGTCTTAAACTAATTCTTTTGTTGTCAGTTTTTTGATTTATGTACTCAGATCTTATGCGTATTAGACTGTGAGATTGTAGTGATCTTTTAAGATTATTATTCATGACTGTAATAAAGCAGATTGTGCTTTAAATACACTTTATTGCTAAAGGTTTTGGGAAACCCTCCAAATCATTGAATTGAGGTGTTTTTCAGGGGTTTGGCTTGGCCCCTTAGTTCCAGTGAAAGGAACTCTTAATGCTTTTAGTCTCCACTGTAATTCATCCCAAAGGTGTTCTATCAGGTTAAGGTCAGGACTCCAGTCAAGTTCCTCCACACCAAACTCGCTCATCCATGTCTTTATGGACCTTGCTTTGTGCACTGGTGTGCAGTCATGTTGGAACAGGAAGGGGTCATCCCAAAACTGTTCCCACAAAGTTGGGAGCATTAAATTGTCCGAAACGTCTTGGTATGCTGAAGCATTAAGAGTTCCTTTCACTGGAATTTAGGGGCCAAGCTGAACACCTGAATTCAATGATTTGGAGCGGTGTCCCAAAACTTTAGGCAATATAGTGTATGCTCTCCTTGTCGGATAATACATTGAAAATCTAACGATAGACTGGTGAATATTACACTCAAAAATGACTACATTTTGCACATCACTGATTATTGTGATTTAAGGTTTGTGCATAATTTGTGCTGATGTAAATGTTCTTCAAGATGAGCTTAAAAATAAGGGTATGTTTCAGTCCCATAGCATGTGCCGATAATATTTCACTACAACTACTGACAAAGTTTGGCATAACCCAGTGTCATCACACATTTGGATTTTTGTCCAGTATTTTTTGACCTTGCCAAAACTTTGACAGATGTCTTTTGTCGCAGAAGAACTTGAATGAACGTATCCCGTTATTTTATCAGTGACGGCAAAATAAAGACGTATAATCATAAACCCATCTTAAGATCCATTGTGATTTTTAAGATCTATATAAGTCCACCTGTTTCAGCCACATTTGCAAAACTAAAAAAAAAAACTAAGCCTGCAGCAAGACAATTTTTGATATCAGAGCTCTGTGTATTGCCTTATAACCAGTAACTTTTTGTAACCTGTTGAAAATCCAGAGGTGTGCTGGTGGTTTGCTATAAGGCAAGCTGTTCAGTCTTCTCAGTCAACTTAACACATGTTCACCTCTTAAATATACATCAGAGAGTCTGATCCAGGGGAAAAATGTCAAATAGAATATAATGCTGATCCAGAATGTCAAGAACTTTAGTTTGTAAAAGACCTGAAATTGTCTGAATGTTGGAAAATGTGCTGGAATGTTTTAGCTGTTTGTACATGGTGTCTTCTGACCCCATAACGATTTACTGATGGTGTAATTGCCAGCTCCGTTTTCGGCTGCGCTGGAGTCTGAATCGGAACGAGGCTGAATTATCCTGCCATGCATTCATCTTCTTGCCGCTTCGCTGTCAGCCTTTATCAGGGAGGCTGTGGGCCTTGTTTTACTGTCCCCAGATGTTATGAGTCATTGGAGTGTGTGGTGATTCTCCTGCAGCAGTTAACTGCTGAATTACTGCAATATTGTGTTTTACTTTATAAAAAAGGGAAATTAATCCTGTTTTTTTTTTTCTCTCTCCATTTCGCCTTGGGGTCTTAGCTTATTTATTTATTTTAGATTTTTTCCTCACAATGTATTCTTTCTGTTTATTTAATCTTATAGTGGCTGAGAATTTTAGTGTTAGTTGGGTTTTTTTCTTCCACTTTTCCTCCTAGTTCCCCTGGTTTCTTCTCACCTTCCAAAATACCTACTTTGTGTAGGCGGATTGGTTTCTCCAGCTTGCCCCTACGTGTACCACTGTGTCAGGGATCCACTGTGACCCTGACCCGGATAAAGTGGTTTCTGAGGGCGAATAAATGAATGATGTTTGTGTCCTACAGATTCGGAGAAGGCGATTGGCCCGGTTAGCTGGAGGACCGACGTCTCAGCCAACCACCCCTCTGAGCACGCCGCTGACTTCACCACAGAGAGAGACCCCTCCAGGTCCACTGCCCGGGCCCTCTGGGGCCTCATCACAGCCTCTGCCATCAGCACCATCTCATTCTTTAAGCCTCAATGCCCAAAATGTTACGCCTGCCACTTCCCCAATGGGAGCTTCGGGTTAGTGTTTTGTAGCACTATGCAAAGAGGATTATTTTTTTTAAAAAATAATACATCTTGCATTTGTTGCTGAAAAATCAATTCAAGAGAAATCCCACTTAAATGTGAACATTCTCTTTTATTATTCTTTTAAAATGAAAAGAAGCCGACTATTTACCCTGATAGTACTTGTGGATGCAGTGCATTTAGGCAGACGTCCAACAGGAATGGATGGTTCAAATTACATTATGTTGCACCACCACAAAGCTTATCTTTGAACATGCTTAGTCAGTCTCGGTTAATAATCTAACCTAATGTATAATTTAATAATAACGTAATTCAGTCTTATTTTAAAATTTAATAACAACAAGCTTCTTGTCCTGTGCTGTAGAATTAAACAATGTCAACGTGAAATAATGTCTCAGGAGCTCCCGAGTTTAGATCCTGGATAACATTTCTAGCATCAATGCAAGGATAGATTGCATTCCTCTAGTAGTCTAGGAATAATGGGAGCTAGGTACCCAGTGAAAAGTGCATCATCATGCTGGCAGCGTCTGGCTACAGCCTTCAGCCTTGGCTGGAGTTCAACCCGAGCCTTGTAGGTGAGCCAGACTGATGGTTTTCGCTCGTCTTGTGATTTACTTACTGTCTAGGGTAAATGGGGGACGCCGTCTGGTGATTACAAGTGCACTCACCGTCATCTAGGCTATGACCCAGATTCGAGGTTGTTAACCCACCAGGTTAAAAAACCTCTGACCTATATGTAATAAAATTGTTTTTGTTGTCCTGCTCAATTACCTTGGAGACTATAATTAAAATTGAATCTCACCCCAGTGGAAAAAAATCCTAGCATTTTATAGAAATTAAAATATAGATTTCCTGCTGTCTTGATTCACATATTTTATTAATGTTGTTTCTGATGAGATTAAGCGTCAAGTAATTTGCGTTCCCGGTGAATCAGGAATTTGTAAAACTGTTGTAAAACGTGTGGCGTCGACGCCATGAACATTTATAGAGCTGTTTGATTAAGTGCAGTGTGTCACATGAAAGTGCCGTTTCCAACAAAAGTACCACAGCGTTTTGTATAACAGCTTTTCTCTCAAGCCTGCAGTAAAGGGCTGTGAATCTGCTTTTCATGCTTTTATGCATAATATGGGACGGTACATTTTTTTTTAGGTCTGTCTGAATGTGTTACGAATGATGTTTGTTCAGTTTTTAAAGGTGAAACTGTGGTTTAATTTCAGTGAACCTGTCTAAAAATAGACATTAAATCTGTCTATTGTCGGTACATTTTGAATCCGTAAGGAGCAAACCACAGCAGGGTGTGCTTTTATTGGAAAATAATCATAAGGAATAGTGGTGTGATGTGGTTTGATGAAGAGTGACGCACCTATATTATGACATCTCCCAAAGTGTATTATTCCTTATATATATATATATATATATATATATATATATATATATATATAAGAACAGTACATTGTTTGTCTTATCAGTAGTTGTTTGATAGTTGTGATTTTGTTGAACTGCCGTGAAAGGTTGGTTCCTATAATCATTTGTTATAGCAGCTATAAACATTCACTTTAGTTCTTTCACTTTCACTTAGTTGGTAACACAGAAAAATAATGCAGTGTGTCATGTCAATGAGAAACCACAAAGCACAATGCTCTTAAGCCTTGGTTTTCCCTTGAGTTTCCCTTGAGTTGGCCTCTGACTTCAGTAACGCACTGACACCAGAAATGATAGATAAAGGTCATCATTGGTTATCTTGATCTTTAAGGATTAAATTATGTGGCGTGGCTGCCATGCCAGTCCCTGAGAATTGCTTCTATAGAAGCAATAATATATTAGAATGAGCACATTGTAACTAGGTTAAGAGCTACTGTTACTGGAAAAGTAATCAACAATTCAAGCATTCGTCATTGTGGTATAGTATGACCTGTATACAGGAAACGAACATATTATAGAAGCAGCGGTTACAATGACCTCTCGATCTTTTAATCCAATTGCAGATGCAGGCGTATTTAAGATAGTTATTGTTGTCTAATTTTGTCCTTTCATTTAGGAGTGGCATATCGCAGTCAGAGCAGTGAGGGAGTCAGCTCTCTCTCCAGCTCCCCATCCAACAGTCTTGAGACCCAGTCTCAGTCCCTGTCCCGCTCCCAAAGCATGGACATTGACACAGCATCCTGTGAAAAGAAGTGAGGCTGTTTTGCTGCTTTTGGCCATTTGTCCCTTCACTCTACAGTACAATGTGAAGTCTGTAAATCTCTCACACATCTGGTTGTGGATTTTAATATTGTTATTCACTCACTGTTATGTGACATGATATTCAAAAGTGTTTCCATGCTGGTTATGTGTGATATTTAATATTGCAATGTACTTAAGGATCACAGACATATTTTTCTGTGTATCCCTATCCTGTCGCTAGCATGTCCCAGGTGGATGTGGACTCAGGAATTGAGAACATGGAAGTAGAAGATAGTGACCGCAGGGAGAAACGCAACCTGGCTGAGAAGGTAAACATTGCACTTATTACTGTAGGCATTAAACTACTAAAACATTTGTCCCTCCTGTACAGCTTTATGAATAGAAGATGATTTGTGACTTGTGACGTGCTGCATGGAAGTAGCAAATATAACAGGAGACAATTGTGGCCGTAAATGATTTGCAACAATACCCAGATAAGCTGTGGAATTCAAATGAGTGATAAGAAACGTTCCCAACACCACCACTACTTCTACACAAGGCAGGTTAGGTCCATGGATTCAGACTGTTAAGGCCAAATTCTGACCCTACTCTCTGCATGTAGCAGCAGAAATTGAGATGCATCAGACCAGGTGACATTTTTCCAATTTTCAGAGGTCTACTTTCGGTGAGCCTATGCCCACTGGAGCTCAGATTACTGTTTATGGCTGACAGGAGTGGAATCTGATGTGGTTTTCTGCTGTTGCTCATCAGCCTCAAGCTTAGAAATGATGTGTGTTCTGAGATGTTTTTTCTGTTCACCACAGCTTTAAAGACGTGGTTACTGTAGTTGTCCTGTCAGCTCGAAGTAGTCTGGATATTTTCCTTTGACCTCTCTCATTAACAAAACATTTCTGTCAGCAGAAATGCCATTTGCTGGATGTTTTTTGCACCATTCTGTGTAAACTCTAGAATTATTCGAACCAGTCCATCTTGTACCAACAATCATGGTGAAAGTCACCGAGGTCACATTTTCCCTAGTCTAATGTTTAACCTCTTATCCGTTGTCTGTATGAATCGCTGAGCCGCTGCCACATGATTGGCTGATGGATCATGAATTACCATGTATAAAGGTGTTTCTGAAAAGTGATTGGTGACTGTATATTAAATGTGTTAAATCCCTAGATGTATAGTGTTTATTCTTTACTGATCATGCTAAAGTTAACAGGCTAGCTTCAGGGAGAAGACTGTGATAATGCAGAGAAAATATACTGATGAGAAGAATGTGAAGTATACATGGAATGAGTTGCATACACCAATTCTGCCTGCTGTTCTGCAGGACTCATCATCTAACCCAGATGTGTCTGAGGAGCAGGCTCTGCAGCTCATCTGCAAAATCCTCCGAGTCTCCTGGAAGGAGCAAGATCGTGATGTCATCTTTCTACCCTCACTAGCTGCAGAGTTTCAGCAAAATCCAAAAGATGGTGAGAGAGATGGTGCAAGCAAGGGAAGATGGATGGAGAAAGTATTTATAACCCCATGTACCACGATTATCATGATGAATTGCATTCTCTGTGTTCCCTTTCCACTAGTCTATTCTGACTTCAAAGACCTGATTGGCCAGATCTTGATGGAAGTTCTTATGATGTCTACCCAATCACGTGACTGCAACCCCTTTGCCAGCCTGACAGCCACATCACAGCCAATCACTGCTGCCAAATCTCCAGACCGCCACCTGACACTGGTCCCGCCTTCCAGCCAGGGAAGCAGTCCCATGATGCCCTGTGGAGGTTCATTTGGTGCCAGCTCTCTGTCTAGGCAAGTGTGGACAAACAATAGGGCTAATTTGTAATTCATGTACATGCAGATTTGTAGATTGAAATATCCATTGCAGCAATTTGACATGTTTACTTGATATTTTTTCCCTGTCTCTTAAATCAGATTTGTTCATATGTTGTATTGGTATCAGTATTTATATTTATTTCATGCCATTTTCTCCAGATCTTTTTTCTGAGCCTTTTTTGTTTTGTCAATCACATTTCCATTTGAAATTTCTGTGAAATTTCCTGTTGCTTTCAGTCTGTATGGATGTAGTCCATACCTTGGTCAAAATTCTGCCAGGATGAGCGCTCCATCTGTACCGACACCCTTAACTCCGCCATTACTTTCACCTTCTTCTGCTGTTTCGCCCTCACTCCCAATCCCAGCCCCAGCCCCACCTCCACCCGTGCCTTCAACTGCTCCTCAACGTTCTCCCATTCCATCAGCGCCACGCCTCGGTTCTCCATATCCACCCCTATCTTCTCCCCTGCCCATCTCTCAGAGATACAGACCATACACGCTCAGCTCCTCTCAGGGCTCCTTGCCTATGAGCGTAAGCCCTATGTCTGGCTTATCTACCCCTACCCATGCTTCATCCACACCTTTGACCCCCCAGCCTGCTCCTCTGCCATCTCCTAGACACCAATCTCGTCAAACACCTGCCCCATATTCCTTCGTGCCTGGCTCTCCCACTACTACAGCCAGAAGAGCTGCCCTGGCCTCCTGGATGCCTGCTAGGTATCTTCTTACCGTGTTAGATGTGAAGTTTTGCCCACTACACCAGAAAAAAAAAATACTAATAATATTACACCAACTGATAAGGAAATGTATGGGTTTTTTTTTTTATTTCAGTTAATTTACCCCAATTTTTTTTTCTTATAATAGTGTGAGGCACATTACATAACCGTTAACCCATGCATGCAGGTGCATGAACAAAGTAGGGGTTAGTTTCCAACCTTTCTTTAGTTTTCAAAGGAAATGTATTATACTTTCTTTGCTGCTGCTATGTATTTGTTCATTAGTTGCTCTTTAGCGTGTATAACGTTGGACTGATGTGTAATTGACAGTAGTGCCATGTTTTCCTTGAGATATCTCATTAAACCCTCCCCTGTACTTCATTCCACATCCTAATATCTTCCTAAACTACACTCGTCTGTGTGCTGCGGCCATGCCAGCCCCTTCCCGCTCCTTTTCTTTGCCCTGCCTGACATGTCTCAAGACAGCAGTGATGAAGAGCTGGAGGAAGATGAGGAGGAGGATTTTTCTGGGGTTCAATTTGGGTCAAGGTACCAGTGCCAGTGTGTGTTGCATACTTTAGAGTGCTGCCTGGCCACTAACATAAACACATTGTGCCCTGTGCTGGCACAACAAATGGGGACTGCCATAAAACATAGCCCAGTGGTTTAGAGTTTAGGTACTTTTTTGTTTTATGTTTGATGTAGACCTTATTTTTAACCTGCCGCATTTTACCTTTTCTTCTTTTTTTGTAAATTGTAAATATACCAGCTAATCAGTGTTATGAGTGTACCGGACTAATTTCAGTGTACAGCATGAATCCAGTCAATCGTTTAACACCACCTCTCTCTGTGCTTCTCTTGTTGTCTCTGTCTTTACTCATGAAATAATTTATTTCATAAGGCTAATTATGTCAGTGGTTTTAATGTTGTACTGGATTAGAATTGGCTGGATATGGAGGTGCTTTATCCATGCTGGATGAATAAGTAACATGACTAATAAGAGAGGCAGAGCTGTGCTGTGGAGTGTGTCCTCTCACTCAGGAATCCTCACTAATGCCTGCTATATCAGAATGTTCTGTTTTCATTGAGACTCTGTGATCTGCATTAGTTTTTGCTTTTAGAATGTGGAAAATCAACAGCAAACATTTGAGAATTTCTCATTGAGGAGCTCAAGAAACATATATAAGCATCTAGCAAGAAACCTATGTTGCATTTTAAATGGAGATGATCCTGGTCTGCTTTTGAATGCATTGCATCTGCTTAAAAATTCTGCATTCTAAATATTTTGAAGTATTTGTTAAACTAACCTAAAGCCTGCCAAACCTTCTCTTACAGTAGAGACTGTGGTGGTCTATAGCTTCTCAATTTCTTTTTCTGATTTCGTGATTTTCCTGTTTATAATAATCTCCATCTGCATTTATCTCTGTTTTTCCCTTTAGCTTGGGCGCATCTGGTGGTGGATTGGCTGGTGACTCAGGCAGTGACCGCTTTACCATTGAGGCGTGCAAGGAGACTGAGATGCTGAACTACCTCATTGAGCGCTTTGACAGTGTGGGCATGGAGGAAAGGAAAGCTCCCAAGGTAGTAGCTGTTCACATAGAAAAGCTTGCACTAATAAAGCAAACAGAAGGAACTCGATATGTTTATTTTCAGAGCTCTTTTACACAACACAGTATCCTGCTTGGATAAAAATAGAACGTCATACGCTTCCAGGAGTGAAAGTAAAACTCGTCTTCCTATTGAGCAAGTGGAATTCCACTCTTCTGAATTATGTTGTGAAGAAATCTGCCGGCTGTACTTCCTCATTCTGAATGCCATGTTGTGCTGTTGTAGATGTGCAGCCAGCCAGTGGTCAGTCAGCTGCTCAGCAACATACGATCCCAGTGTATTTCCCATGCTGCTCTTGTGCTGCAGGGGGCCCTTACCCTGCCCAGGTCAGTGTTCACAGGCTGTCTTTTGTCCTTGGTGTGTCCTCTCTAATAATCAACAGTCTGTACAGCTTGAAGAACAATTTTTAATGCATAGCCTCCTATACATGGTCATATTTCTTATTAATATTTTATTTTAATTATCTTTGTTCTGTAAAGCGTACATGTTTGGTATTCATTTCAAGTGTGTTTAAAGATCCATTTTACAAACGAAAGGCCTTGTTAAGGTTTATTAAATTTACATTTCTTAGTTTTAAGTCTGTTAGATTTGTTTTTATTGGGTTATTTTATAACGTTATTTATTGTCATGCGTTTTGCAAACTTTTTTTTTTTTTTTTTTGAATGACGTTCATAGGTACGACCTGTAGCTCTGCCCCAAAACCCACTTAAGTGTAATTCACTTTAAAATTAGCATTTGATCACTTTCCCTCATCTTGAGTAACTGCATCATCCTCATCAGGCAGAAATATACCCTGGGTAGGATGCCAGTCTAGACAGACGCTAAAAGAAATTTTTTTTTTTATATATATATCTCAGAAGAGTGCTTTTAGAAATCGAAAAAAATAGAAATAGCCTTGATTTGTCACATATACATTACAGCACAGTGAAATTCTCCCATCCTTGGAGGTTGGGGTCAGAGCGCAGGGTCAGCCACGATACAGCGCCCCTGGAGCAGAGAGGGTTAAGGGCCTTGCTCAAGGGCCCAACGGTGGCTACTTGGCGGTGCTGGGGCTTGAACCCCTTGATCTTCCGGTCAACGACCCAGAGCCTTAACCACTTGAGCCACCACCGCCCCTTTTATATCATCATTTATTATGTTTCAGTGATGTTTTACTAAATAAAAGTATGAAATGTAGCTGGAGGGATGTACCTTTTAGACACCCTGCTTTTATATCTCATCCTGTGTGTTGGACTTAATTGTAACTTTTACTCTCCCCAATCGTACCCAGGGCCCCTCTCCAGCCCTCCCTGCTGGTGCCCTACATGCTGTGCCGGAACCTTCCAAACGGCTTTATCCAGGAATTGGTGCGCATGACTCACCAGGAGGAGGAAGTGTTTAAACAGGTAGGAGGTGCTGCACACGCTGCATGCTGATTCACTTCACATTTGAAGCTGAGGAGGTGGACTTAATTGATGTGTCAGGCTCAGTGACATCAAATCTCTAATCTGTACTTCTCATTATTTTACAGCAGTGTTTGTTGTATGCAGCATGGTGTGGTGTTATTGACCGAATCCTGTGGTGCATTTGAAGCAGCATGGGGGCTTTCAGCAAAAAAAAAAAAAAAAAAAAAAGATTAGTTGTGGTGCAGTACAAGACTCTAATCTCACTGTATTTCCTCTTATAGATCTTTGTCCCCATCCTCCAAGGGCTTGCATTAGCTGTGAAAGAATGTTCCTTTGACAGTGACAATTTTAAATATCCTCTGATGGTAAGAGAAATTTGTTGTAATGAACGCTCTCTACAGTCTTGTCGTAAATCATACAATTAAAATTAACATTAGCGATCTATTTGCACCATTTTTTTTCTACAGGCTTTATCTGAGCTTTGTGAAATTAAATTTGGAAAGACACACCCTGTGTGCAATTTGGTAAGTTGATTCTTACTACTACTTGCATTTTTAGTAAGACTCAATGTTACGTATTTTACTAAGCTTCTGTACTCTATGTGGGTTTGTACAGATCACCTCTCTACCGCTGTGGTGTCCTGAGCCTTTAAGCCCTGGGGCAGGCAGAGAGATTCAGAGACTCTCATTCCTTGGCGCCTTCTTTAGTCTTTCCGTCTTCGCAGAGGATGATGTGAGTTATTTCTGGCAAGGCAGCAACATGAATACTCGCAGCACAATGCAAAATTGAGGCTAACATTTCACCTTGTTAAATTTATCGTTTGTTATGTGCTGTTCTGTTTTAGACAAAAGTGGGAGACAAATACTTCTCAGGCCCCGCTATTACTATGGAGAACACGCGTGTGGTCAGTCAGTCCCTACAGCATTATCTGGAGTCTGCTAGGGTAAGCGTGCTGACTCAGGAGCTTGCTAATTTTTATTAGTTTGATGTCATTATAAAACAATCGTCAGTCACTGGAACAATTTCCTGGAATATTTGCTTCATAGTGTAGAGGTGCTTGTGTAATTATACAGGATATTCTTATTAGCCAGGAATAATGTTTTGCTTTTGCCATGTCTGAGTACAGAATGGATTACTGACAATTGAAAAGCCTCTAAGTGGAATTTTTATTTATTTATTTTGGGCACAGCAGTCGCCCAGAGGAAGAGCTACTGATTTTATTCATTTAATTATCCTGTCACATATTGGTGAGTTTTGAGGCTGTGATTATGGTTTTGTGCTCCTCAGGGTGACCTTTTTAAAATCCTCCACAACGTTTTGCTGAACGGAGAAACGAGGGAGGCTGCTCTCAGCTACATGGCAGCTCTGGTGAATCGTAATGTGAAGAAGGCTCAGATGCAGGTATGTCATAGTGGAACCTAAATGCAGCTAAGCTGGTTCTGTTAGACAGACTGTTACAAATATGGTATTAATTGTGTTTCTTCCCCCTGCACGGCGGCTACAGACAGACGATAAACTGGTGTCTACAGATGGCTTCATGATGAACTTCCTGTGGGTGCTACAGCAGCTGAGTATGAAGATTAAGCTAGAGACCGTGGATCCCCTCTACATCTTTCACCACAAGTGTCGGCTGAACGTGAGCCTCGAGGAGACCCGGCTGAAATCCAGCCTGGAGGAGCTGAAGAGTTGGCTTGCAGAGCTGCGTGAGTGCATGTTTAACGTGTTAAACGCTATGTGCCTTCTCTTTTATTAAGCCTTTTTTGCAAAACATTACCATATAAATGTAATGTTTTGTGATGGGATCCTGATGATAATTTTCAATAACTGTAAATAAGAAAATGTGCTCAGAGGAAAAACAATCATATTAGCAATTCGGAAAAGCAGTTATTTTGATTTACTGACTCTTTCACCAACTTTCAGGGGTTCTAGCATAGATATTGTTTTAGGGGTTTGATCATTTAAAGAACACTGAAGGAAGAAGTCTTAAAACAGCTATCTTCAGCTAACTTCTACCAAATTGCTGACTATATACTTGGGTGCTTTTTTTTTTTCCCTGCAAAGTACATTATATACTAGTTGTTCCATATTTCCTGATGTGGCATATCATTATTTGTTTCTGTCCTTTCGTAGATGCAGATCCTTCCAAGTTCTCGGAGCCCAAATTCCCTACAGAATGTTTCTTCCTGACACTACATGCACACCACCTTTCCATCTTACCCGGATGCCGCCGTTATATTCGCAGACTAAGAGCCATCAGAGATCTGAACAGGTACGTGCACTGATACTGGGTAACATCAGAAATAGTACAATATTCAGTATAATGCGTTATTAGGTTCTACGGTCGTATAGTTTTAAAGCTGTTCTCCCTAAATTTCCCCTGGGATTGAACCTGAATGCTTTAAGCTGACATTTTCTTAACCCTTGAGAGCTTAGATGATGATGATTTTGGTACTGCATTAGTGACCATTGTTTCAGTCCCTCACATTAAAAGACAAGGCTCAGAAAAGACTGCTTAAATGAGCTCTGTTTGTCTGACTGTGTTTTCTAAGTTGATAGTTCCCCCTACTGTTGGCATCGCATAACTCTCAGCAAGGGCATTATGGTGTTTCATGGCTTTCCGTGTACTGTGTACCGCAGAACTGTAGAGGAGCTGAAAAACAGCGAGAGCCAGTGGAAAGACTCCCCCTTGGCCACTCGTCACAGGGAGATGTTGAAGAGATGCAAAACCCAGCTGAAGGTTCGCTTCATTGAAACTCCTTTACACGTTTCTGTGCATTTAAAAATCTAAAAGAGAAATAAATGTGATACTTTTTAAGTGAAGTAATGAATTATATCATGAAAGCTAAATAAACGCAAATTTATTTTAAAAGTTCCTGCAAACATTACATTTTTTATTTATTCGTGGCAGATGCTTTTATTCTGTATGACATACAAGTGAGTCAGTATGCAGTCGAAGTATCTAGCTGTTTAAGGAAGTGATGGAAATACAACACTAATACAGCACTTAAGTTTTAGCGAAAATTTTATCTGAGCAGAGTGTTCCTAGTTAATTAGGAAATCATGTGGGTGGTACTCAGGGAAAAGTAAAGCAAAACTCTCTAAAGCTCTAAATCAGCTTCCGAAATGTTTTGAGCCAAGGATGACAACAAAGTTACAACACTTAGTGATAACTTTTCTTGACGTAAAGTCTTTGTCAAACTGTCATAAGTGTTCTGTGATTTTTTTTTTTTTTTTTTGGGCTGTTCTTGTAGAAATTGGTACGTTCCAAGGCTTGTGCTGATGCCGGCCTGCTGGATGAAAATCTACTGCGCAGATGTCTCCAGTTCTACAGTACTGTCATCCAGCTCATCATGCGCATCGTGGACCCTTCCTACCCAAAGTCAGTCTCTTTCTTAATTACATCTTAAACTTGCATCACTTTACTTGATCATCTAACCTGCCTTCTTCTGTCCAATCACGTTACAGTGTCACCTTGCCCCTGAATCCTGAGATCCCTAAAAGCTTCGCTGCACTACCCGAGTTTTACATTGAGGATGTTGCCGAGTTTATGCTTTTTATCGTGCAGTAAGTTCATCGTATTATGATTGATTTTTCATATTTATTTATATCTGATGAATCAAAGATAGAAACGTTTTGTGCCCACATAATGATGTTTCATTTTCCTCTCTGTGCTAGGTATTCTCCTCAGGTTCTGTATGAGCCATGCACTCAGGACATTGTGACCTTTCTGGTGGTGTTCATCTGCAGTCAGAACTACATCAGAAACCCCTACCTGATTGCCAAGCTGGTGGAGGTGTTGTTTGTTACTAACCCAGCAGTCCAGCCTCGTACACAGCGCTTCTTTGAAATGATCGAGAACCACCCGCTGTCAGTCAATCAGCTTGTCCCTGCCCTCATGAAGTTTTACACGGGTCAGTTGGCTGGGTTTTATTTTAGCTGTGTAGTTAACACAAGGATAGAAGATTATTTCCTATTTTTATTTCACTAAACAATTTTAATTGTATGTTTTTTTATTTTCTTTACCCCGAAATCTTGTCAAATCCAGTGACTGTATAAACTGTACATTTCACAGAAAATATTATTTCTGTCTTGGGACAAATAACCCTTTGTTTTGCATGGCTTTAACAGTTTCTTTTCCCCCTCTTTTTCTCCAGATGTTGAACATACAGGAGCCACTAGCGAGTTCTATGACAAATTCACCATCCGCTACCATATCAGTACCATTTTTAAGAGCCTTTGGCAAAACATTGGCCATCATGGCACCTTCCTTGAGGAGTTCAAGTGAGTTTATTTCCTAATCTGTATGATATATTTACAGATGATTGTGCAGTCATTAGCTGAAATGGGGGGGGGGATGCATGATTTGTTGCAACTGTTCTATTATGTAAGGTATAAAACAAGATGCAGTGTATGGAAAATAATCAATAATAGAAATTATTCTCAAATACTCAAACAAAGGGAACTATTTTGAGAAAATTGCCATACAGCTTGACTGTTGCAAAGCTCTAACACTGGAGACTCCTTCCATAAATGTTACATAAGCGTCTGCTTGCAGAAAGTTTATTTCAGCAAGGTTGTTTTTCTTTGTTCAACAGCAAGCTTTATCATCTGTTTATCGTTTGTCATCAGTTCTGTGGAGCATCTGCCATGCGAAAGAGCTGTTACTATAGAAATGATAATGTATTCGAACAAGCCCATGAATAAAATCCGCGGTGTGAATTACAGCAGGCGCTGCTGTCAGAGTTGCTATTATAGAAAATTAATCAACACCTCATGACCAAGAGATTCTTATTAAAGAATTTATCACCAATGTGATTAAGAATAATTTGTTGACCCCCCCATCTGAAACACTAGCTCTGGGAAGCAGTTTGTGCGCTACATTAACATGTTAATCAACGACACAACATTTCTGCTGGATGAAAGCTTGGAGTCTCTGAAGCGCATCCATGAGATCCAAGAGGAGATGAAGAACAAGGAGCAGTGGGATCTGCTGCCCAGGGTTAGTGTGCACTAGACTGAATTTTTCTGTATTGCTCTGGTCCCAACTGAGCATTCACTGCAGATATGTGAACGGAAAGTAGTTTTACATTGACCCACATCGTGTCCTATTTGTCTCAGGAGCAGCAGCAAAGTCGCCAGTCCCAGCTGACTCAGGACGAGAGAGTGTCTCGCTCTTACCTGGCTTTAGCCACAGAGACTGTGGACATGTTCCACATTCTGACCAAACAAGTCCAGAAACCTTTCCTCCGCCCAGTGAGTCTTGCTTTTTGTGGTTTTTATGCACCTTAGGAGTGGAACTGTCAGTACCAGATAATCTGGTAGAATTGGGTTGCCTTATTATAGAGCGATATAGGAAATAAATTTTACTGATACAGATGAGGCAATGTGGTTAATAGAGCAATGACAGGTGGCTTACATTTGTCTGTGTAGCTTTAATAAACAAGTAAACAGTGAAGGATTTAGTACACACCTGCTGCCCTGTAAATGAACCTCTTGCACTCTGATCCCAGCAGGTATTTATAGTTTCGAGTGAAAGTTAAGCTGCTTGTAGCCACTGGACAGAGTTTGTTTAGTGTGTGAGGAAAGAATCTTGTTTACTCTACTAATTGAGCACTGTATGGACAACCTAAATATATAGTCTGTGCTTAATATTTTTTTCATGATTGCTGAAAGATATTCTGGTGAATTGTACAGGAACTGGGTCCACGACTGGCTGCCATGCTGAACTATAATCTCCAGCAGCTGTGTGGGCCAAAGTGTCGGGACCTGAAGGTAGAAAACCCCGAGAAATATGGTTTTGAGCCCAAAAAGCTATTGGACCAGCTTACTGATATCTATCTGCAGCTGGACTGTGCTCGCTTTGCTAAAGCCATTGCAGATGACCAGGTTTGAAGCACATTTCTAACATCCCAGTGTCTCACTTACACAATTAGTAAATAACTGAGAATGTCTGATTTAAGATGACGTGAAGTAAAATCTGCTCTTGGTTTTTGATGTGATCAGAGATCATATAGCAGGGAACTCTTTGAGGAAGTGATTTCTAAAATGAGGAAGGCAGGCATCAAATCCACCATCGCCATTGAGAAGTTTAAGCTGCTGTCAGAGAAGGTGGAGGAGATCGTGGCACGCAACTCTCAGTCCGAGATGGACTACAGCGATGCGCCAGATGAATTTAAAGGTAAGGTTGAAATGTTAGCCCTCGAGTCTTTAAATTCAGGCTGGACAGTAATCTGCAGGAAGAATTCAGGGTACACACTTCCTTTGATTTCTTCTGACTGCATGCAATCCTAACATATCCATATCCTCTGAGTTGTTATGCTTAAGTTTACTCCACATGCCTAAAACATATTTTCCTGTTGTGTGGCAGATCCTCTGATGGACACTCTTATGACTGATCCAGTTCAGCTGCCTTCTGGGAACATTATGGACCGATCCATCATCCTGCGACACCTTCTAAACTCCCCAACTGACCCCTTCAACAGGCAGCCTCTTACTGAGAGCATGCTGGAGTCAGGTAAAAAAAAATAAAACACACACACACTAATGTCAGGCCATGGGTTTTCCAGAACTGTTTTGAGCTCTTTGTCAGACCTGACAATACCCATTATTTTTCTTTAATACCATGGCCTAAATCATTCCTTCAATTTGTTTCCTCTCTTGTAATGTTAATAAGGCAAAAAGTGCAGCCATGTTGCTGAGAAAAGTGCAAAGTGAAGGAAAACAAAAAGTTACAAAACTCTGACACTCCAAAAATTCAAAATAAATGTCTCTTCACAAATTTCCCCATATCACCAATTGCACATTTTTTCCCATTCATTCGACGCAACAATATGCAAGACCATGTGTCGTGTGATTTATAGATTTTGTAGTATACAGTAATATAGACAGGGATGCTGACCAACAGCACTGATTAAAGAATTCAGTAGGGCTGTTGTATAAGCATATTTACTTTATCATCTCTGTACTCCATCTATAAATATGCAGGATTATTTATATATATATATATATATATATATATATATATATATATATATATATATATATATATAGAGGCTGGTCAGGGTGTGAAATTATCATAGCTATCATTATTGCATACTGGTAAAATTGATCTGGCTCCAGTAATGTTTTACTCAAAGAATCTTATCTGATTGTGTGTTCTGAAACCTTTTTGACCATTCCTGAAAAGTTGCAAATTAGCTGTTACAGAATTCACATTTATATGTTTTATATACAGCACCTACCACTTATTCGGATCTCTAACGTTATTCTTCCTCTTGTCGTCCGCTGCAGTTCCAGAGCTGAAGGAACGTATCCAAGCTTGGATGAGGGAAAAGCAAGGAGGACGCTTTTCTCAGTGAGATACACTCACCGACCGTTTTTGGTTTTTTGGGTTTTTTGCTGCGCCAGAAATCACGTTTAAGCCGATCGAAGAGAAAAAGACAGTAATGTTTTTTTTTTTTTTTTTTTTGTTAACCCCCCCCCACCCCCTCCTTTTTTTCCATCTTAAAGGCTCTTGGTTCTAAATTGAAGCATAATAATAAAGATTAGACTTTTAAAAGATTTTGCTTATGACTTTGTATATATTACATATATACCTATATTTAATTGAGTGGATGCATACCAAGACGTTAGAGAAACTAAGTTTCAGAGCCTAACTCCAAGGAAATTGTTTGTTCTCCGAAAAAGTTGTTGCAAATTTAAATCGGTCTACATTTTTCTTTTCTTTTAAGTGATTGTATTTTGGCGTTAAAAATGAGTTCTTGATGGTTTCGACTATTAGTGAGAAGGCGGAAAATTTTTGTGCTGAGTCACTCCATTCTGAATTACATTTGCTATTTCTTCTACAACCATGCAGCCTAAGGGGCATGGGCTAAAACACATTGCTATTATGTTATTGGTTGTAAAACTAACATACTGAGCCCTGGCCGTTAATGTATCGTGAACATACCAGATTGATTTTGGAAAATAAAAAAAGATAGATCTGGATGATGATGGATAGAGGTGATGGAAGAATCATTTGATATCAGACGGTGTGTTACAAACATTTTCTATTAATAATTATGGATAATGCACAAGCAGCCACCCGAACCCTTCATTTAGCATTTCCAGAGTGTTAAAGCTAGAACCTCAGATGAAAACTGAGAATGTGAAACAGTTTTTAAAGCATGATCGTGATGAAAACAATGCCAGTACATGCAATGTCTTCTTTTTTTTCTTTTCTTTTTAACTTCCACAGTTTTATACAATGATTCATTTCCTGCTCTTCATATTAACCCTGGTTGTTGAGCTTCATCGTGAATTAAAAAAGAGTCATTTTCACGTAAGGTTTAACCTCACAGGAATCCGCTTCCTTTGCTACAAACATTTTTTTGACCCAGGACTTCAAACTGTAATAAATGGTAATGCACACATGCTGTTGTTATTGCTGTTATTGCTTTTGTATACAAATAAATTAGGGGGAAAACCATGAAAAGTTTCAAATGCATAAATAAATTAAAAAGTGTTTTTCTTGTTAATTGGTGCTGGCAACTAACTGATACTGGAATATAAGGTTACTAAAGCAGAGTAAAAGGATTTTAAGGAACATTGTGGGGTCACAATAAATTGCTCTAATCAGCAACAGGCTACAGTGATGGCACTCATGGTGCACATACTCAGTCCTTGCAAACAGCAACTTAATTACAGCTCTGAAGTAAGATTTTGATATATGAAACCAGTTTTCCTCATCTGGACTTCTGTATTTTGAACTCTGTATTAAGGTCGTACACACAGGAAAACAAAATAGGCAAGTTCTGATCACCGTCTTGTTGATTTATCAGTTAGCATGGTTTGATAATTGACAGTGATTGATGTTGGTTACTAAGCATGTGAGATTTCAAAATGGTTGCGGGTAAAAAGATTACTGAAAGCTTAAAGATCCAAAAATATTATCTGTTATTCGTGTGATTGACGTGTTTGTACTTCATGTGGTGCCTGACATTTATGCAAGCAATAGGGTTTACGTACAGGTACAACAACAATAAAGTGTTCACCCTATTGTCAGAAGATTTCGAAGATTTGGATCCCGATGATGCCACAGCCATCTGTGTTCAGGAGACCAAGAGTATACCTGTGTGGGATAGATGGAGTTTAACTACACTATAATGCCAAAAGTTTTGGTACACCCCTCCAAATCATTGAATTCAGGGGTTGGGCTTGGCCCCTTAGTTCCAGTGAAAGGAATTCTTAATGCTTCAGCGTACCAAGACATTTCGGACAAGTTAATGCTCCCAATTTTGTGGGAACAGTTTGAGGATGACCCCTTCCTGTTCCAACATGACTGCACTCCAGTGCACAAAGCAAGGTCCATGGATGAGCGAGTTTGGTGTGAAGGAACTTGACTGGCCTGCACCTCAACCTGACAGAACACCTTTAGGGTCAATTAGAGAGGAGACTGTGAGCCAGGGCAAAACTGGCATAAAAAAATGTCTGCCTTTACATGCACATGAATGTAATATGGAGTTTTTCCACCCTTTGTAGCTTTAACAGCTTCAACTCTTCTGGGAAGTCTTTCCACAAGGTTTAGGAGTGTGTTTATGGGAATTTTTTATCATTCCTCTAGAAGTGCATTTGTGAGGTCAGGCACTGATGTTGGACGTGAAGGCTTGGCTCCCAGTCTCCGCTCTAATTCATCCCACAGATGTTATATCGGGTTGAGGTCAGGACTCTGTGAAGTTCCTCCACACCAAACTCACTCATCCATGTCTTTATGGACCTTGCTTTGTGCACTGGTGTGCAGTCATGGAACAGGACGCGGCCATCCCCAAACTGTTCCCACAAAGTTGGGAGCATGAAATTGTCCAAAATGTCTTGGTATGCTGAAGCATTAGGAGTTCCCTTCACTGGAACTAAGGGGCCAAGCCCAACCCCCTGAACTCAATGATTTGAAGGGGTGTCCCAAAACTTTTGGCAATATAGTGTACGTTCACACCTAGCGCGATTTTATCCCTCACCAGTGCGTCAGGCGTTACAAACCTGACACACTGTATAACAGACCCGACTCTTCCCTAAATCAGATCTGAAGCTTTGAACGAAAAGAAATCTAGCGTTTTCCTTTTCCCTTGTGAATCCTCGTTATCTTCCATACGGCGTCCTTCCGCCTCTAGGCAGCGCACTTCCCATGCAGGACAAGTGAGGCATCCTGCAGTATTGCGTCACGGACGCCCCACCCAGTCTCACAAGTCCTCCTTAATCATTGGCTGACTCACAGATTCCTCATCGGGTACTCCAATGCTATTCGTTGTTTAAGCAGTCACTCAAAATAGGGACGGGGCGGTTGACGTCATCGTTTCAGTAAATCAAGGCAGTCGAGCATAATCTCAATTTAACTAGCGGAGCGATTTCTTCCCCCCCCCCGGCCCCCAGCATCCATCCGTCATAGAAAACGAAATACCGTAACATTTAACGCAACCGGAGCGGAGGAAGAGGCACTGCGACAATGGCTGTGTATAGAGTTATGAAGTGTTTATTTGTCGGCGTACTCTGATCATCGCTGCCTGGACGTTGGTAGACGTCAATATTAGTGTTCGCATCTGCCTTGTTTTTCTGGAGTGATTTTTTAATATTTGGAAAGGATCATCAAGGTAAGATGCATGCAATGAAAAAAAAAGACATACATTTACAATGTCTCTACATCTTAACACTGTTCACTTGCTATAACGCCAGTGTTGACATTTTTTTTTACTCCGCTTATATATCTGTATCTCCGCATGTACTCTTTTTTTTTTTTTTTAACATACAACTCGTTTCATATTTATAGGCGTTTCAGTTATAGAGCACAATTATGCTATATAAACTATAAAGGAATATATAGGATAAATGTTTAGAAAGACGCCGAGTTGAGTGTATGCGCAAAGTCACCGCTTCTAACCGAGCAGGAATATAATAAGGTCATGTTATTACACCTGACTTTATCATTACAAACCATGCACCAGTGCTGTCCCTAAAACAATTCAGTTATGCTCGACCTAAAGCTATATCGTGTAAAGTTGTAACATTAATCAACTATAATGCTTGACAGTTCATGTACATTATATATATATATTTTTTGCTAGGCTAAACATACTGAGGCTGCGCGTGCAAAATGTCAATAGCTAATGCAGGTCTTATTTAATGGAAGCTGTTTTTTTGTTGTTGTTGTTGCTGCTTTCTCACATCGCCTTTTACACAGAAGTGGTTTATATGTGGTTTACTCTATAACACTCCTCCCTTGATGTACACTACTAGATGAGGCTACTTTTTTGTTGTCTGCGGCCCAGCGGCCGGAATCCATGGGCGTATGCCTGAGAAATAAAATAAGACTACAAGGGCATTGATGGGGGAAATTGCATGCACATTTTTCTATCCTGTGATCTTACATCTCGCTCTGCTTTGTACTGAAATGTTTAGGATTGTTATGATTCGAAACGCATACGTGGAAATAACGGAGGTGGTTATTTTACACCCCTGGAAAGGGACGTCGTCCATTATTATTATTATTATTTATTTTTTTTCCACCAGTCATTTTCGAGAACGTGAATGCGTCGGAACAAAACAGTCCAAATGCAATTTATAGAAGATACAGAGTGAAGGTAAATAATGTGGTGATTAGGTAGCCTAGGAAAGAGTCGACCCATCCCTGCTGCAGTTTACCGGCAGCCATGTTTGAGGCGGCTGTGGGGGGAAACCATCTAACGGCGCAGATCAGCCCGTGTGGTTTAAAGGCCCAATTACAAATGGCTCCCTAATGAACATGTAGTGCACTAGATATGGCGGAGATGACCCTATTGTATACGCACTGCGTAGTGCTGTTGCAGAGGGAGGGGAGACGTGTTTGAGATACAGCCTGTCACTTATTACCATAAATATTTGATTTTTTTATTAAACTCCTGACAACTTCACTAAGATTAGTTTTTTTTTTAATAGAATTGACTGTCTTATTATCTTTATCTTATTATTATTATTATTATTATTATTATTATTATTTATTTATTTATATTTTTTATTTTTATTTTTTTAATCACAGGAATGACAAATTATTACTTCTTCCTCTTCTACTACTACTATTTTGTTGATGTTGATAGCCTACTTACATCATTTTCTGTTTTTTGCAGTTAAAGCATTGGGCCTGGTGTCATATATTACTTTGAACTTAATACTACTAAGTGGACTGTCCAGAAACAGTGCTTTCAGATAACCCAATCTTTGACTTATCTGTGATCCAATAACCTCCCCCTTTTAACACTGTTATGCTGAGTTAATATTCAGTAGGTGTGCACTATTACTCAAAGTGATGTACAATTGTTAGCATTTCACAATTAATTAAAAGCAAACAAAAAAATCCTGTTTGTTGTTTTTTCCCCCCCTCAGGACTCAATTCAGCATTGCATTGTGACACCACACAGGGTTGAAGTCCAACCATGTCTGGGGCCTCAGTGAAAGTGGCGGTCAGGGTGCGTCCCTTTAACTCAAGGGAGACCAGCAAAGAATCCAAATGCATTATTCAGATGCAAGGCAACTCTACCAGTAAGTATCCCTGGATATTTCTCCAATCCCTTGGATATATCATGTTCCTCGTCCTTGAAGCGGTATGCTGACTATGTTTTGTGTGACTGATGACATTCTGTCACATGCCTCTGGCATTGGGTTAGATGAGTAAAGGTTTGCGCTAGGCTTCGGGGTGAAAAGCCAGTCAGCTCAGTAACATGTCAATCCTGATGAAAACGTGAATAAGGTTTTGGTTTGAAAGAAAATGAACAATAAAAAGCTTTGATGTGTTTTGCTATTTTCAAAGACTAAAGATGTTCAGTCAGACATTTGTTTTAGTTAGGCCAGATATGGAGAAAAGCAGAGCGAGTGTTCCTGCATTGTTTACTTTGTTATAATATGCAATGGACTGGAAAAAGGAAATGGAGTAGATCTTATCATTTGACAGCATGATATCAGTGTCTCTTGCTGAAGAGTTGGACATGGATGAAGAATTCTAAAAGCCACAAGAGAATGCTTCGGGATGATTGAGATATTTTAGGGGTTTAAGTTCCAGATGATTTCAGAATAGTCCAAGTAAAGGCACACTAGATTTGTTTATGATTGAATATTTGCCTAAGCTATTTATTGGGTGTAAGTGTTCATTTTTTAAGTGTCGTCAGTTGCCTAAATGTAAGACACGTGTGAGTTTCCATGTAGCTCTGGATCAGATACGTTAAATGCGGCCATCTGAATGTAATAAAATGGTCAGATTCTTTTCCGCTTACATTAGACGTTTACTGTATGCACATCACTGTCATCATCCTGGGTCAGCTGGCTAATCTGGCGTGAGGAAAGAAAGCAAGATTTCGTGGAATGGCTTCAAAAACCAGGAAAAGCTATGTGCTCTAATCATAAACAGCTGATGGGTTGTCAGCTGACATCCAGTGCAAATAGTGTTTGCTCCTTCAGTCTTGTGAATCATGTTTTTGTTGTTTTTTTCCCATGTTTTCTGTGGAACCTGCATGTTATTGATCAAATATGTACACACATGGATTGTTTTACAGGCCGTTCACGTTAAAGATAACCACGGATAACTTACGAGCAGGAATGCGGATCGTCAAGCAATAAAATTATATCAGAGCCAAAATCAATGGGGCAATAAATGCTGGAATGTGAATGTCGCATTAATTGCACTTTAGTTTCGGAGAGAGATGGGTATGACTAATGCCGGCTTAAAAAGCAAACCATTGATCACCATAATAAACCATATGAAAATGAAGGCTTTGCTCTTTGCCGAGCATTTGCGTGTTCGTTCACAAACGCCCGTGGTTCTTCCTCATAGTCACAGATGCTACCTCGTAATCTATATACTTTGAATGGTGGCTTTGTAGCCATCAGTTACATTATGATCATCTCAGGTGTCTGTGACTGGTTAAGTTGAGAAACAACACTGTGCATATTCACACCACCACTGAATACTGGTGTCATGTGAAAGGCATGATCTCACAGGTGTGAATCGCACAGTGTGCAAATAGTGGGGACTTTCCCACCAATCAGTAGAAACGATGAGCGGTGAAACCTCATGATTGAAACACGACTATGAGACTTCCAAGACAAACAATACTACATTTTCTTGAATTACAGCTTTTTCCATAGCCAAAATAACAAAAAATCGCGTAACAGATTAAGTGTTAGCTATTTTCGTCTTCAGTATTGTGTGAAATATACTTTTATATACTTTTGGGGAATGTTATGCTAATGTCCTCATGTATTGAGTCAAAATATTGAAGGAAATCGCGTTCGACACTTTTCTATGGCTAATGCATGATCTAGGTAAGAATTAAAAAGCTTGATGTGGTGTAAGGTGGCTTTGAGGTAGTGGTTTCTGGTTTAGTTTTAAAGAGGAAGTAAAACGCAGATCTGTAGCCCAGTACCTCCGAAGAGAAGCTTTGTACTAACATGACCTTCTGTTTACCTTTTTTTGTTTGCTTTGCACTAGCTGAGCTAATAACGTTGTCTGACTGTTTCGAATTCGTTGTCGACTTATTTAATTGTTTGTTTTTGTCATCCTGGTGACAGAAGGATGTGAGTTTCAATCCTGCTGGTTAACACTGTTGGATCTTGGAGTGAAATTTGCTTGGATGGAACTGCCTGGTTGTTGAATACATGTCTCATGCATTGTGTATTTCTGGTTATAATTTGCGATCTGGTTGTTATTAGTTTGTTTGTTGTTCAGTTCCTCACAAAAGCAGGTTTTTTGTTGTGATTTTATGCTAATGCCAGAGGAAGACCTACCATTTTGAGCAACACTATGTTGTCGAGCTAGTACTCTCTCGCGTGGATGAAAACTAAAAGTTTTGTAGTTGGAAGACGGGCTGCTTTCAGATTACTGATGTTTGATCATTTATTGTCTGTCTATCATAGTGAGAGAAGTGACGGATTCTCTACCTGATTTGGAACGAGAGTCCAGTACACATGTGGGCATCTTGCCTATTTAGTCAGCAGTTTTGTTTTGTTTTGTTTTATCTCTTATACCTGTTTTATTAAATTGCTATCTACGTGTTGTCTTTTTTTTATCCTCCTGCTCTCCATTCTTTATAGAAACAGAAAATGGAGGATAATTTTTTTTGTTTAGCTTTTCACTAGAACAGCAAAATATCAGTTCTCCGTCTTTTCCTCAGTTAACTTTGTTACATTACAGGCCATTTGGATTTCCAAGAATGAAATGCAATTACTGCACTTGGGGGGAAAGTAATGGGGAGGCATTTTTTACTTGGTGTGATGGAGGATTTGGTACATGAGAACACATTAATAGAAAAGGTGTACCACATTACTGATTACCCACAATCCTCGGCAGAGAAGAGAGTCGTCTGTCCTGGTCACTGTCACGTTCCGGGAGCAGAAGTGATTACTCCTTCATAATGAGAACAGAATAATCTGCTTCCTGAGGCTCTCATTTCTATGTGTCTGAACTCCTGTATTATTTATCAAGTACTTACTTGTATTATGCACATATGCAGTTTTCTATGCAAAAAGGTATAGTTTCAGTTATGTACAAGTCGGCCATATTGGATGTTACCTCACACTTGGGGTGGGAAATCAAGAAGTTTAGATTAAAACAACAGTCTGTTAAAAAGGTTGTTCTTTAAATGGCTCTTTCTCTATGCGTTTCTTAATGAAGAAAACATCCAAAGTGAACAAGCTCGGAGTTTTTCAACAACGGGAAGATGAGAGACAAATGTAATTCAGATAGTCCCTAATTAAAGCCCAGTGAAGACAGCACAGCTTACTAAGGGATCGTGTAAAACGTACATAAATTGGACTACTTTGGAAGATAAATTTGCCCTAGATTTAGCTAGAAAATTAAGCAAAAATTTACTTTCAACCAGGACTGGGATACTTCCAAACAACTATAAATGTGTCTAACAAAATCCACAGTGGGGAAAAAAACAACTATAGAAGTCTACCGTATGCCCTTTTCAGACGGTCCCTTAACAATTCAGTGTTTGTTAGACACTTCCTTGAACATAATCTGCTTTTTTTCTAATGACATTTGTGGAACGTGGGCTTGACCCATTGACCACTTTCCCCTATTCTCGGCTTTTACCTTCTAGTGATTGCCAATCAGATCGAAGCTGTTTGTTTTTACACTTACTTCGCTTAATCTGTCCAAAAGTCTTTGGTAAAGGATTGAGTTTTACTTGATCTGTAAATATGAGTAATTGCCATTGCACACTGAGAGAGACAGTCGGAGAACCTAGAGGCGATCATGTTAATAATAATAATAAACTTTGCTACTATGAGAGGGAGGGAAGCAGGGAGAGAGAGTGAGAGGAAGCAGTGAAGTGCTGGAGAGTGAAGAGGGCCAGGATTTGACGTGGCTTTAGCACCTAGTGATTGACCTGATTAGGAGCGTAATCCCTGTGCTTGCCTGAGGTCATCACTCTAATTCCTCTGACTGACCTTCTCTGGTGATGAATCCATGTGTCACTCTTATCATCAATGTACACATTAATAGAGGTGTTACAAACGATTCAATGACTCACACACTGCAAAAACTGATGTTACAAGTACTGAGTTATGGATCAAGCACAGCGAGGGCTTTTAATAGATCAAAATAGTCAAATTATTGCAAGTATGTCACGGATATGTTTATATTTTTTTCTGAAATGCCAGTTTGGAGTTTTCTTATATTTATATATTTTTATATTTCATTGTGGGTTTTAGTTTTGCTGTGCATCACCTTTTTGAAACAACTGTGAAGTTATATATAATTACAAAAGTGTCAAGATAAAATAAACAAAAAAAGTAAAATAAACATTTATTATGTAATTACTTTTACCATATAATAATAATAATATAATATATAAATATATGTATAAATTAATAATATAATATATAAAAATAATAATAATAATTAATTATGTGCAGTTAAGTTAATATTAATTCATTCATATAATCTTAGTATTAAATAATAAATATCATTAACAATTTTATAATTCAATAATAATAAAATGTGTCTAAAACTTGCTGTATGTCTTTGTACATTGTATCAAACTGATTATTTAATTGAAAATTATTTAATATATTTTTTATTATTTATTGTTTTTTAATTATATTACATTTACAGAAAGAAAGAAGGAAATATAGGATATAGCCTTTATGGATAGTTACAGTGCAGTATTCCAAAATTATTTTCTTCCAGCTTTCCCACAAAAGTAGCTGCCTAAAGCCTTAAACACAAAACATTGTGGTTGTATTTAGTGATCTGTCTCATTTCGAATTATTTTTTTGACATTTTTTCTTTGCTAAAATTTGTAATTATATTTTGACATTATACATGATATGTTATATTTGATATGTCTAATATCATAGCCTTAAATTCAAATATATTACATCCTTCTTTGTAAATACATTGTGTGCAAGTGAGTAATATTCGAGCTTCTGTGATATTGTTGTAATTATAGGGAATTAATATATGAGTTCATTAAATAAGCCTTACTAATTACCCAGAATCCTGAGGAGACGTCTGTCCTGGCTACTGTCACGCTCTGTGAAGTCTGCTCCCAGTCGACACGGTCACACTGGAAATAACAATTGTCTGTTGGATACTAGATTTATAATTGAAAGTGAATGGATTTGAGACTTGTTGCAGAAGGTTACCAACAAAGGTGATCATCTTTTATTGTCGGTTCCCAGAAATGGATTGTGTGACGTATTTGTGCTCCATTTGTCAGAATTTTTGCTTTGGATTGGACAGTCTGTCTTCTGCACGTTTTTTGTTCTAGATTGGCTTGGGTGAAGATCTTACCTGAAAGCCCTGATTTGTTTAATTCCATCAAGTCGAATTCAACATAAAGCCCTTAGCTTTTCTCACTTACCGAAACACTCGGACTCTAAATTCATTTCAGCAGCATGTGGAATCATCTCCAAAGCTTTGGGGTTGAATGTTAGTTGTAGACTCTTCACCTTCAAACCCACAGCAGGAAACTTGACACACATTACACACTATAAATATATATCCTATACATTAAGACCAAATGCTGTTGTGTTTATGCGCATAATATATTTATATTTCGTATTTTCTATTGAATTTTATTGCAACGCTACTGAATATTACTACATCAGTTAAGTAATATAATTTATTATTATTTATATTTTACCTCTTAAATAGATCACTTTCTATATGAAATGTATATAAAAGCTTAGCAGCTAACAGAGCTTTAGATTTAATTTAATTATCTAGAACCTAAAAAAAATACAGGAAATGAGCATTTCCCCTATTTTAGGTTGAAGAAAAGAGCAGATTAATTTAGATAAAATCATTAAAAGCCTACAGCTGACCCTGAAAATCCTTAAAATCTACTAGTATGATGGCGAGAGGAGTCATTGTGCTTTAACCCTTCCAGAAATATTCCCAAAGCATTCATCTTGCATCATGCACTACGACTCATCATGGTGTCCATGACAATCAATACTAATGGGCTTTATGGTGGCTGCTGGAGGCCATTACAGAGGCGTGTGTAGCTCTGTAGTCTCTTTGTTGATATTTAAACCACACACACACACACACACACACACACAAACACATACACTCACATTTTCTCTTGATGGCGATGGAAATTTGTACATGATACATATGTGTAGGTCCAACATGTATGTCATGAGTCATGTGTTGTTTTGTTGCTGCGAGATCAGTGGGTTTTTCTCATGATGCAACTGTAGTGGAGATTTATTCTTCACAGTGTCACTGTCCAGGTTGCGAGCTGTTATTGTTTGGTTGCGCATCATTGCACAATGCAGGACGGCTCATGGTTTCTCACTGAGTCATGTCCTACACATACAGCAGCACATTAGTCATCTGTGTGTATAAGCTTCAAAACCACATTCTGTCTGCCCATGACGGATGACCTCGGCTGATATCCTGAACACGAATAAAGCTAAACAGGTGTGGACAAATCTTATAGTTTATTAGCTAGAGCACTCCGCTAATGCGATTGCTCAGTATGATGGTTAAGTTGCTAACTAACAAATAGTGTATTTTCTCTAAAGATTGCAATCATCGTATTTGCGTCCTCGACAAAAAGGCGTCTCAGTTATATGATACGGCCTCATGTTGCACATTAAAAATACACCGATTAGCAATAACATTAAAAACACTAACAGGTGAAGTGATTAATATTGATTATCTTGTGTTAGAGTAGCACTTGTCAAGGATTTATTAGGCAACTTCTCAAAGTTGATGTGTTGGAAGCAGGAAAAATGTGCAAGTGCAAGGATCGACTTTCGACAAATTGTGATGGATAGACGACTGGTTCAGAGCAAATCCAAATCATCAGGACCTGTTGTGGGATCCCGGTATGCAGCAGTTAGTACATAATAAAAGGATGCCTCAAACATCTGTGGGTTGTATTGGATAAACAACTCTGATGCTAACGTCTTGGTGCACACCTTCGGAGGTCTTGTGGAGTGTCGATAGCTTAGAGCTGTTGTTTTTTCAGTCAGTATTTTTAACCTGTTAGCATGTAGCATGAGAGTTATACAACAGCTTTGTGCCCCATTTTGTGTGGTCAGCATCTCCACAGTTTCCTTGTTAATCTACCTAGCGTAGTTGTATGGCTGATGTGTGTAGTGCAGCAGGTGCTTGGATTTGAAACCTTCACCCTATAGTTACAACATCAAGAAAATCCAGATTTATTTTCTTACTCTGCTTGTTTGTCTGGCAGTCAATTATAAATTAAAACCTAGACATGCAATCTGCTCGTCCCTTGCTAAGACTTGCTAGAGTCAGCACTGTCTCTAGTTAGAGCCAACATGAGACCTGTTTGAATTGTGTTGTGTTGTAATTTTTGGCTTTCTTGCAGTCCTGAGATTTACATTTACAACCCGTCCTGGCACTAACCAAATTCCATTGCACCATACGTAAAGAATTTATGGTCCGTTTTCTGCTGTGTTGTCTCTAATTAGCTGCAGGAGATTGATCCCAAGCCTGTGATCTCCATCGTGCATTGTAATGTCTAATTACTAGCGTAGTGACAGCAGCTGGAACGCAACAGACGACGGACAAAAGCAGAAGTGAAGCACACGTCATGTGCACGTGAGTGTGAGTTGCACATCCTGTGCTCGTGCTCTGGAATTGTCAGATTTTCCCTCTTTTTGTGCGAACAGGAATAAAGTCGGGCGCAAATGCGGCAGTTTTCACCTGGCTGAGCTTTACCTCATGCAGCAGGCATTGTATTGGCATTAAAAAAAAAAAAAAAATGAAAATAAATAAATAATATATATAAAAATGAAATTATGGGGAATGTTCTTACATACATTGATACCTAAATAATATTTTCTGTGAAGATACCATTTTAATTTAGCTTTATTTGCCTATGGCTTGGTAGGGGCAAGGTTCAGATGCAAACTTGTTTTTTTTGGGGGGGAAATTATTGTATTTATTAATTTTTTTTCCCCCAAAAAGTGGGTTAAGCTTCATACAGGCTTTGACGCCATGCCCCTTTGTGTATTTTGAAAGACAATGGTGTCTATTGACTCGACAACTAAACCACAAAGCTCTCATAAAAGACATAAAAAGGTTAAATGAAAGCTAGTCATTAATTTTAATCGTTTTAATTAAAATGAGCCGTTCTTACATTTTTTTGCGCTGTCATCTTGGTTCAGACTTCACACTAAAATGCAGCACCTTTTTTAAGCCAAATATTAATGGCTATACATTTCAAAATCCTGTCACGATTGCCCCCGAATGCCGTATTTGTGCCTGTATGGCTTACTTCCTCTTCAGTTTATACCTATAAGCAACTTAATAAAGATTCAGAGCTCTGTAGTGTGAAGGAGGCCGGTTACCTAAGAGGTCTCTCTCTCACCCTCTCTGATTTTGTGTCTCTTTACTCTGAACTGAATAGGACAGTATCTGTAGTCCTCTGTAGTCCAGGCACGGTCAGTTGTGGCCACTTCTCTTGTTCAGACTCTATTACTCCTGGAAATGCAAAGAAGATCCTGAAAACAAGCTACACAAACAAATCCACTGCCTCTTCATCATCATCATTGCTGATGTCGTTTCCCTTCTTTAACTGTAAACCATATAGTAAAGTGAAATTATTTAAGTAGGAGCTTTTGAACAACTTATCATTCACAGTGAATCCCATCCTGTTTGATCCTAATAAATTCCCAGTTAAAGTGCAACCTGAATTAATACAGGAATATACAGTCAGAACTTGATATCTGGTTTAACTTTAATGGAGAGATGACCTGCTGGGCTTTGTGGTAGCTCAGTGGTTAAGGCGTTGGACTACTGACCGGAAAGTTGTGAGTTTATCTCCCAGCACTGCAAAGCTGCCACTGTTGGGCCCTTGTGTACGTTTTTTAACCTTCAACTGTTCATTTGTATAAATGACAAAAATTGAAGCCGCTCTGTATGAGGGCATCTGCTGAATCCATTGTTCATATTTTCAATGAAATATGCATTGTGTATTAAATCATCTTTTAGATTATTTTAATGCTGTGATTCATCAACACACTGTTATTCACGTGATATAAAAAGCTGTAGCAGCCCCTGAGCCTCTGCTGACTTTTTGTGGCGCGAGTGGGAGGGGTAAGAGCTGACAAACTCCCTCAAAGGGGTAAAGAATAAAAGCTTCCCAGCACAAAGAAAAAAATTTTTTTTCTTCCTCAACTCATCTGCTCTTTATGTCTGCCTGTATCTGTCCTCTCCCTGTGGCAGGCTTTAGGATTTAACCCTCTCACATTTCAGTCACTTTGGCTCAGCGGCTCTAATCTTCTGTGAAATCGAGCGAGATCTTTCATGCAATGTCATGCAAAATATTAATTTCAGTTATTTGGAAGGGCATCAGAGGAAATATCTTCCTTCATAATGTTATATTTAGCAGGTATTCCTTGTTTAATAGACGACTCTCTGGACTTTCCCCTTTCCATGGACCGGGGGGTGTTATATTTGGAGTTTAGCATGCAGGACCTTTGATGCTCGCCCTGATGAGCTTTATGATCTTGTGCATTATTACTGTACATATTAAATGTACTCACACTAGGCATGAGGATATTTAGGAATACTTAGTGGTGAGCACTTTTGCCTTAGTCCTGTGGGGTTGGGGTTCGATTCCTGCCTCCATTCCAGCTATGTGTGTTTGCATGTTCTCCACTGGGTACTCTGGTTTCCTTCCCCAGTCCAAATATAAATGTTATACTGAGATTAGAGATTGATATCTCTAAATTGGCCTTAGTGTGTGTGTGTGTGTGTGTGATTGTGGCTTATGCATCACCTTGTGCTTGGAGTCCCTTGGGATATGCTCCAGGTTCCTTTTGACCCTTTGTAGGAAAATTGGTACAGAAAATGGATGGATGGATCATTTTTTTATGGAAATCTGCACATTCATGCAGAGTCATTTGAACAGAGAATTAAGAGAATCATTTTTTTTTTCTGTGAAAACACAATCCTGATGATCTGCTCTTCACAACCTTTAAATGCCACCAGGACACCTACTTCAGTGTCATTTCCTCTACATGCTGAGTGTGTGTGTGTGTGTGTTTGCATTGCACAGCATTCAACATGCACTGATATCCCTCTAGGGATCCTCCTCATACCTCTTTCAACGAAGGCATGAAGTGTAGGATATGCAGCGGTTGGTTTCCGATGTACGAGGGCGAAGTGTGTAAAAACAGACTTGGCCATCAAAGCTTTGGAACAGAAATATCTTGCTCCGTAATAAGATTCGTGAAAGCTGCTAATATGACATTCAATCTTCAACCTTCTGTAGGGTCTTGGAGCAGGATGTCCTGCCTAATCAGCAGCCTTCTAGAAACATCAGCAACCATCTGGACGGGGTGAGGTTTATACATGGAGTTAGCTAAGGAAAGCTAGCTAAGGAAAGTAGAAGCTACACTGTGCTGCCCAGTGCCATGATTTGGTTGCCTTAAAATTAGACTATAACATGGGACGGAGAGCTAGTTTGCTAATTAAGAGCATTAATACAGATTAATGGAGACGTTATTGTTTGTATCCTTAACACATGTTTTTCAGTTATGTGAATTGGTGTTCTGTCCTTGCAAATAAAAAATATTATTTTAGTGTTGCTAGCATCTGGAGTTGCTCTCTATGTTTAACTGTGAGGTGTGTGTTGAGCTAGAAGGACAGTTACAGGCTAAACAAACCTACATACCATATAAAAATGCTTATGAAAGGCAATAAATAATAAGTGGTAGGGTCCCCCCCCCATTTTTTTAAAGAGGTGACTACCAATTAAAAAATAGCCCAAAAAACCCAGACTTTGGGATACAAACTGGTAGTTGTTCACTTAAAATAACTGGTAATGTGAAAGCAGTCATGTAGACCTGGATACCAAACCTGACACTACCTGTAGAAGGTGGTGTGAGTTCGGTTGCCTGGAACTGTGCTGTGAATGTAAACAGCTCGTACTTGGGTCTGCACTTGCTCAGAAAGTAAAGTAACCTGTGCATGCGTTTCAGCCCATCATTATTGACATCATTAGTTTACACAAGGGGAACATTGTGGGCTCCAGAAGAGGAGAGATGTCTTTACTGCACATAACAGCAACAAAATCATAATAGAAAAAGTCAATAATTTCGTGTCGTACATGTCCGTTTGTAATGACGTCCGATGAACGTAAATGCACCAGAGTTCGATGTAGTCAGGTGAGTCTGAAACCAGACCATCGCTGTCGGGACGACGCTCAGACTCGGACCTCAGCAAACGTGTCCAGTGTGGGGAAAAAAATGAATCGGTCCACCCTGTAAACTTTCATTGCTTGTTGTTACCTGAAAGGCTGCATCTTTTATAGCATGTAAATCTATGAGAATTTCAAATGATGTACATGTGATAATTGACATTAATGGCCAACATAAATTAGTGTCTAGAGAAGTGCTGTAAATACACGTGTACGCATTCTAGAGCTACGAAACAACAAGGACAAGTACAGTTTAGTTCTGTTGTGTTGTCCAGATGGCTAGCCGTGTGTGTGTGTGTGTGTATGTGTGTGTGGTGGTTTTTTTTTTTTTTTTCTTGCTGAGTAAAGCAGAGAATACATTTGCACTTCAGATTCAGCTTTGCTTCAGACGTATCTATCATTAATGGTGGTTGACCACTTGTCACCGTTTCCAGTGAAATGTTACAAAATGCCATTTTTTTAAACAGCTATGGCTGGCACGGGGGCAGATAGATTGAGAGTGACCCAAAGGCACACGGTAAAATGTGATATACATTCTGACCCACGATTATTACAGATGCTTCGTCATACTTCAGTTTCTTTTTATTTTTTATCTGATCAAGAACTGATTAGAAAGCAGTATTTGGCTCAAATAAATTGCCAATTCATCCTTGTAACGTGAACTCGCCAAGATCTGAGTACAGAAATGTGCCCATTCCTTCCTGTCAGGATCTGTCAGCATACAGGGCAGCCACCATCTGCTGCTGTATAAATAGCCAATGCACTGTGGGCCTCTCGCTCTTTCCCCAGAGGTTTCAACCTCAACGTTGCTCTCATCTATACCTCGATACCTAGAAATTAACTGTCTGTCACAATACGTTCGGTTTTCCTCTGCACATTATGACGTTTTTAGGAGTTACGGTGCTCTAAAAACCGTGCTCTAAATCCCCACAGTTGAGGTACTGGACAAAATGAAAAGTACTTAAAGTGCTTATATGTGTAGATATTTACATTTCACTCTTGCTCGCTTATCCTACCTCACCATGGCTGGGTGGAAGTATCATTGTGGTCTAAATAAGGGTGCAGGCCCTGTACAGGATAGTCATAACACATTACCTAATGCATTGTGCAGGCTTCATTGTAGACTGGTCCACTGTATTGTTCTCCAGCTTTCCTGTTTCTCTTTGTCTTTTCGCTCAGCAAAGTGAAAGCTACGTGGGATGCATTCCGAAGCGTGACTGGAGACCAAACCCACAAAGATCGTTCAGAATCAAAGACGAGACCCGGTTTTAAAATGCTGTCGCAGATGAATGCCTGTGAAAAGATGCTATAATGCTCTAACTCTAGGCTTTGTAAGCACATTTAGGCAGAAACTAATAAGGAAAATGAAACTAATTTCACTGTGGACCATCGTAATGTAATGGACAGGAGAATTCAATTGGACAAGGATTGAGACGGTATTTGATGGTCCTTGAGTGTTCACATGTCACAACAAACCAAACTAAAGGTCTGTAGGTATGAAAGCTCACTTGCAGTTCAACTCTGGTGCCTCATCTTGTTTTTTTCCACAAGTTTTGTTTTCAGCACTGTCCCTTCCTACCTGCCCCTCAGCCAGTGTTTTTGCGCCAATGTGTAATAATATAGGGGATACTGTGAAACCAAACCAAACAGCAAACAAACCAAAGGTATCAATTTCAAGAATGGACTAAGGTGGGCAGGTTTGCTGTGTGATTGTTCCCAGCATCTCGGCAGCATCGGTCTGAATTCAGACCCACATGATTATGTCAAACATGCGTGCATTTGTGTTCATCTTGCCTCATCACAAACGTGTATGGAGGACCCATCCATATCGACTATATATATTTTTAAAAATTATTATTAATTTGTTGCTAATATGGGCAGTGTCATCTCACCTCCTCTGTAGCTCACAGCGTTCCCCTGCACTCGCAGTCCACACGTGTTGTGGAAACAAATGATGTCAATAGCAATCGGCTAAAAAATGCACTTCCTAGTCCACATGACCGCTTTCACATTACCAATTTTTCATGTAAACCTTGCTCTGTTTCAGACTAAACTGTCAATAAGAAAACCTTCTAGTGCCGCTCTTCTACATTAACACTGATCAGGCATAACATTATGACCACCTGCCTAATATTGTGTCGGTCCCGCTTTTGCTGCCAAAACAGCCCTGTCCTGTCAAGTCATGGACCCTGAAGGTGTGCTGTGGTATCTGGCACCAAGATGTTAGCAGCAGATCCTTTAAGTCTTGTAAGTTGCGAGGTGGGGCCTCCATGGATTCCCCCCCCATGGATCACCATGGATCAGACTTGTTTGTCCAGCACATCCCACAGATACTCAATTGAATTAAGATCTGGGGAATTTGGAGGCCATGTCGACACCTGAAACCTGTTGTTGTGCTCATCAAACCATTCCTGAACCATTTTTGCTTTGTGGCATGGCGCATTATCCTGCTGTAAGAGGCCACAACCATCATGAAAGGGTGCACATGGTCTGCAACAATGCTTAGGTAGGTGTAAAAGTAACATCCACATGGATGGCAGGACCTAAGGATTCCCAGCAGAACATTGCCCAAAGCATGACACTGCCTAATCGGTGTATGCTATCATATTTACATGTATTGTTCTAAGCTGTGTATTTGCAGTATAGTATATTGTACATTTATTTCTTCTTACAGCAAGACCTGCTTCCATTCTACTGTTAAAGGTGTGTTCCCAGTCAGTGTCATGCTATGAAACTGCATCGCTGGTGAGAAAAACATTATTAACACCTTGTCTTTTCACCTTGAAAAGGTATATCCTCAAAATGTTCTCCGTCATCGGGGTTTAGAGCTGAGCTAAGCTGAAACCGGTTATTAAGCCTGCTCTCTCCTTAAAGCGGTTCCCTGTGAACGTTTTGATGGTGGCGTTCTCGCCATCTACCCCCGAGGTCAGCGAGTACGGCAGGACCAGTTTTATGTGTGTATTTGTATGTGTGTGTGGCAAGGATGAGCTCCCTCATTTAGCTTTCCACTTTAAGAACCTCCATGCTGGATGGATGCCTGTAGATGCCAGCGCATGTGTAAATCTCAAGCGGTGTTAATTTGTTTTCCGATCCACGTTCAACATCTGCTCGCTGCGTTTACAAGTCTATATTTGAAACTGGCTGCTTTTAGGTCGTTTTGGGTTTAGGGAAACTGGTCAAGCGAATAAGTTGGTGGCTTGGTTGATGTATAGCATTGAATGCACAGGGAATGGCGCTATATGATCTGTCAGTGCTGAGATTTTTTACACAGCCTGAAACTGCTTGATGTTTGTTTCCTGTTTCTCTTTTCCACATAAATGCTTGGACGGCTGTTAAAAAATGGCTCTTGTTAAACGTAACTCTTGGCTTCATTCCGTGCTGGGATGAAAGCAGACGAGCTTGTTATCTTGCACCTTGTTGCATCCGAAAAAAATAAAGAAAACCCACCCAGGTTTCAGCAGCACAGCATGGGGCTGCAGGGTTAATTGCATGTAGAATGTGTGTACGAGTGTGCTTGTGTCTGTCTAGACATTTGCAGGACATTTGCAGGAAAAACCAGACTTCCACTAGTATAAAGGTAAAACCCTCAGATTGGATACATCCTAATGCAGGAACTATGGTAAATTCGACAGCTTTTAACATTCAAGAACTTATTTTTCACTATTTTCTTATAGTATAAATAAAATAGGGTCAAAAAGAGGATTTAAAAAGTTACATTAAATTTTGTTTTATTAAATTAAATGAAATTAGAGGAAAAATAAATAGGCAAAATATATTTTAAAAAAATGCAGCATATGAAAATAATACAATGAGAAACAGTGAATATATGACTATTAATATAGACTGACTGATGTGAAGAAAGGATATGTGAAAAATGCAAAGTGTTCAGCGCGTTGAGGTCATAAGTATTAGGAAGTCATAGGAATTTGGAAAAAAAATGAGCAGTTCCCGAAAAGATTTTGGAGCATTTGCGTTAGTAATATGGGTTATATTTGATTTGGCCAGAAAACCACTGATTCATGACTTGCAGTTTTATATACATGTTAAATATAATTCTCATATTGGCATATGGAGTATAAGATTTTGAGATGTTGTCATAGCAACACAGTGACAACTTTGTCCCTAATCCACTAACGTCATTGATTCTTGGTTCAAGACCAGCAGCTTTTCTTTTCTTTTTTTTCCCCCCCAAAGTTAAAAGTTAGGGAGGCCAGATTAAGATGGTTTGGACATGTTCAGAGGAGGGAGAGTGAGTATATTGGTAGGAGAATACTGGACATGGAGCTGCCAGGCTGGAGGCAAAGAGGAAGGCCAAAGAGGAGGTATATAGATGTAATAAATGAAGATATGAAGCTAGTGTTGAGGATGCAGAAGATAGGATAGGTGGATAGATGATTCGCTGTGGTGACCCCTGAAGGGAAAAGCCCAAAGAAGAAGGAGGAATCTTATCAAAAAGGCAACATGATTTCTATATTGTGTGTATTACATGAACAGTAGAATACGAGGGAGCGGCAAGAGTTTGGATAGTCATGTGACCGTCATGGGACAACATGACATAACTGACACTCAGTTTGATATTTACATTACAATGAGCTCTGCTTCTTTTTGTGCAGCTCTTTTGAAACTTTAAGCACAATTGACCGCCATAATTTGCTTCATAAAGGTCTGCAGCTTCACACTTATCCTGACCTGCATGAGCATAGCAGGCTGGGGAAAGCATTGCATTACCATATCACTAATGACCTTGCACTCATTCAGCGCAGTCCATTAACGGTGCGGTTCATTTTACCATGTTCACCTTTAGCTTCGTTCACTGAGCCAGGCAGACTGATAGACTGATAGAATGCGGTCTTCATACATGGTGTCCTTCTGTACACGGTGCACTTTTAAGCGGCTTAATGCCTAAGCCTCAAATCCTAATACTTCCATTAAGAACCTGTATAGACTTTTCTGGAAGTTTTCAGTACAAAGTGTACTTTTTTTCTTTTTTTTTTTTTTTTAAAAGGCAGATAAACGTATTCTTGCTGTTTTATTTCAGTAAATGACGGACGGACGGACCCGAAAATTGTGAATGCAAGCTGCTGATTCTCACAATGCCGGGTGGCGGTTGTCTTGGTAACCTTGACTGTTGCCATGGTTTGCAAGGATTGACACAGACTAAATATGAAAGTACCTGTGTGTGCATCTGTGTAATCAGAACGGATTTCAATGGATATTCATTTAGGTTATTTAACAGGATACATCTTATTTTTATAAGGGTTCGCTCTGCGTGTGTGTGTTTGTGTGTGTGTGTCATATCTCTGTGGCTGAAAGCAGATGGAGAGATAGAATGAGTGGGACGAGGCGTCATGAGTGAGCATGAATCACCTCCAACGTCCCTCCTTCTATTCTCTTTAAAATGTAAAAGCACGGATTGTGCATGCGCAGGTGTGCGTGTCTGTGTGTGTGTGTGTGTGTGTGCGTGCCTGTGTGTGTGTGTCAGGTTGTGATCCTGATCCTAGCTCATGTCTTGGCAAAGTAAGGGGAAGTCCGGTGGAAGGTACCCGAAACAGCCCCCCCCCCTTTCAAACACACACACACAGTATCTGATGAGTGCACCAGGCATTTTTAGCCACTCTGGGCTTTGTGTTCCAGGAAGAGTTCTCCGGTCAAAGGTGAGATCGCTCCTAATTTAGCTTGGGTTTTTTCCTTCCCATCTCCTTCATGACCCGATGCTCTAAAAGGTGTCCTGCTCTGGCCTCACAACCCCACATGGACTGCTTGTGAACAAAAAGGCAGACAACATGATACCCCTATACCTGTCCGACCCCTCACGGTTCGTCGTTCAAGCACGACGCTATCATTCTCCCGCAGGAAAAACCTTCACTCAGATACCAGATACCACGGTTTGCTTTTCTCATCGAGCGGTCATGTGACCTGTTAGAGGAGATCGAGCACTGAGTCAATCCCCAACCTCTCTCTCTCTCTCTCTCTCACAGCTGCATTATTGATGTGTATAGTGAGATTAGGCAGTACAAGCAGCTGAAGTGCAGTGAAGCCTCCTCAGTTAAAGTGCCTTTGATGCCTAATTAGATAGTTGACCTATTAGACATGCACCAGTATTAAACTTTCATATATGCCATATATCATTTATCATTTATCAGCCTGCATGAGAGTAGCTTAGCTTAGTTTGTGGAAATGAATGATACTAATTTCTCAGATATCTCATAATATCACAAGTCATTTATTGCAAACATGACATTTCATACGCATATGGGAACTTGTCACACGTGTCACATTTGTTTATCGACATTTCATCTTTTCAGGTTAGAAAAACACTCCAAGGCCACATTAATAGGAACACCTGCAGATCACGAAGATCCAGCTCACTAGCTTCAGTTCACGTTTACGTTCATGTCAGTCATCAGAACAGAGATAAAGTAACTCTTGGTGCCAGATTGGTTGGTTAGAGAATTTCAGAAACTGGTGATCTCTTGGGATTTTCACACTCAGCAGTTTCTAGAGTAGACAAAATGAAAACATCTACTGAGAAGCAGATCTGTGGGTAGAAAATGCCTCGAAGGGTGCATTTGAGCTGGAATTAAGGCTATGGTGACTCAAATAACCACACTTTACCACCATGGTGAGCAAAAAAGCATCCCTGAATGTATAGGACAAAACTAAACAAAAAGAAAAAAAAACATGTACTGTTTACCAGCCTCAGGTTAGGTAGCATCTGTTCCAAATGACTCCTATTAGGAATAAAGGAGAGTTATTTTAAGTCAGATAACAAGCCTAATAAGAAATTGAGCTTTGCATATTCTATCCAAACCATATGAAACTGTGATTCAGTCTGACTCGTGTGTTTTGCTGTTCCGCCCATGTCTGTACTCTCTCTGCTTCCTCAATATCAACACTTTATAACATTATACGCTGCATTATAATAAATTTCCCCCGTCTCACTGCTGATGAAGTGGTGGTTCTGGCACTGACCCCCTAACTGAAACCCAGGCTGCATGTGTTGCTCTTCTGTTTGGGCCGTTGCTAGGTCAGTAGCGTGCTCTTCAAATTCATCAGTCTCTCCTTCTTTTTTTTTTTTTTTCCAGCCTTGCCTTGGCTGCAAACAATCCCCCCTCCAAAGCCCCCACTCCACCCCCCACCCCCTTTTCCCACCAAAGTATCAGGACGGTCGGCTCGTGGCTTTAGCATGCCGGCAAGCTCTGACACAGTCAGTCACAGAGACTTCAGTAGCAGCTGGCCCCCTTTATGACTATAAATATCCTACAGTACATTCCTGAGGCACGGCCATGCTACGAGGCTTATCCCCCTGCTGCAATGCATGTAGGGACAGAGAGCAGGCCCGGTTTTCCGAACTCGCTAAATACCAGACATGGTTGCACATTCCTGTTTATTAAGACAGCAATTCAACAAGAGAGAAGGATGGTGTGTGTGTGTGTGTGTGTGTGTGTGATGAGGGAGGGAGGAAGGAATGTGTGGATTGAGGAGTGGAGGTGGGCAGAGGAGAATGGGATGAAGGAAAATAATCTCAACACAGCTGAACTTGTTTGCAGAAAGAGAGAGAGAGTTTAGTACAAAACTGATTAAAAAAAATTGAAAGCAGAGAGAGACACAAGGAGGGAGAGAGAGATGCAAGAAGGGACAGAGAGATGCAAAAAGAGAGAGACAGTAAGAAAGAGACACAAGAAGGGACAGAGAGACACAGGCAGAGAGAGACACAAGAAGGGACAGAGAAACACAGAAAGAGAGAGACACCAGAAGGGACAGGGAGGCACAGGAAGAGCCAGAGAGATGCAAAAAGAGAGTGACACAAGAAGGGACAGAGGAAGAAAGAGATACACGAAGGGACAGAGAGACTCAGGAAGAGAGAGACACAAGAAGGGACAGAGAGACACAGTAAGAAAGAAACACAAGAAGAGACAGAGGAAGAAAGAGACATAAGAAGGGACAGAGAGACATGGGAAAAGAGAGAGAGAGAGAGAGAGAGAGAGAGAACATGGAGGAAATCCAGTGTTGCCATACACACAGAGCTGAAGTGCTAAACATGTGGTGACCAAACAGTCTCATTTAGGAAATTACAGCATGTTTCTAAAAGCAGCTGTTTGCTCTGAGGTTCCCCCCTTTTGTGTTAAACCTGAATAGAAAGTGCTTAAGTGATGAACATTGTCAGTGTCAGTGCTGTGAAGCCACATGTCACCCTGGCTCTCACTTCCTCTGTAGATTTGCTTGCCTTCTGCATGTTTCAGTGCACAATAAAAGAGAAGTGAAACCTGATTCCTGGTTTTAAATATAATTGTTAGAATGATAATCACTTTCACTTTCACTATGGACAGGAACGTTTCACAAATGCGACTCTGACTTAATCTGTGGTCATTTTTTAACTTAAGATTTTGAGTAGCGCTTAGATAAAGAGGTAGAGAAAAATATCAATTTGAATACAGAAATTTCAAGTTTCTTGTACTTAAAAAAAATCTGTCTTTTATATTATTGGAAAAAATACAGTAAACAAAAATACTGCTAATAATGCTACTGTATTCATCAGTTATTAGTTAATTTGCATGAAGTAATAGTTTATTAATTTTTTTTTTTTTTTCTCTCAGTCCCATACAAAAAAGCATTTCAGAATTATCCACAGTAAAGAGCAACACTAGAAACAGAACATGTTGGAAATTTTAAGTAATTATATTTATAGAATTATTCTTTTACTTCTAATAATATTAATAACAAGATAAAAGATAATTGCTCTAAATGATTTTATATTTTATATTCACTTTATACTTTATACTTTATACTTTTATATTCAGTTCCATCCAGTTTAAATGGAAATAAAATATAATTATTTTTAAAATAATTTATAACATGACGCACTTAAGGCACTTTTTTTCTTCCTCTCACTAATAGCCTATAGAAAAATATTAAAGATTTTTTTTGCCATAAATATTATGAGAACTTAAATAATTGAAATTCATTCTTGCTGTCCTAATGGAAGTATATTAAACCTAAGCACTTGCACGGTTGATGAATTGGTGATGAAAGGGTCTGTGTTTTACAAACTGTCTTGCTTTTAAAAAAGTGTATGCTGTAGAATTAAAAAATAAATAAATAAATAAATAAACCAGGCATCCTGAATAAAAATCATGCCGATCAAATGTAATTTTAACCTGTACATTATCATTCATATTTCAATAAACATCTATATGACCCAGCTATGTGAATGCTACTGTTTGGTAAAATAGTTTTTTAAAATATAAAATTGTTTCTAATATATAAAGATGAACGTTTCTTTACAGTCTGTTGACGGTTTCTTGTCTATTCTGTTCTTCTTTTCCAGCTATATTGAATCCCAAAAACCCAAAAGAAGCACCAAAGTCCTTCAGCTTTGACTACTCATACTGGTCTCACACCACGGTAAATTCTCTTCTCATAAATCTCTCCTTTCTTTTTCTTCTCCATAATGTTTTGTTACAGTGTGAGCAGAGCACAAATGCCCGTTATGCAGACTGTAAGAGCAATTAATCTTCATCCTTATAAGGAATATTCATTCTGATGTGAGTTTTTATCATCTTCTGGTTCTAGCCGGATGACCCCTGCTTCGCATCCCAGAGCCAGGTGTACAATGACATCGGGGAGGAGATGCTGCAACACGCCTTCGAAGGCTACAACGTCTGCATCTTTGCTTACGGCCAGACCGGTGCTGGCAAATCCTACACGATGATGGGAAAGCAAGAGGACGGACAGGAAGGCATCATCCCTCAGGTTCGTATGGATCTGCTTTTTTTTCCAAGCATAATGAAGGGAAGGAAAAGGACAGCAGAGGTGAATGAGTCAGATTTATCTGAGCAGCAAGTGTAGCCTGAAGACATTAAGGAATTAAGCTCTCCGTCTCGAGCATCTAGCAGCGGTTTGAGTTATTTGTGTGCTTTATCGATCAGTCTCTCCTCACTGCCTAATGCACCATTCTCATCCCTCCCCCTCTCCCCTTGCAGCTCTGCAAAGAACTCTTTGAAAAAATCAAATACAACAACAACGAAGATATGTCATATTCGGTGGAGGTGAGTAGCACATGACTCCCGAAGACATCCCCAAAAATTACCTGGTGGGACGTGTAAGTGAAATTTGACCACCCGCTTCACTCGAAAATGAGCCCATGTTAGGAAAATAACAGTCTCACTGTGAGTCCATCAGTGGACTGGTGTCACATTCAAGGTCTATTCCTTTCTTGCTCCCAGTGTCCAACCATGGATGCACCACGACCGTGAGTAGGATAAACCGGTTACTGAAAAAGAATGCAAGAATCAAAAAGCAAAAGAAACTCACTTCAAAAATCAATGCTATTTAATTTAGGCACATTGTTTCATGTAGCTAATAATTCGTCTTATTTTGTTTCAAAATAGATTTCATCAAACATCTCGAACCTAACATTTAGTCTGATTAGATCAGTCCAAGACAGACACTGCGGCTAGAAATGATGATTTTGGCTAAGTATACCATTTTTCAGATTAAAAAAATAGGATCTATATCGCACATTGCAGTAGTAAAATATTAGAATTCAACATAAATGTGTTTTTCACTGTTTTTGAATGCATGTGACCCCTGGATTATCTGAGAATATTATAATTTAAAATGATTGTTCTCAATCATTTTCTTTTCTCTATTCTAATAATAATAATAATAATAATAATAATAGTAATAGTAATAGTAATAGTAATAGTAATAATAATAATAATAATAATTATTATTATTATTATTATTATTATTATTATTATTATTATTATTATTATTATCATTAATCACTGAAAATAAATACTGAATAAAAAATCACAGTAGTTGGACAACATGCATTGATGAAATTTCTCCATACCTGATCCCTAATTCCCTTTCTTGCTGTACACTAGCATTCTAAATCAACTTATTAGACATTTTGATTCAGTAAAAAAAAAAAAAAAAGAATTATTTTAAATCTGTCTCAGGACACTGCTGGGTTTCTGTGTGTAGAGTATCGCAATCCCAAAGACAATCACAACTATTATTAAATACTTAAATACCACTAAAACAGTCAGAAATTCCTTTTGTTTTGGCCTCTGGTAAAGTCTTTGTCCATATGTAGGTGGCATACATGGAAATTTACTGTGAGCGAGTGAGGGACCTGCTGAACCCCAAGAACAAAGGGAACCTACGTGTTAGGGAGCATCCTTTGCTCGGGCCGTACGTCGAAGACCTGTCCAAATTGGCTGTGACCTCTTATACGGACATCGCCGACCTCATGGATGCTGGTAACAAGGCCAGGTGAGAACTGAAGTACTGCTTTGAAACATGATTCCTATAGTTCGATATCCTTGAGGCAAGGAAATCAATGTCAACGCGTCAGTGTGGTTGATGGAAGGTGTCTGGAAGCGTTTCTCTGTGATGTCTCGTTAGCATGGTCACGTTATGTTTACTATAAATAGCAAATCTCGATTGGAAGTCTGTGATTTCTCTTGTGTGAAGTGTGTTTTCTCTTGAAGAAGAGCGCTGAATCCTAATCCCACTAGTGCTCTGAGGGTTTATTTGCCAAATGTGCCACATATAACCCAAGGGTATCATAGACTACTGCACTGTCACTACTGCCTTATTCTTGCATGCTCTAGTAGTTTTCAGGATTATCCTAAGTAAGAACACACTCTGTAGCGCAAACAAACTGAACGACAAATACCGGCCCTGATGTGGCTCTTAGTGATGTGTCATGATGATTGATGTGGGTCAGTGATATTTCTCAGCAGGTGTATGAGAGGGGTGGGATATAATAGGGGTAGGGTGATCTAATATAGATTACTTCATGAAACGCTTTTTATTCCCATCATAAGTATCACCAGTACTTTTACGGCATTAAATGACTTGAGTGTTACTGTAAAAAAAAATAAATAAATAAAAAAATAATTGGCACATTATAGACCAGAGCTGTATTAACAGTCCAGTTATATAAAATTACTAAATGGCAACAGTTAATGTTACGAGCTGCAAATGGTAATAAATAAGACAATTCAAGGTTATGTTTTATTACATAGTGGCAGTCATCAGCTTCGAAAAAAGACATGCCTTCAAAAGAAATTAATATAAAATGAAATAAAAGTTTGTGAAAACTCAAAAGTCTCTAGCTGCTCTGAAGGGTTACCTTCTGCTGTGTCTGGATTACCTTCTGCTGTGTCTGTTACATAAATGAATATGATTTATATAATGCACAGAAGATCTGAACTGGCTCATTTTATGAAAACTAGATTGTTGTTGGGGGTTTTTTTTTAGGTCCAGATATCCACAACCAGATCGTAGTCCACCGGTTCATGAGCCCTGTTGCTCAAAATAAAAATAATAAATAGATTTATAAGTGCAAATGTCTTATATATAGTCAAATTTATCTAGTATTTCGTTAGAGTAAGCCGATATATGTAAATTAAATCTTTGTATAGACATTTTTGCTAGTTTCAACTGATTGATAATCATCTCAAAATCAAAAAAGTATTTCATAAATTTGCTGATATTTGAGATATTTTCACTCTCAACAGTAGAGTAACAGTATTAAGTGTCTCATGGTCCTTCAACTCCCCTCTTCTCTCTAGGACTGTGGCTGCCACCAACATGAACGAGACCAGCAGCCGCTCGCATGCCGTCTTTACCATCGTCTTCACGCAAAGGAAGCATGACAGCGAGACGGACCTGTCCACAGAAAAGGTCAGAGCCGTCACCTCAACCTACGAAAGCACACTCGCTGAGTTGGTCTCTGCAGGGAGAGAGAGGCGGCCATGCTGCAGGGTACAGAGGGAGGGAGAGAGACCTCCTGCTAGGCCTGTGTAGAGCTTATTGTGTGACGGCTGGAAGCACAAAAGCATCTCTGTTGTGTCGACGCATACTGTAGCCATTGTGTACTGTCACTGCATTAGTTTTTACTACACAGGCTGCACTTGCGATTTATCTAGACTTATCCCAGTGTACCCTTGCCAGCCAAATTTTAGTGTGATATAAATATGTAGCTTGGCTTATGAGCAAGTAAATCTGTCATCCACTTAAATGATCTGATGGGCATTTGAATCCTTATGAAGACTAAAACAGTTTGAATGAAAAGGTTCAGAAGTAGATACAGGTTCTTTTTGATGACTTTTATTAAATTGTAGAGGCCAACCTTATCCATTCTGTTGATTTGATTTGTCTCTGAGGTATGAATGTCCCTGTGATATCTCGTTTCAGGTCAGCAAGGTCAGCCTGGTGGACCTGGCAGGCAGCGAGCGTGCTGACTCAACTGGGGCCAAAGGCACGCGTCTGAAGGTACACGCTCATTATAGCATCCTTTGCATGTGGCCCAGAATTTTACAAGAACAGATGCTGCTTTTAAGAGACGCTCTGAAATAACATTGACGCATCTGTTGCAACATGTCTTTATAACTTACAGCCGTGAAGCAGGAGTATGTAGTGCCATCATTTTGACTACAATTGCTGTTGGGAGGGGGATATTTCATGACAAGTTATTTTTCTGGTACAGTAACTAATGCAGAAAGAAGAAGAAAGTGACGGAACATTCAATGAAAAACAATTCTGAAATTCTGCCAAAATGCTGGGATTTTAGAAAGAAATGTCGTTTTGTTCTCATGTATTATGTAAGAGATTTCAAGGTTCTTGTCAAGGAACATTTCATTTATCAATTTTTTTGCTTTACAGGAAGGTGCAAACATCAACAAATCTCTGACTACCCTTGGAAAGGTCATCTCTGCCCTCGCTGAGGTGGTGAGTATTATCAAGCATTATTATGGAGTTTATTAGTCTAGCATGGACTTCCTGTCTGTCTGTCTCTCCTTCTTGTCTGACTGCAGTGCTGTAACACTGTCTGCTGTCTGTCTCTCTCTCTCTCTCCTGCCAATGCTTCCCTACTCAGGATAACTGTACCAGCAAGGTAAACTGTGCTCCTGTGTTCAACCCGTACCCTCTAACTCCTATTTCAGACAAGACAAACTATCAATCCCTGCACCGTCTAACCTTTTTCTAGAGAACCTCTACCCATTAACGTTCCACCATTAGTGACGAGTTTGTTTTTCAGACTTAACTGTGTCAGGGGTCTAACACTTGATCTTAACAGAGTGGGTTTTAATTGCTGTTCTTGTGTAACAGAGCAAGAAGAAAAAGAAGACAGACTTCATTCCTTACCGAGACTCTGTTCTCACATGGCTCCTGAGAGAGAATTTGGGTATGTGTGGTCAGCCACTGGCATTGGATTAATCCTAATTAAAAAGCAAAATAGTAAATGAATGAAATAAACAAACAAATATATAAATATTTATATAATGTGATAATTTAATTATTATATTAATTATATTAATGTTGTATTATATTATATTGATAATTATTATATTAATGTTGTTTTCACACCATGCCACACATAAAGCACTGTGTGCAAACAATACACCGGTCTGTAGCTTCTTTCTCCAGGTTGCTCCTGAAATGTCCTGTTCATTTCTTTCTGCTAAGATTAATGTTCGAAAGTAATTTCTTTTTGTTTCAGGTGGGAACTCGAGGACGGCTATGGTGGCAGCTCTGAGCCCTGCTGACATTAACTATGATGAAACCCTGAGCACCTTGAGGTACACTGCACTCCATTACGCTGCACTACATCACTACTCTCTCTGTTTGTGGGGGATGTAGGGACAGGGAATCAAAATACGGCAGAATGTAAAAATGCTTTACTTCTTTTTCAGCCCGATTATGTAGATTTTGCAATGTCTGCTCACTAATAATGTTAATTATTCCTGTATTACTCTGTGTAACTTAAAAGGTTTAGCAGCAGGGCATGCTCTGATCTAGCAAGGAAGCTAAGTTGGCTAATATTAGTGATGAACAAAATTTGTAACTACTTAAACAGATTTTAATGTACGATCTTATAAATCAGTGAGATTATGACAAAGCCTCAATAGGACAAATAAAACAAGACTCGACTATAAATACTTGTGACAAATTCAGTCAGGTTTCATCGCTAGCCGATTAGCTGCCATTGCATTCAGACATGAAACCAGGGTAGTGGGGGGAAGGGCTTGGAGTTTCTAATTTGCATATACATGCATATTCATGAGAATAAAGGGGTAGAGATATCCCTAAAACAACTTTTACTAACTTTATTACAGTAATCCCCTGTTTATCGTGTTTTTGTTTTTTTTTTGAATTAATAAATTACCTCATTTCAACATAAAAACAATTCACTACAAGGTTTGCGGATACCGCGACATACCGGGAGAATCTGCAAAAAAAAATTTATGCTCCAAATAAAAATAAAAAATTACTAGATTTTGTTTGAAATTGCATGTTTAGCATCAATTAGCTGCTTTTTGTTTCTCATTAATTGAGAGATAATATAAAGCATTTTAAGTTGTTTGTTTCCTCTCCTCTGTCTCTTTCTCTCATTTTCCATCTTCCATCATTGTGTATCATGCTTCACTTCACGCTCATACGCTTTCACCCGCCCACAGATACGCCGACCGAGCCAAGCAGATCAAGTGCAATGCCGTGATCAACGAAGACCCCAACGCCAAGCTGGTGCGTGAGCTGAAGGATGAAGTCACTCGTCTGAAGGATCTGCTCAGGGCCCAGGGGCTCGGGGACATCCTGGACAGTAAGTCAGAGCACAGTGCCTCCAGCAAGCCGCCATCAAGCTTGCCCATGAGACAGCACAATATTTATTATACAACTGGCCAGGCTTTCTTCTATCTTCCACTCTGCATTGATCTAATGCTTTTCTCTCTCTACATTAGGGACTTTAGGCATCGACGGCTGCGGGGACGGCTACGGTGAGCTGAAAGAAAGAGTGCTAATTTGCGCATGTGTGAATTTGACTTGCTGCTTTCTGCCGCCGTAGCCTGTTGCACTGCTATGGCAAAAACACCAGTCTGACATAGTTTGCATAGGTTTAGATGACTTTGCGTTTTTATTTTGTTGTTATTTTATAAAGGCTAGGTGAAGGCACTCCCCTTCCAATGTAATGAGAGCAGATTTTTTAAAATTTGTTTAAGCGCATTTCCTTTCCTTTTCCAAAGCTATTTCATCTGCTTTTAGGTAACATTACAACAGTAGTTAGACTCTTCCACTCCTAAGGTGTTTACCCTGGTTTGTTTAGTATTGCCATAGCCATCCCTACCGCTGATGCTTAAAGTCAAAATGATCATCATACTATTCATCTAACTATTTAAGATAATCATCAGATAATTGTGTAGGTCTTAAAACCTAAAGGCTTATAAAATGTCCAGTCGGCAAAATAAAGTTCCCCATTCTTATTCCTGACAATTTAATCCGTAATTTTTTTAATTTATTTTTTATTATTGTTTTTTTTTTTTTTTTACCGAAATATTTAGTATGTCAGTTTATTTCTAACATTATATAATTTGGATTTCTTAGAACTATAGAATTTCCTGCATGCACCTTGTTATAAGCATAACATAGGATCGTTCCATCTCCCCTTCATCTTTTCTGTACATTTCTACTTGTCACGAACTGCCTCCTCTATCACTCTTCTACTCATCCTCTCAACTCTGACCACTCACCCTTCTCCTGTTCTTCCTGCTTTCCTTCAGTCAAGCCAATGGGGAATGTTTACCCTGGAAGTGAAAGCAAATGTGTGTATATGTATGACCTTGCATCATCCTTTCCTCCATTTCTCTCTCTATATATCTCTCTCTCTCTCTCTCTCTCTCTCTTTCTTTGTTCCTTCCTTGCTGCTGAGAGCTTTAAGCTTTGCTTCCGGCTCTCTCTGGAGTCAGACCTCTGCATGTCTGCATTTCTCATCTTGCCAAAGCTTTAGGCACAAGGAGTCCCAGACATATTAGGTGTAGCTGGTTTCGGAGCCTGGGGGAGATGTATGGGGATGATTTAGCACGCTGTCTGCATGCTGCGCACTTGCTGTTTTTCCATGTTTGACTGACGGATTGGGGTTGTGCAGTTTCAATTAATGACTAAAAGGCGAATGCACTTTGCCCCACCTCTGTGCACTGAAATACTCCATGTGTAAGATGTTCTGGTATTTTGTGACTTTATTCCATAATGTGTAACAGGTCTGTCTCTGAGCTGTACATCTTTATCATTTTTAATCATGTTCACTTAAATCAAACGTAGTCAAGTTAAAACACTAAAGAAATTCGGGTGGCACAGATTTCTACTTTTTAACACTTGAGTATCGTACACACACTAGCCACTTTAATAGGATCACCTGTGCACCATGTGGCAGCAGTCCAACGCGTAAACCCGTGCAGATACATGTCAGAAGTGTCCGTTAATCACCTCAAACATCAGGACGGGAGAAAACCGTGATCTCAGTGACGTGCCATGACTGCCGATCTCCTGCAATTTTCACAGCGCAACAATGGACACTGTATGACAGCAAAACAGTCACTAAGCTTAAAGAATGTTGTACAAAAAAAGCCTTGTTAATAAGAGGTTAGAGTCAGATAGCCAGTCTGGTTTGACTGGTACAGACAAGAAGGCTTCAGTAACTCAAATAACCACTCTTTACAATTGTTTTAAGCAGAAAAGCATCCCAGCATGCAAGACCTAAACAAACAACCATGGCAATGTCAAGCTCATTTAGAGCATATTCTTCTCCATTCTGATGTGTGAGCCTAAACTGAAGCTCTTGATCTGTAGCTACATGATTTTATTCATCATACCGCTTGCCATATGATTGCATAATTGCATGAATGAACAGGTGGCCAGGTATTAACATAGGTGGTGAGTGTACACCAGACATATCCTGACCAATTTGATGCATTTGCAGTAAAGTAGAAAACTGTGGAAATTTTCATCCTGGTCAAAAATTTCCTATTTACCGCCGACCTTCTTCATTCCCCATTGCATTTCTGTCTTCATGTAGTTGTTTTTTTTTTTTTCTTGCAGTTCTCATCTTTAAGTTTTTTTTTTGTTTGTCATGTAACTATCTATTACAGGTGACAGTATTCACTCTATGCACTACAGGAGAAAAGGTGCACTAATTATTTTGTGTGCAGAAATAGAGGTGGATATTAGTGAGTTGTTGTGCAGTGTCAGATTGCTCTAGTTTTTAACCATTCTAGCATATAGACATTTATCACTTCGTCTTGTCCCGCTGGTTCCATCTCCTCTCTTTGCCTGTCGCTGTCCTGGTCTCACATCCTGTTTCATACACACATACACACACTCCACTCACTCACTCACTCACACTCTCTCTCTCTCTCTCTCTCTCTCTCTCTCTCTAAAAATCTCAAAAACGAACAAAAAAAAGTCTTTTTATCTGTCTGGGAGTTCTTGACGTTCACTGAGAGGCGTGTGCATTCAGTTGCTCAAGCTTTAAAAATGTTTTTAAAACCCAGCAGCGTGTGCTAGCTGTTCAGATTGCATGAAACCTGCGCATGGAGCAGAAATATAACGCGTTGCCGCACAGCAGCTGTAGCACCCTGGAAGTTTCAGGAGAGATCCATTTATCACACAGGCGCTGAATAGAGTGAAAAGGCAGCTGAAATCTCTCTCCAGTCCCCCAGGGAGAGGTTTCAGCAGTCCATTCTCAGTCACCTCAGATGCTCCCATGACTATTTTCTAGAGCTTTGTGGCTCAGCTCTCCATCACTGAGAGCATGATGACATTCTGAATGACTGGTGTGTGTGTGTGTGTGTGTGTGTGTGTGTGTGTGTGTGTGTGTTAAAAAGCCTACTGCGTCACAGTTTCGAACTGCAGCATGTATTTTCATATAACCCCCTTCCACTTCCTCCTTCCTTCTCTCTCCCTGTCTGTGGCCTCTGTGCTGCTTTTGTCACCTCATGTCTCTCCTCTTCTGAAGTAAAAGTGGTTTTCACACACGTTCAGATCATCAGTTTAAAGTGAATCGATTGTACCCTGGTTTGTTCACCTCCTCAGTACGGCTTGATTAATCCCTAACCAAGCCATGTGTTTACATGATTAAATGTTAAGGTTTATTTTAACTAACATTATTTTTGTGGTTTTAGGTAACATGAACAAACTGTAGGCTTTACTATTAAACCCAAGTATTATATATTTGTGTAAGTGTATAATTGAATGTAGCTGCCAGATTTAAAACACTGGTGCTGACCTACAAAGCCAAAAACAGAGCAACACCCACTTTCCTCAAAACACTCTGATGGAATGAACTTCCACTAGATCTCTGAACATCTGAGTCACTGGCTTTCTTCAAACCACATTTAAAGATCTGCATCTTTCCGAAGTAAAACATTAGCACTTAAAATTTGTGTTTTTGTGCATTTCTTGCTACATTTCCTTCCCATCTGAGAATTTACACTGATCGTATTCTTAGTCTGTGACCTAGTGAACCAGGATGAGGATGTATTTATTGTTAGAGACTTCAGAGCATTCTGGAGAAGGGTGTCTCCCAAATTCCATAAATATAAATAGTTTTTAAATATATATATATAATATATAATAATAATAATATATAATGGACCAAATAAAGCATATAATATCCACCTGCATTAAACAATTATCTCTAATAAATAAAAAGAATGTAATCATTGGTCAATTGCTGTCCTTTATAATAAGAGGAATAAAACACTTCAGGACATCAATAGGACAATAATCAATGACAGGGTGATGCAATGCGGCAAGATGCAAAGCGAACGTCATTTATTTTTTTTCCTATAACAGGGTTTTATTCATCTTTTAACACAGCAGTTTGCCAAAATTGCTATTTTAAATACAGTATCCATTTATAATTGGTTTTTGGTTGTGGAAATATCTAAGAAACAAGTTATGGCTTACATTATATTAGATATAAACAATCGTTTGCTCACTAGTCTCTCTCTCTCTCTCTCTCTAATAAGAGAGTTAACAAGATAAAGATGGACTTTTGTTTTTAGTTTGCGTGGAAAACTGAAATAGTAAAGTTCTCTGTCCTGGATGGAATATATTATTTAATTCAAATCATACTTGCTTTGTTAGGGTAGGTTTGTAAGTCTTATTAAGTTTAACCCTGTAAATGATATTAGTTAAGGGAACCTTAATGCAAAGCATAATATTTTTAAATATAACAATCACATTTTTTACATTTCCGGAGTATAATTTTACCCCGATTCATACTCAACATACGGGTTCACCCCTTTTCCAGATCTGCACTGAACAATAATAGGTCATGAATTACTTATTTAATAACTTAATATTCCCTGCACTTTAGTTGCACAAGGCTTAAAGGCAAAAAAGTCACTTAGGCCCACCAATCTGAAATCCATTACACAGCCACAGACAGGTGTGGAAACCACTGCTTTCTCTACCTCATCTTTGGATCAGTGTGTTTGTTTTTTATCCTGTATTGTGTACTGTGTGTCTTACACTAGTCTTTCCTCCTCTTTCTCGTCCCTTCTCTCTCACTCTCTCTCTTTCTCACTTGTCTCCGCCATTTTCGCTCCTCTCTTTCCCATCTCGTCCTCCGTTTTCCTCTGTGGCTCAAGACCTGAAAGATATTCAGAACAGTCAGCATAGATACTTGCTTGCTTCAGAGAACCAACGGCCTGGCCATCTCTCCACAGCACCTATGGGTTCCCTCACAGCCTCGCCATCGTCCGGTTCTCTGTGCAGCCCCACAGGCCTGCAGTCCGTCTGCAGCATCCAGGAGCGCATCATGTCCACCCCTGGCGGAGAGGAGGCCATCGAAAGGCTTAAGGTACATCAGTCAGCTACTAATGCTGAGCGATATAATGATATAATACCAAGAAATATGATTCCATAGGTTTTTCAGAAATAAGAAGTGCTAAAGTGTTTAACCACAGCAATTTGCCAACAGTTACATGCATTATAGCAGCTATAAACAATCATTTGCTCACTAGCTTATTATTCTCTCTCTCTCTCTCTCCGTCTCTCTCTCTCTCTCTGTCTCTCTCCCTCTCTCCGTCTCTCTCTCTCTCTCTCTCTCTTTCTCTCTCTCGAAGTTAAGAAGACAATAAAAAGCAAAGTTTTATATCAGTAGATGATAATCAGCTCACTGGATGATGCTTAAATGTCCAATGAGCTGTAATAGGTTATATTACAGTGTTCTGGGGGAAAAAATCCACCCTGTTATTTTATTTTTAAGTAACATCATGTTTTATTTCTTCAGTTATACCACAGCACTGTTAATTTCTCGAGTATCAATGGTAATTCGGCATCGCTTAACTTTCTATGTCCGCAGTGCCGGCTGTAGTTAAACCACAGTTTTACTTTAATATGCCTCTTTTATCGTTTCTGTAGCAACAGTTAATTCACAGACTGGTATTATGACCATTGCAGATAATTCAAGCCTGGCAAATAGACCATAGGAGACAATAAGCTTTTACTTTCTGTGAGGATAAAAGTTTATTTAGTGCTTCTGGAAGGGTATCAGCGTTTATTAGCGTTTAGAAGTAAGGTTTTTTCTCGACACAGGAAAGTCTTCGGGGTCATGATTGCATGACAAGCTGCGTTTTTGTAGACCTAATAACTTCTTGAAAGAGAGAAAAAGAAAAAGGATTACATGTTAATGAATATAATGAATATTTATAACAGTAATAACATAAATGAATGTAAATTAAAATGGATTCAAGAGCATGATGTGCCTTGCTTTTAATAATTTAATATGTGGACAAATTATTCCAAAAGAAATAGTTTTTTGCTAGCATAGTCTTTGCAAACCTTATGATTGTGATGTGTATAGTGCATCATGAAAATGTATGATATGATATAATGTGTAATTTTTATGCTAAAATCCCAAAGCTACAGACTGCGTTACTGTTCCTTATAGAGATCCAGGAAAAGAGGGACAAGGTTCAGTCCATGAATGCCCTTTTAGCTTTAATCGGATTTTCAAAAGGCTTTTGGCTCTGAGGTTTGTTTGCTGTGTTGCCATGATGAATATTTCCACTGAATGAGGTTATAAGCAGTTCAATTGAAGACACGTGGCTAGTGAGCTCTGCTCTAGGCGTCTCCTGATCCCGCAGCCTACCCAGACCTGACTGCTTCATGAGCTCATAGGCTTGGCCCAAGAGATTTATTCCTAATGTTCTGCTGCTGATAAGTGGTAACATTAGACAAGTCAGAAGGATTGTATCCTTCTTTGGGATGTTGAGCTGGCAGTCCTACCGTTTTAGAGATTAAAATCCTTGAACTGTTTTGATAACGTCTGTTTTCTTCACGGAAGAATAACTAAAAGCGCAGGTTGATTGACAGTCATTATTTTTAACGTGAGGCAAACATGACCGTCTCATCACGTTCCTCCTATTAGCGACGGATGTAAACGCGTCATCCTCGTGCGTCGTCACCGTCTTTTTCTCCCTCGCTCTCGCTCTTATTCGCTTGCTCACACTCTGTTTGAGAACTCTGTTAGAGCATCTCGCCTTCCGGAGCTGTAGTTTCCATGGTTACAGCCACAGCCCGCACTTTTATGTCATCCAGTGACGACAGCCGCCAACGCAGTTCAGAAAATTAGACGGAAATAGTCCGTTCTTTGTGGGTATTAGGCTTAAATAGGACATGAGAAATTAGTAAAGACGTCGTTATTATTTTTTATCTGTTTTGGCATATTCTGATCGTAAATATCTGCATAAATGATTTGCATCAACGAGGCATTTTTCATGAATTATTTTGGATCGATTCTGCTAGTAAGTCATCCTCTAGTAGGATTGTGTATCCTGTTCTTTATGAGCTGGAAGTCTTTTATATGAAATGAAACAATCAACATTTTACACATAACAGTGTTGAAAGTCAAAAGAAAAAAGTGCTGCTTTCGAGAGCAACAGATGGCATGGGTGTTCACCCTTTAGGAAGGATTTTCAAGGGGGGCTTAGACTGTAAACTTCCTGTGTTTTAGGCCAGATGGTCAAGTCTTCCTCTTTACTCGGGACAATAAGCGGAGACGCAATAAAGAATCCAGAGAATGAACTGTTTCTTTAGTCTAGCTCTGTTTTACCTCAGTATGGTACTCTCACCCTCAAACTGTATAGCTACAGAAAGAAAGTGTGTGTGACTTCTCCTACTCGGTGGTAGGATTTTGAATAAAATAGTAATAATTATGTCTTGTCCTTTCATAATGGCCACACATAAAACGCCCTTATTCTGACCACACAGATAATACATTTGAGTGGCTTTGGAAATTACTGTCCTTTTGTCCTTGGGTTTGACAAGTTCACTGAATCCTGTACAAATCAATATTGTTTAATCATTTAGCATGGCAGGGTGTCTCTTCAATCCAGTGTCTGATGTGTAAAATAAAAAATAAACAAATTGATTAAGTGAATTTAAACAAGTGAAGGATAAACCCATTCCACAAAAATCAGTCACATTTTATTTGGTCATGACAGTACTGCAAAGTATATATTTACATTCAAATGCATGACACTGATAGCAGTGATGCCTGTAATGGCTGACTGCAATGGATAGAACATGTCTGTCTCCCCCTACAGGAGTCTGAGAAGATCATAGCAGAGCTGAATGAGACATGGGAGGAGAAGCTGAGGAAGACCGAGGCTATCCGGATGGAGAGGTCAGTTCCGCTGAAAGAAGACAGCTTCCTCCCTATTCGCAAATGAAACCCATTTAATTTAATATTCCAGGTCTTTATGATACCACTGTTATGTCCTTTATCTCGAACTCTCGATGCAAGCGACGATCAGAAGTTATTTTCTATACGAAGAGCTATTCTGTTAGTTTTCTTGTTGTTTTTGTAGTAAAAAATGGCAGGTACACCCACATAAATATATGGTTGAGACATTTATTTATCATTTATGGAAGGCGACTCCAGTCTCGGCGCTTTGTAATAGTCAGAGATAAAGCCGTTCCTTGAAGTTTTCTTAAACAGGTTCTTCAGGAAACGTATAAAAATTGCTTTCAATAGATAACAATTGCTAACATTTTGTACAGAAATGTCAGTGGTAACATTTCATTGTAGCATTACACCACCGTGAAACTGATCAGTTTCTCATATACACTGATTATTCTAATGTGTTTTATTCCTAACATATTGACAGATTTATTCTACTTATTATATTATGAAATATTTTTAAAATAGTTATTGTTCCTTGTGTATATCAGTGTATTATAACAGTTATTACAGCTGTGCTGGCAAACCACATTCAGTATATAAAAACCCCCAGAATTCTGCTTCTTCAAGTGCTATTTGTGAAATATTTAATCTGGCATGTATTTAATGGCCATGTGTCTTCGTCTCCTCAGAGAGGCTCTGTTGGCAGAGATGGGTGTTGCAATCCGGGAGGACGGGGGAACCCTGGGTGTCTTCTCTCCTAAAAAGGTACAACATCTGTGAAGTTCAAGAGGCCATCATCAACCTTCTGTTGTAGCTGCCCTCTCCACCTGTGCATTAATCACCTTCCGGTTTGCTTGTGTTAATTACCGTGCGCACGTTTTCTCACACTGAGATTGAAACCTTTTTATTTCATTTCCACTTTCTTTTTCTTTTGCTTACATTGTGTTGTGGATTTGTTAGTTTGATCATGACAGACCGTCTTCCTTGTCAGTTGAGGATTTTAGTGTTTTCTCATCTAATCAGGTTTGTATTGGTGTTATGAGTAGATTCCATTATGAAGTAGACTTTTATTACTAGACAACCTAAATCCCAGTATTAGTTTTCAGGCTTGAAAAAATGCACATAATAATGATAATCGTTCAGAAGATTAAAAAAACAGGACACAAGCATTTCTGCCATTTTATGCTTAAGTAGAGTGTGAAGGTAAATTAATATTATTAACTGTACCGTCAAGAGCTGCTCTCGGCTGGATGGCGGTGCTTTCAGTTGATTCATCAGTAAACAAAAAAGCCCAGTATATACATTATAAACTATAATAACAGTACATTTCCAATATAATCCTGTTTGGATGTCTAATGCATACATGGCTGACCTTTTCTCTGTTGATCTGGCTCGCAATGTGTTTGAGCTGCAGGAGAGAGAAAAATAAACAGCATATTTAAACAGTTACAATTATTTCAATCATTTTATAATAATATGCTGATCTCCTGTTTTCTAATCTTAAATTGTGGCACAAAAAATGTCAGGTATGGAAATATAATCAGAATAAACCCTCGATATAAAACTCTTTATCTATTTCTCAATGTCATGGCTGTGTAATATTGTATATTATTATTAATAGTAGTAGTAGTAGTAGTAGTAGTTTAATTATAGTATCGCACAAGCCTCCTAGATTGTGAGACAATTTCCTAATAATAGTCCTAATAATAATAAAAGTACAGATCTTTTTCTTCTCTGTGTCCGTGTATTACGTCTGAATGATATTAAGCAATAGAGCCAAGTGTTACTGACAAATAAAGGGTAGACATGGTACACATTTAGTAAAGAATGTGAAGAGGTTATAGATTATTGTCCATATTAATTGCCTATTAATACATTTACAATACAGTTCTACAGCAATTTGACCAAATATGAGCCTGGGAATAGTATTGTATAGCATCACTGCCCTGTGATACCCCAATGAACTGTGAAAACCACTCGAGGACATCACACTAGCTCATGATTAGTGTCGCTGTGTCCGATGGATCTGCCGGCACAAATTCTTCAACCTGACAGAAAAATAGGGAGTGTTTTTGAAAAGAGAATGTTAGAGGCGATCTGTAACTCCATGTACTGTATGTCACTCAGCTGCGCTTAATAAGCTTACTACATAGCTTGTAGATGTCGTCGTCATCATCATCATAGTCCCTCTCTTCCCCCCTCTGTGGCTTCTGTCATTCACATATGATCTTAAACTACCTGAATTTTCTCCATTTTGATTTCATTTTCGTTTTTTTCCACTCATTCTTTTTTCCTATTGCCTCCCATAACCGGGTCGATCCTGCCAAATAGCTTTATGCGGAAAAGCCTTGTGATCTCTTTGCTGACTTTAATGGGGTGTTTTCCCCAAAAAAGGTTGGTGGTTAAAAAAAAATAGACTCGAGATTATGCCCTAGATGCTTACAAATATATTGTTTAATCCTGATTTCTTACTAAATGGCTGATTTTGTACAGCACTAGTATTCGTGCTGTTCATGTACTGACAAATTTGTCTCTGGTAGATTTGTTAACTGGTGTTTCTCTCTCCACAGACCCCTCACCTGGTTAACCTGAACGAAGATCCTCTCATGTCAGAATGCCTGCTGTACTACATCAAAGACGGAGTTACGAGGTATAAACCTCTCCCTTCGCTCCTTAGCTGTCTAAGGATTTTTTCGCTTTCATTTTTCAGATGGACCGAAGTGAACGATGATCCGATCCTAAAAGCAAGCGCTCTCTCTCATCCCTCATAGTGAAACTGGCTTCAGATTGGATTCAGTGGATTTCATAGTATCTCTCAAAGACATCTGTAGAATTTTTTTTTTCCCTAGATTTTATCATGTTCATAATTCATTATACTTATTTTAGGATAAGCTAAGTATAGGAACAGTTATAATGAATTATGAATATGATAAGACTCAAATACCAGGCTATAAATAGTCTTTAATTATGTTTTAGAATTATGTTGGGTGCCGTCACCACCCTTGTCATTTTTTGAAGTTTTGGAAATAAATACCCATCATTTTTTGTGATTATTTATTTATTTATTTTTATTAATTTTAATAATTAATTGTAATTAGTCTTGATTTGTCAAGTTCATTAGTGTCCTAATTTAACAGAAATAATTTAACATATTTAATTTACTTGAAGCTTTAGGTGATGACGTTTTCAAAAATGTATATGTATGAACATAATGTTTTATGTTTTTTAATTAAATATTAAAGATGCTTTATGATTTATCACAAATCATTCTAAGGCTGTGCCAATACACCACGTGGCATTATAATGCATATTGGCACTTAATTCATATTTTCAAAACAGAGTTTATAAATAATGCTTACTAGGATTTATTACCAGCTTTCAAAGAATTATGAGAACAGTTATACTTGTTCATGGATATGGGTACCTTTTTCCTTTTTGCCTTTTTCCCCTCTCCCTCTCCCTCTCTCTCTCTCTCTCTCTCTCTCTCGTTCTTTTTTTTAAACCATACTACACTGTCAGCTTGGAGCTTAAGCAGCTGTTTCCGGGTCAGTGGTGTCCCGCTTTATGTCCCTGTAGGCCAGCTGGTGAGTGATTTGTGCCTCTGTGTTGACAGGGTGGGCCAGGCCGATGCAGAGCGAAGGCAAGATATCGTTCTGAGTGGAGCACACATCAGAGAGGAGCACTGTATCTTCCGCAGCGAGCGGAACGCCAACGGAGATGGTGAGGTTTTGCTAAAATCACACCATCTGTTGGTTATGCAAACAGAGTTAGGAGAACACTCCTTCACAATTTTCAAGCCATGTCTATACTGTATCTGTGATTATCACAGGAAAGAATTTCCACACATTTCTCGATACTGAGGAAAATAATAGTTGTGAAAGTGTGCTAGATACGTTATTGCAGAAACTTTTTTAGCACTGACACTATTAATTTCTCAGTACATGGAAAGGTTTTGAAATCATATGTTGTGATGCTCATGAGTTACAGATCCAGTAGTTTGTTTGTTTGTTTTGTTTTTTTTGAAAAACATGTTTCGAAGTATTTATTTAATGTTCATTAATTTATAATGTTTACTCATTTAATGCAGTGATTGTGTTGCTGGTGCCGTGTGAAGGCTCTGAAACGTATGTGAATGGCAAGCGTGTGAGTGATGCTGTGCAACTGCGCTCAGGTGAGTCCTAAAGCCTTCACTCACTCCACAATGCTGAGTCCTCCGTTAAATTCTTCTGTATGGAGTCGGTGTAAAGACTGAAACACAATGGGGCATGCAGTTATAGAAAAATAAGCCATTTTGAGGTGGTGGAATTAACACTCTGACATTTGATTATTTTCCTATAATGGCATGTAAGACTGCTATCATCTTAAATAAATGTTAAGTTAAGGTCACTTTGCTAAAAAAAAAAAAAAAAAAAATCCACACATCCTTACACTCATCTGATATCATCTGCACTGGCTACCTGTAGCATCAAGGATTCAGTACAAAATCCTCCTTCTGACCTTTAAAGTCTTCCGTAGACCTCCTCCTGCTTATCTGTCTGAGCTCCTCCATTCTTACATCCCAACACACTTGTTTCTTCAGCACTTTGGCTCTTCTCCTAACAGTTGAAATATTTCCTTTGTCTCATTCTCGGTCACAATTTGTCCTTGTCTAATATTATCATAAACAAGAGGATGAGATGCATCCACCGTACAAATCCATGTGAATGAGTTGTTACTACAGAGATTAGAATGTATTTGAATTGCTGTAAATCTCTGAATAATCAAAAATACTGCATTAAGATGACTGAAGAATCAGGAGGCTGAAAAACACTCAAACTAAGTTGGAAACAGTCTTGTATGCTGATGTGTGCATGCAAAGGACACCTAAAACGAGTATTTCCGTACACGTTTTTCAGGTAACCGTATCATCATGGGCAAGAACCACGTGTTCCGTTTTAACCACCCTGAGCAGGCGCGAGCTGAGAGGGAGAAGACACCATCAGCTGAGACGCCCGTGGAGCCTGTGGACTGGACTTTTGCCCAGAGAGAACTTCTGGAGAAGCAGGGCATCGACATGAAGCAGGAGATGGAGAAGAGGTACCTGGCCATGTTGGCGTTAGGACAGAACTCGTAGCACAGTTCTCGATAACACTTATCACTGTAAATCTCTGATGTTCAGAAACCGGGTTTTTATGCATGAGATACAAGATGAAACAGAAACGCTTGCTCATGCTTGTGTCCTGATGTTACGATGTGTAGGCTGACCGAGATGGAGATCCTTTATAAAAAAGAGAAGGAGGAGGCTGATCAGCTGCTTGAGCAACAGAGACTGGTAAGACTGATTTCTGTATGCTCTCAGAGTTGCACCAAGAAAGAATAAGATTAAGATTGAACGTGGAATTTTAACCTGTTAATTTAATCGCATCAAAGTTTGCTAAAAGATAATAAGGATTGCCTTTTATCCTGGTTTTAGCTTTCGAATTTACAGTGTAGGTGCACACTTTGAATCGACTTTGGCTCCATTCGTTTAAGTTCAGGTTGAATTTCAGGTTAGGATTCATTTTATTCTCAATTCTGATTTAATTTTAGAAGAGCAAAACGTTCCTCAAAGGAAAGCCTTTGCTAGTTTCTATGCTAGTGTTCAACGTAGATAATGATGGATTTCTAGAGAAATTGCTGCTGTTTACTATTTCTAGACCTTCATGGTGGTCAATTAGAGTAAATCCAATGTAAAAGTTTTAATAGCCGATGAAGATTTTACCCCATTGATTGGTTTAACTGGAAAAACCTAGATCTTCACTTCATTTGATCTTTATTGGTGCAACTGATCTTCAGTCTTTCTTTTTTTTGTGTATTGGTTGTATTGTTTTTTTTCCTATTTGAATTCATGCTTGTTTTGTCCTGTATTGAGGACAGTGTTTGAAATAACAGTGTGCTTTGTTTGAGGGGAGAGATGTGACGTTCTGTATTGGTCACCAAGAGTTATTTTTTCCGTTGCTGCTAGTAAACAAATAAAAAAACAAACACCGCAGGTCTCCCTCGTGCCCTGATGAAGTCCAACCAGCACTAATTCTGCACTCTGAGCTCTGACACTTCGAGACTTTTGTGTGTGTGAGTGTGTGAGAGGAACCCTTTTTCCCAGTTGCATGGCTGAACCTCTTTGCATGGAAATGAAATCCATTCTGTCTGAATATCATAAAGAGGTGGAAATTACATTTATCCACTCTATTCCCGACATAGATGTAATGTAATATGTAATATAGCAAGATAATAGATATTGTTTTTTGTTTTTTTCTCATTAGAATTCTTTTTTGTAGATCTAAAGAACTGAATCTTGCAAAACAGCATCAGCAGAAGAAAAAAAAAAAGGATTTGCATTTGAATTAATTCAATATAAAACCTGGTTTATTTGCCCCTGTATTGACCGCAGTGGTTTTGTAAACAAATTACAAAACGCTGCCCTTTGGGTTTATTTCAATTTTTGTCTAAACGATGTATATCTTGTGCTTTTAATTCTGTTGCTGCCTTTGCATGGTCTGTTTTTAGTAGCATGATCTCTTTAACAGTACAGTTTCATTTCCAAGGTGTGCATAGAGCCTGACGTTTTTAGTGGTTGTTGTCAAGCGTGTTGTTAAGCTGGTCAACCCTCGGGTTGGCTTTTGATTTTGCACCAATAGATTTCTGTTTGTTTTGTTCGAGTTCGCTGGCTCTTCAATGCAGTTGCTGACGTCGCCAACGCATTGTTATTATAACCCAAGATTTCTGCTGTAGTTGATGAAGGCTAGTGACAATGTGGTTTCTCATTGAGTTTATACACGTGTCTGATCGAACACAAAGGGCATGTGCTTGAACACAGTTATCTGTGCTGGGGTCCTAATCAATGATGACAAGCTCTCCAATGCTCTGGTGATCTCATCAAAAAGAATCACACCAACACAACATGGCACTCAGACAAGACACACTGCACTCATATCCCCATTGCAATTACGCAGTCACCATCTGTCTCCTGTTAGCGCCTTTGCTATCTGGCTACGATTTGTCCTGCACTCTGCATACTTGGGGGAAAAAATAAAAATAAAAATGAGAAACTGCATTTTCTCTCGACTAACTTCTTAACTGTAGTGGATGAAATCGATGCTTTTAACTTCCTTCCAGCCTGTCCTTCCTCTCTTTTTCTCTCTTTACTGACCCGTAATAAACACGCAAGAGTCTTCTAACCCACTGCTAGAGCTGTATCAACTCCAAAATCTCCATCAAGGACTTCAAATGAGGGAAATGCTCCAAAAATCAACTGGCTTTTTTTCTCTGCATGCCTCTGAAGCATGTTTCTGGTGCAGTTTTCGAGTGCACAGAATGAAGAGGAGATGAGCAGTCTGTTAAAAAAAAAAAGAATAAAGCAATCAACCAGAGCGACATCTGTCCCCTTTTTGTTGCCATTTTGATCATATCATGATTACATTTAATACTGATATGCAACTTGGGAACTCTGTGTAAGCTTTATCCTGTAAAGCCTGTAAAAATGGTATGGATTCATCACTGGACTACAATCCTTCACTCTGACCGTCTTCCATACTTACCAAGCTTTTAGTGTTGGGACACCATTTCATTTAGGAATTCCCAGTTTGATCTACATCAGGTATTTAACCTAGTGATGCAAGTCATAGTGAAAAATTTTGATATAATTGGTAAGTCAGTAAGGTTTTATTTGTTTATAGGGTAAAGATTTTTGTATTTTGGCCCTTTCCTTTATTAAACCTGTTCTAATTGTTTTGGGACCTAAATTCGAACCCCCTTTCATCAAATTTCACAAACGCTCACAAGTTCCCATTTTGCAGATCATCACTCGTATCCATTCCTTACAGAAAACATTCCTTTTAATTTGAATTCCTCATTTTAATTTCTCCATTTTGTTCGGCACTTTTTTTGGTTTTGTTTCCTGTTTTGTTCTCTAAAGGACGGAGACTCTGATAGTGGCGATGACTCTGATAAAAGGTCATGTGAGGAGAGCTGGAGACTCATCACCTCTCTGCGGGAGAAGCTGCCTCCCAGCAAACTCCAAACCATAGTCAAAAAGTGTGGTTTACCCAGCAGTGGCAAAAGAAGGGAGCCTATCAAAATGTATCAGATCCCCCAGCGCCGGCGTCTCAGCAAGGATTCCAAGTGGGTGACCATCTCTGATTTGAAAATCCAAGCAGTCAAGGAAATCTGCTATGAGGTAGCTCTGAACGATTTCCGCCACAGCCGTCAGGAGATCGAGGCATTGGCCATTGTGAAGATGAAAGAGCTGTGTGCAACGTACAACAAGAAAGACCCCAACGAGCGAGACTCCTGGCGAGCCGTCGCTCGGGATGTCTGGGACACGGTGGGAGTCGGGGATGAGCGAATCGAAGACGTCATCACAAACGGGCGGGGTGTAAACGATATGGATGAACTGAAGGTTCACATAGATAAACTGGAAGATATCTTGCAAGAGGTGAAGCAGCAGAACAACATGAAAGATGAAGAGATCCGGACCCTCAGGAACAAGATGCTGAAAATGGAGAAGGTTCTGCCCTTGATCTCTGCTGAGGGCCAACAAACCACTGAACCCAATGGAGCCATGAGGCCCCGCAGTTCCAGTGAAAGCAAGCCTCCGCCCGAAGACAAAGGTGAAAACGAGCAAGGCGACGATCAAATAGACAAGCTAGCGGGTGATGATTCCTCGTTCCGGCGTGGACGCATGCGGTGGATGCGACAGGATCAGACACGGTTGAAGAACCTCCAGCAGCAAGAGATCTCCAAGCAGCTTCGCAGGCAGAGTGGCCCACATCGCTTCATCCCACCTGAAGACCGCAAGCTGCGTTTTCCTTTCAAAAGCAACCCCAAACATCGCAACTCCTGGAGTCCTGGCACACACATTATCATCACAGACGAGCAGGTGATTGAGCTAAAGGTTCCCAAAGAGGCAGTGCAGGAAGAAGAAGTAACCGAAGAGGTGGAAAAACCCAGGAGGCCGGCTCCTTCTACCCATGCATACCCACCTCTTCCTAGCCCATTAGTGCAGCGCAGAAGTAAAGACCTGGAGCAAGGCCTAAGCCAAAGACATAACCAAGGCCACAGAAACCAGCAGCCCCTTGAAAGAGGACGCAGCAACTCCTTTAACAGTAGCCAGCGTGCCTCTGGCTCAATGGAATCCCTGCATTCCGGGGACAGAAAGCAGATGGCACCACAGCAGGCATTTTACCAGCAGCGCTACAACCAAAGCCAGCCTCATGCCTACCTTTATCCACATCATCATCATCAGCAGCAGCAGCAGTTTCATCAGCCCTGGCACTACAACATGGATGGCAGCTACAACTACCACCAGCAATACACTCAAAACCACCAGCAGCACCACAACAGCTTTCAGACACCACCTCGCATGCGCCGACAATTGTCGGCCCCTAATTTGAAGGCGGGCCGGGAAACCACAGTGTGAATTGGAGCAAGGATTCTTTTTATGTACTGAAACAAAAAGCACTATCTTTCACACCACAGACTTACAGAGACAACACACAGCATTGGACAGCTTGTTCTCATTGAATCCAATGGCCAGGAATCTGGCTTAAGGTTTTCCTTCTTTCTTAATTTTTTGCAGTTGAACAGTATTTTATTTAGTGGTTGGTCGAAATTCCGTCAGTTTATCTAACAAAAGCATATTTTGGTGTTTTGCTTAGGAGAATGTATTATCCCCTGATGAAATGATGGAAGTGTGCTACACTTGTTTTAACTGGTGTAACTGCACCAGGATGTCTTCTGAGCCATTTAGAGTATTTTCCCCAACTATTTTCCCCAAGTATTTCATTGGTTAGCCAAACTTCCATTGTTCAGTCAAGCAGTGATTATTAAATAAGGAATTTCTGAGAAACGAAATCTGTTCGCCAGGTATTTTTTAATTTGCTCAGTTTAACTAATCCCCAGCATTGTTTCTCAGTTACCTCTCGACATTTAGCTGAATATGATTTTTAACTTCTGCTGCTTTTCACAACATATATTTTAAATCATGAATAACCACTACTCTGCTATCATAACACAGACCTATGAGGGTCCATTACTTGAATTTCCCGTTAGTGGCACTACATTTTATTTTTCATCCTCCATATTTGTGTCAAAAATATGCAACTGATATGTTTAAAGAATGCTGGATCAACTGTTTGAATGTGTTTGAACTAGAGCTCCAGAAATGCAGCTAATGTCCGGTTTTTGCATTTCAAGAAAATTTACAGATGAAATTGTATCATGGGGTCATCTTGCATTATTATTATTATTATTATTTTTATTTTTTTTTATTCTTTTTAACTGAAGAATGAAATTAAATGTACTGTAGGTTCAAAAAGCCCTGATGTTTTCAAGAAAGGGTTGAAGTTTTTCTTAAAGAAGTGCCTCAGCAATATGCCATTTAGTTTAATCTTGTTTTTTTGCCTCATAAATATAATGAAAATCCCATTTTGAAGATGTATTGACAGGTGGGTTGATGTATAATCTCACAAAATGCGCATGTATTGGTGCCTATTTTGTTCACCGTGACTTTTTCTTGTTGCATATATTAGCGATCGTTGTAAGTCTTTTGGTAAAGTTTTTTTTTTTAATGATCTTTTCGCTGCATGCTTTGCTTTCTGTTGTTCCTCTCGACTGCGTGCAACACTCTGAACTTCAGTGTAAGGCGGGTATGCCGTCTGGGGCTCTAGGAGGGTGGTGGGGTTTGTCGGGGAGGCATTATGTTCCCACAGGGACGGAAATGCTGTTCTAGAACGATCGGCTGTTCTGTGCATAGAAACAGAATCCCGCTTCACAAGAGCACTCAAGGGTTCAGCCCAACTCCAGCCATAACCTCTGCATGACTAGAATTGCATTTACTTTCTGGTAACCCGAATGTGTGCTCTGAACCATGAAAGCGCAGGCAGGGGTGTCTGACGGGACTGTTGCCATGGTTTCCTGGGGCTTCTTTTAAACATCCAAAGGAGAAAAAGAGCAATAGTAAAGGAGTCTATGCACATCTTTTGAGGATACTTTAAAAGACAAATCAGAGTTTTTAAAATTCTCTAAAAGTCAGAGATGGTTGTAGTCTTGCTCACTTACCTACATCTCACTGTCATTGCATAGCTTCCATGAGAATAATCTCATTTACAAATACACCATCTTTTACTTTAACTTCCAAGCCACTGTGTTGTCTTGCCTGAATATAATTATGTAATGATTTAGTTACAAAGCACACATACTGCTTGTGAGCAGAGCACTATACAGCTTGAATGTTTCTGTGTACCACTAAAAAAAAAAGTCCTTATTTCTGTGTCCGTTTCAGCAATATTAAGGATTTAATATTGACCTTCTCACTCCGACTAAACTGCAAGTGGAGATACAAGAAGAGTAAACTCAGTTACAAATGCTCTTCCTTAACTGCCTTCCAGTGTAGCACAAAATATGCAACAGGAATTGCTTGAAATTTGCAATAGTAGGTGTGTAACTTGTCAGGAAGACAGTGTTATTGTTATTGTGTATTTTTTAATGCTCCAGAAAGGAATAAACGGTGCCGACGGCAACTCCAGCTATCACAAACAGCACATTCATAAACATGTAATGAAATGGACAATGTATATTGTTCGTTTAAAACAAAATGACCTGTCAGTTTGTCTGACCTGTGTTTCTTTTTATGCAGTGGGTATATACAAGTGCCTCCAAATGGCCATGTAACATGACATGTTGCTTTTTGTTTCGTTTTTTCGTTTTGTTTTGTTTTGAATCAGCATTTTGTGCAACTTTGGTGTTTACATGATTTTGCTGGTTGATTTGGGATAGCCATGTCACACTGTAGTCGATACTGAATGTCAAATAAAAAAAAGGCAAAGTTCTGACTGCAGGTTCCATGGATAGTCTTCAAAAATACTTTCTGGTCTTTTTAAATATCGTGATCTATATTGACTCGTCATATTTGCTTTCCATTATAAATAATATAACATTTATTATATTATAACAACCACAATGCCTTTAAAGCACACCATTATTAAGGTATGGTAATTATATCCAGCCCAGGAAATGTTCTATGCTCTAAGGATACTTCAGAACTGATTAAACTTGTGCTAGTATATAGCTGGAACGTAAAATATATTTATTATCCAAATTACTGAACACATTACATTCAAACTGATATGGGGGAAAAAAATGTCTCGGCAGTTTATTACCCTGTAACGTGCACATCATTTGCATCCACTTTTAAGAAAGATTATCCTGTTGCCATAGATAGGCTCTGGCCATATCTCTTTACAATTACACAACTTGCGTCAGTGGTTCATCAGTAATGCTTTATAAGAGTGCAAAAGAAGAAATACCTTACTCTCAAAAACACATACACTTTTCTTTACTTAAAGTGTCCGTTTACAAAGTTTGTGGAATCTGAGTTTCTAGTATAAAGTATTACTTGAGAGTAAAGAAGTGCTGAAGTAGAAGAATGGAGGATTGTGTGTGTGTGTGTGCATGCAGACAGAAAGAAAATCTGCATGTGATTAAAGCTTTCCTCTGTTCTCTGAGCAGTGTAGCAAATGCGATGAGCTCATAGGCGATAGCTTCATGTGTGATGAATCATGAGCAGCAGGCAATCTGTAGCCCATCTCATACCCACGGCCTTCCTTCCTAATCCACTGTTTACTAATAGTGAACAGACCGGTTCGATTTATGTGCGTGACTGCAGCATGGGTCATGATTTTCTGTTTGTTTTCAAGTAAAATTGCACTGAATTTCTCTTCAGTCTATAACCCTGACCAGTCTATAATCATAATCCACTCTTATAATGTTGCCTAGTTTGAGGTAAGTATGTTTTGGATTTGAAAAGAAGATTCACTCATTTCTAAGTCGGCTGTAACGTCTAACTGAGTGAGCCAGAGCCGCTGATTGCAGATGAGTTAAGTATCCGGCTGAGTAGGCATAGATTTAAAACATCTCCGTAATACGTTTTATTGATCACCTGTCAAGTTGCCTCATTTCAGCCATAAATCTTGCATTAAAAGTACACATCTGTAGCTATTTGTGACTTCTAAATCTTGTGTTTAACTTATTTATTTAGTGATTCCCTGTTCCAGTGAATATTATGACCTCAAAGCAGCTAAATTTAACATTGAAAAGGTTTCAAAATCCTCTCAGCAATATTGTTAGTGTTAACTTGTTAGTTAAGTAAGTTAGCAGGTATCTAATAAGGTAATCATGTAGCAGCTGCAGCAGCGTGGCCCATAAAATCATGCCAATAAAGGTTAACATTTACATTACGTATCAGGATAAAGAAATGGTGTCATCTCTGTGAGATTAACCGTGGCATGGTTGTTGGTAATGGTACCAGTATTTCAGAAACTCATGGTGTGAAATTTTTACACACAACAGCCTCCAGAGTTTACACAGGAGGTTACAAACCCCCCCCCAAAAAAAACCTACTGGGAATATCCATAGCATGTGTTAGCTTGTCTTTTAGCATACACAGAGATAATCAGGAACATTTATGAACATAACTTAGAAATCCTCTCAGCTTAGCTCATGTCGATCATATAGCTAGCATTAGAAGTGAAACATTTATGACTTAAAAAATCCTCGAAGTAATTCTGTCAATTTAGAAGTTAACTAGCACTTAGCTAGAAGTTTGCTAGCATTTCTCAGAAATTCTGTCATGTTAGCAAATCTGTTCATTGACTAGCATTTTCACTCGTATTATGAGTTCAGTATTCTCTCAGAAATCCTGTCTTAGCACAATAGCTATTTGGCTAGCCTTGCGAAGTGAATATGAATACATAGGAATTTTTGTCAGGAAAAAAAATACTCTCAGAAATGGTCAGTTTAGTACATGTTAACTGTTTGGCTATCGTTAGGAGAGTAAATTTATTATAATATTTAATATAATATTAACATTGAATACGATATTTATGGAAATGCTGCTTGAAATCCTGTCACTCAGCTATCTAACAAAGTTGATCAAATCTATAGGTATGTATGAGTGAATTTTGATATACCTGTGTACTAAGACAGCCTTTATCAGACATAAGTCTAATACTAATTTTTATCCTAGTCCCTACTTTTGATTTCAGAGCTAAAAGTTAATCATCGGTCACCCTTACATATGATATTACTTAAAGTTAGACTCCGTGCTGTTCAAGTCAGAATGTTTTGTTGTTGTTGTTGTTGTTTGTTTGTTTTTTCAAATATTGAGTGAAATTCTCCTTTTTCTTGCTCAGGACCAACATCTAACCAATCAGGACAAGGTGGTGTCTCTACTAACTTGTCAGTAATTTTGCCTATCAATACTGAAGGCTCTTTTCCCCCTTTTGTCCTGGGTGTTCCTGGATAGACAGGGGGCGTGTATGCATTTTGGTGCTGTGCGTGGTTTTGCTTAGATTTTAATTTTTATGTATTTATTTAAAATGCAGCTAGCTTCACCTAATTAATGAAACCCCCTTTCACCTCATTTATTATGGTTAATGGATGAGGCTCATGCAGAACTGAGGTTAGTTGAATGAGATGAAATGAATTATTCATTGATTTTCCATTTTTAAAGTGCAGAATTAATGCTGGAACCCAATACACTAATATGAATGTATTTATTTTTATTTTAATGCATGCGGCTCTGGTGGTTTCTGTGAGTTTAAAACCTAATGTGCTGCTAAACTGGAGTATAGTATAATCAAGACTGGTCTTTGATTCCATTTTACTTTGGGAAGGAAGAAAGTGAACCGAAGAGTGTCTTGCTGAGTTGGTGTCCTGGTTGAAACATCTGCCTGCAGCAGTGTGTTCATGTCTTCCTTGTCTGCTATTCCCATCGCACTTTATTCCTGCAGGTCTACGAGAGCAAGCTTCAAGAACTACAAAAACAGGTGGAGCAAATAGCAGAAACTCCTGATGAGGAGGAGGAGGAAGAGGAAGAGGAGGAAGGTAAGCTGTTATGGAAATGTCATTATAAAGCATTCAGAGCAGGCTGTACACTGTGCTTTTTCAAGTGGGTACAGTATATAGTTACATTATTTGCTTTGTGTTTCCTCCGTAGTGCCATGGACACAGCATGAGTTTGAACTTGCTCAGTGGGCCTTTAGAAAGTGGAGGTACCACCAGTTCACCTCACTAAGAGACCAGCTGTGGGGCAACGCAGTGTACCTGAAAGAAGCAAATGCCATCAGTGTAGAGCTCAAAAAGAAGGTACAAATCAGTCTTTAACACTGGTCTGCATAATTGAATTGAAGGTTTTCTTTTGATGCTTTATATATATATATATAAATATAATAATAATATAATTAATTTTACAAATAATTAATATAATTAATAATACAAATAATTTTCTCTCATAAGACAGTCTTATGAGAGTAAGTCTTACCAATTCTGTGCCCATATAGTTTTATCCATCTTTCCAGTACTTGAGCAATTCGGTAAAATGTCAGGAAGTAGTAGCTCAGTGGTAAAGATGTTGCAGGGTTGTGAGCTCAGATAATGCTCGGTCCCTGAGCAGTTCCCTTGCCCTGCTCAGATGTGTAAATGAGATAAATGTCAGTCGCTCTGGATAAGGGTGTCTTCCAAATGGCATAAATGCAAGTCATCCTGATTATTTGCTGGAAGGGTTTGTTCTTACCCATGTGTTATTAGTCCTACAAAGCTTCTCCTCTGAACAGGTAGTACCATCCAAGCCAAGCAGATTTAAGTCAAAATGAAGCATTCCAGGAAAATGTGTTTTGCCTGGCATTTAGTGCTAACAACTCCTAACAACTGCTTGCATTGTTGGTGAGCTCAGAGTCAAAGGATTTCTGTTGCTTTCTTAAATAATTCAGTTAAACTGTTACCTGTGCCAACACTATGGTAGTAATGTTATACTCCTCCTGAAATAAATGCTTGGACACTGTTAGATTAATGACAGAACCTCATCAGTATTTACTGAGGCTTTCATTTTAAGTGGCCTCACAAAACAGTCGAGCACACCACAGAGTCTACGCTAAGTCCATTTCTGCTGGGCTTTGATTTACTGGGTGACGTGAGGCAGCATATGGACTGGGTGATAAATCTTATTATTGAGTGTTTAGTTGTGAGCTGTAGGAGAGCAGTGCGTAGGGATTGTGTTTGACCCCTCCACTGTCAGGCCTTTAATGATTTACTCTCTGATTACCCATAGTCTCAGGTTGCTGCAGGCGGATTTTAAACCCGAGGAGAAAAAGGGCAGACTCCTCCATTTTCTCATGGCCCTCTTCTCTATTTTGGTTCGCCCGTCCTTTAATTTATGTGCTTTCTTTTTCTCCACTTGATGTATAGCCTTAAAAGGCCTCTGCTGCTGTGACTAAGGGCTGAAATGACAGGGTCACAGTATCCACTGTGTTTATCAGCTTTATTTTTCTTCTCTAACACTGTTTAACTCTGTTTTCTCTCTCTGTCTGTGAAGGTCCAATTCCAGTTTGTGCTTTTGACCGACACGCTGTACTCCCCACTTCCACCTGAGCTTTTGCCTCCTGACCCAGAGAAGGAGCGTGACTCCAGGCCTTTCCCTCGTACCGTGGTGGCTGTGGAGGTCCAGGACCTGAAGAATGGAGCCACTCACTACTGGTCTTTGGAGAAACTCAAGTAAGCCCACTAGTCATCCATAAAGCTTGACTTTTTATACATAAAGCAGTCTGCTGATGGAGATATTTTCCTCAAAGACACTTGACTTGCATAAACAACCACAAAGTAATTGTCTGGAAATCAAAGAAGCCACATTTCAGCAGAACTGTCCCTCTGAATTAAGCACATAAAACATGTAATGGCCTGTTTGAATGGTGCTTCGATCTTTCTTTGAATACAGTGTGTTCATCCTGGGAGGCGACTCTGATTAGGTTGTGTTTCCCTGGTCTTTTAGGCAGAGGCTGGAGCAGATGCGAGAGATGTACGACCGTGCAGGAGAAATGACCTCCTCCAATCAGGAAGATGGGGAGGGTCCCCTGACCGGCAGTGACCCATTCTACGATCGCTTCCACTGGTTCAAGTTAGTGGGAAGGTATGTTATTAATACTTAAACTTATAGTGTGACTTAAGGCCTGAAGCAACAGCATTCATTTAAGTTGACCAAAGTGAACAAAAGTGTAAAGGCCATAATATTAAATTGAAACCTTCACGCTAAGAAGTTAGACAGGAAAATATATCCCTAATTTTTTATTTTAATGTGTATACACAGTAAGACGTGATGAGGGTATACAGATAAAATATTCTGATAGGTTTCCTTTTCATGAATAGTTTTAGTTCACATCCCTAACGCATTGCATTGTCAAGTACACATCTAAGGCAAATCATTTCATTTTTCAATTCATTTGTCATCTAGGTTTGTGTATTGTTTCTTTTATTGTTCTAACATAATGCTAGATTTTTTTAGAAGTCTTTACTCATTTTTCAGTTACTCCACATGTGTTTATTGTTTTTTCACTGCATTATCATCTGTTTTTATCATATATATTTTGTCATAATCATCACTTTTATTTTTCATTCAAATCCTTGTTTTGTATTGTCATTCACCATTTGTGTAATTTATTTATTTGTGTTATTTATTTATATATTTATGAGATGTTCCTTTATTTGTTTCTGTATTCATTTTTCCTGAAATATTCATTGGGCATTGATTTTTGGAATTCCATTTCATGATCATGTTCCTAGTGTAGGCAAATGGTCCATGTTTGAGTTGGATGTTTACCAGTAATGTCATTCCAATACTTCTGTGTAATTTGATAATTATGTTTCATAACAGTAAAAAATAAAATGCACTCCGCTATGAAAAAAACACAACTTGCGCTGTATTTAGCTCACCAATCTTCCACGGCTGCGTGAATGAGCACCTGGCTGACCGCACACCCTCGCCCACCTTCTCCACGGCCGACTCGGACATCACCGAGCTGGCTGATGAGAGGCAGAGCGAGATGGATGATTTCATGGATGATGAAGCCTTCGTGGATGACACCAGCTCTGATGCGGGCACCGAGGAAGGTTCAGACATCTTCAGCGACGGCCACGACCCCTTCTACGACCGCTCACCATGGTTCACTCTTGTGGGAAGGTTGGTCAGAGGGGAGAGACGGAGAGAGGGAGAGAGCATGCGGCTCTGCGTCTGCAGATCTAACACGAGTTGCAGCATTTCACAGAGTGGATTTCATTAGTGAAGACATTTAGTTATTTTAACTAAGCACAATATTAGCTGTAAGTGGTGTTTATGCACCATTCACTCTCTTAAGGGGAAAAATGCTCTTTGCATGGATAATGCATATAGATTTCTGAAGAGAAGATTGTATTGTTGAACGTAACATTAAAGGGTTTTCTAAGTAGGATAATCGTAAAAATCCCTTTAGGCTGCTAGATTGAAACTTGAAACTATACCTTTATAAATATGTACTGATTACCAACCAAATTATATGACTTCACTTATATAACAATTTGCTTAATTGTATAAACATCCTATCAATTAAAGAGGAAAATATCTAATGTTTATACTGTCTGTCATTGCTAGAAGCTAATTTGTTAGCTTTAGACAAATTTTCCAATTGAAAATGATCAGAAGAAGCTTTATAAACGGTAGCAGACTAAGCCACTAATAGTTACGAAGACGAAACAACAATGGAAAAAAAACAATCAATACTACTGCAAATGATTGCTTTAAAGAAGCAGTTTGTAATTTTTTAGAGCCCCCTGCAGCCTGTAATGAGAATTGCAATTGCATTAAAAACAGTGATAAACATTCCCCTTCTGATCTGATCCCACTCCCTCTTCGGAAACAACATCTACGTTGTGAGTAGTTTTTAAATAAAAGCTGCAGAGAGAGCGAAAGTAATTTACAGGATGAGAAAACATTTTGCAAAGAATTTTGCATATAAATATTGCAAATCTAGTATAATAAATTGTCTTTAGAATATGTTTTAAAAAAATTACATATTGCACCAAAGTTGTTTTGCGTAGGTACATGAATATAACTGCTTTCCAGTTCGCAGACTACTTTACAGGCAGGTCACGTAGCTTCTTGACGCTTGTTTTGATCAGAGGAAATAGACTTGAGCAGGGCTTGAGTAGAATGTAGAGGCTGCTGTCTGCTCTCCCTCCCTCTGTGCTCAAAGCCTGTGTCTCCTCATACCATCAGAGCACTGACTGCATTAACCCCTGCCACTAAACCCTCATTCAGTCGCCTGTTGTCATTTTAGTTTGGTGTGATATTTGCTTTTGTCTGTATTAAACACATTTTTGTTTAGATTCGTTCCTTTGTCATGTTTGGATTATTGTTTTAATCGGCTCGTCTGCTTCAGTCTGCTGTATGAGGGAGAGGGAGACAGAGTCAGACGGAAACAGGAGGGGTGTCTGGGTCGAGGCAGGGGCAGCAGAGTGACGCAGGTTCATTTACAATGTCACTGCTGCTCTGCAGCGTTCGCTTCTCTGCCATTTTAGCCTTCAGGCTCTTGCTGTACATCAATGATGCACAAAATAGCACTATTTGTCCTCATGCTTTGGGGGTTATATATTTTTGTACAATATCATTTACAGCAGACTGAAATTTCTGTATTGTTTATGAAACTTTATCTTTTTCTGTTGCTGTTTTGTTGTCAGGAGACAAAGATTCTGATATTCAAACCTTTTTTGATCATAATTTGTCATTGTGTACTCCACTGGTTTGCTGAAAATGTCTCAGTTGTTTCAGATATAATATAATAGACATAATGTCTAGTGCTCTGTTGGAGTTAATCAAGTGCATGTAGGTCCTCCAGGGTGTGAGTCACCTTCAGCAATACTAACGGTTTGGTTCTGAGCAATGAGCTTGTGTATATATATCATCCTTAATGTATCTGTATCTTTCGTTCGTGTGTGTCAGTGCATTCATCATTCTTGGTACTTTCCTTCCTTTAGGGCGTTTGTGTACTTGAGTAACCTGCTGTACTCCGTGCCCCTGGTGCACCGTGTGGCTGTAGTGACGGAGAAAGGCGAGGTGCGAGGCTTCCTGCGTGTGGGTGTGCAGGCCATCGCAGGTAAGAACCGTCATGCAGCGACTTTTCATGGCTATTAAGACAGAAAAGAAACATCCGCTCTGCATATTAATCTTTCTTAATTAACATGAACGTCACTGGGAGCCGCTAATGTTTCTAATAAAATTCCGAGTTACTTCTTCTCCATCTGAAGAGAGATGCAGCATCGGTTTCATCAGTATCTCCAGCTCTCTCATCACATCTCTAACAGTTAAAGATGCAATATTAATTAAATAATTTCTTCTAGTACAAATAATGTGAAAAAGAAATCACTTTGGAAACTTGCCCAGTGGTCCAAAATGTTTTGTTGTTGTAACTGGTTTGGCTTTTTTTTTTGGTCAGTCATTTTATTGACATGCCCCTAACTCCTCTTCACATCCTCTTAAATGTATATGAGGAGAATTTGGCATGTTTATAGAGTTGTAACTTGGCTTTCAAGCAGCTAAAAGTCTTAAGTGCGTTTGAAAGATTGATGCCGTGACAGCCCTTGCTAATGGTTGTTTTAGTTAGCACACTGGCTCAAATTGTACCACTATAACTTTTGGGGGCGGAGCTTTGTATACATGAGGTCTGAAATGAGGTTTGACTTAAAAAAGTCACTCAAATCGCATGTAACACCACCCATTTTACTGCCAGAGACCTTTTTTTTCATAAATCTTACCTCAAATGTACCTTTGAGGTTGAATCGAAACTTTTATGCCAGTACCACTATTATGGCATACCAGGAATAAACCAATAATATTGCACCAATTAACAAATTCTCACCAGAGTCTCTCAACGTTTCGAAATTATTTCATGATATTTAATGGCCTCATTAAATTCCCATGGTAGCAATTCATCAGCGCCCAGTACTTTTTTTATTTTTTTTAATATTAATGTAATGTTCAATACATTTTCAGTCCTGGAACCAGTGCTACCATTGTGTTGACATTATATTTACGCCCAAGTAATTTTGCACTTAGATGAGCTGAGCCATGTGTTCTTTCCGCAGCCTAATTTAGTCTTAAATAATTCAAAAATATGAAATAATGCCATTAACGGAAGGAATTTAATTGCCAGTTGACATTTTTATAGCACATTTAAAGCATGAGCAGGTGAATCAGTGTAATCAATATCATGTGTTTTTCTTAGAAGATCCTAGGATCTTAGAATCCTTGTTTCAGGTACTAAGGTCAAAAGTATGGTGATTGTCAATAGATCCAAAATATAATTTCATAAGCATTTAATACTACAGCAGACAAATTGGCAAACTGTCAAATGTACAGAATCAGGGATGTTCTATAGGGTTTCTCACAGGCGTTGTGCTTTACTGAAAAGCACTGATTACTATTAGTGCAGGAAATAGCCTGCATTATTAAATGGTTAATTCAGTAAAAAGAGCTAATAACAAATAATTAAAGGGATTAGCCACCAGTTAGCATTACACACACACAGTCAAGAATAATGGTGGCTTTTGGCTTCCAATTTTTTTTGCTAATGCTTTTCAGGTCATCACACAACAAAGTTAAATTACTTTTGCATTGCCTTTAACTTTTTTCCCAAATATTGGTTCCATTGCTTTTTCTTACATCTTGAGCTTGTTTTGTTTCAGCTGATGAGGAGGCTCCTGATTATGGCTCTGGCGTCCGTCAGTCTGGCACTGCTAAAATCTCTTTCGATGACGAGTACTTCAAAAAGGTAAAATGCATATTAAGCTGAACTGTAACTTTATTTCTTGTACAGTTTTCCTGGTAGGATGATGTTTTGCTTGTGCTTTGCCTGGAAACATTGAGAGAACATATCCCACTGAATGGGTTCTTGAGCCTGTGCCTTTACAATATGCATGAGTATTATTCTGGGCTTGGACCTTTGCCTGGGGATTCGCAGAATTCAATTATCAGACTGCTTTGTATTAACTTGGACAAATAAGGCTTGACATTTCTGTTAGTGTGTGAGACACTTCAGGATTTTTTCATTTGACCTGTTATGGTGATTTTCAGTTCAGTTCTGTTCTTGCTTTTCTTTCTGTTCGTCCAGACTGAATTCTCTTCTGTGGCACTGACCCATTCTGGCCTTTCTATGGAGGAATTGCGTATTGTTGAAGGCCAAGGACAAAGTTCAGAAGTCATCACCCCCTCTGAAGAGATGAACAGAATAAATGACATAGGTAAGAAAGGGTTCGAGGAACAGCCTGGTGACTTGAATCATCCTGCAGCTCATGTGTTTAACGACATGTAAAATAAAAAGGAGGCAGATTGTGCCTCACCATCATTAAAGTGAGGCTTTTAAGACTCTTGGTTGATATGCTGTTTTTCCGTCTCAGATCTGAAGCTGGGGAATATAGATGGTAAGCTAGGTCAGTCAGACGGTGTGATTGGTCAGCTGGAGGTGGGCAGTGTCTTTACTTTCCGCGTCACCGTTCTTCAGGCCGCTGGCATCCCCCCAGAGTACGCCGACATCTTCTGCCAGTTCAAGTGAGTCAGTCTGTCTCCATGGAAACCTCTTTCTGACACAGTGTTCTGTTGTTAAATAAAACACACACACACACCATGCTTGACTCTGTAAGCTTATAATCTTGTAATCAACAGCTTCCTCCATCGTCACGATGAAGCTTTCAGTACTGAACCACTGAAGAACTCAGGAAAAGGCTCCCCACTGGGCTTTTACCACGTCCAGAATGTGAGTGAACATTAAATATGAAAATGAGGCAAAGAAATCTTTGTTTAAAAAAAAAAAAATCATTCAAATGCAAAATATCTCTAGATATGATGTGAAGATTTGTGAGCAGCTATTCGAAGAAAGTATGAGAAGGAAAACACTAAATGTACAGAAAATGTACTTGCATGTTGCAACCATGTAAGTTGAATTTAAAGCACTAGCTAATGACGTCTAACATTACTGACATGAGGCAGACCTATTATTTTAGTTGGTAAAAGTTTTATGCTTTTAACATTGCAGAAATACAATAAAAAGTTATGGTTACTTGGACGTTCTGAAAGGTTTCGATCTTGTTCCGTTGAGCTGAATCTGAGGAGCTGTTCACATGTCTGCATTAGAATCTCACAAATCATTTTCTCAGAAAACATTGCATCTCTAAAAATCTCAATGAGGCAAAATCGTACAAACTTGTTAACCAGTACAGATGTTTTCAATCAGTATAAACAAATACATTTTTTTTGTTAATCGCCTGATATAAAACTAGTGTTGGGACTGGAAATGGGTTTGATACGAAGATTTCAAGCATTTGTTTGAAAATAAAAAATGTTTTAATTTTATGGAATATTTCTATAAATATATTGCCCCTAGTAGCCTAGGTAAAAACAAATAAACTACAAAAATCATATTTTCATATGAGCTATTAACCACCACTGTAAAGTGTGACATGACAGAGACATTCAATGCCAAACAAGCCAAAACAGGCACAAATTAAATTGTTTGGCCTAAAATTAGAAACATGAGAAATCCATTTTACGTAAGCATCTATTCATGTCCCATGAACTGCGTGCACCTCTACATCGGTCCGACTAAAGTAAGTTTGTGTAGATAATTAGTTTTAAAAAGGTTATTTCTTTAACACATGGTGCTACTATATAAGTAAAGACTTGAAATAAGTGCTTGAGCGTTCATTTAATTTCAAGCACCAGTGCATTACACTTTTATAACTCTCCGTTTGTGCAGATTTCTGTGGAGGTCACAGAGTCCTTTATCGACTACATCAAGAGCAAGCCCATCGTGTTTGAAGTGTTCGGACATTACCAGCAGCACCCTCTGCACCGTCATGGCCACGATGCAATCAGGTACATCACACTATTCACCATTCACACTGTTCCGAATATAATTACAGCAACCAGAGTGCTAATTATGGAAAAGATTGTTATAATTACAACACTAGTAATTAATTATTAGCTTTTTCATAATTGCTGCTTTTACTAGCTATGGTAATTAAGATTATTTTGCCCTGTCTAGGCAGCAATCTGATGGTTTTTATTCTCTTTCTTTAGCCCACCACAGCCTTCTAGGAAGTACTACCCTCCACCCATGCCTCTATCGAAACCTGGTACGACTTTCATATTAATTAATGAATTAAAATCTGTCTAGCGGATATGTGTATAACCCTTAAGGGAATGATCATTTGCATAATCATCCTCAGGCCATTTCTACACAATCGTTGTCATATAAGTAATTACAAATCATTAATTAACGAGGTGCTGCTCAATCGTCTTTCACTCAGAGCTAAAACATACCCATAATCTCGTGTAATCTGTCCACAAAGAGCTTTTAGTTTCTTTAGCCTGGCAGCTGACTACGTTTTTCCCGACTGCAGACGTCTGAGAGGAACGTATCTCTTTTGTGCCCAAAAATAAAATTAGAGTCTGCAGCCTTGACATGTCATCTTTCCGTGCACCGAATCAATCCATAGCCATCATCTTGGTGCACAGCTGATCTATTGCTGCACAAATGTGCCACTAGCTGTGTAGACATAGATGATTGGAAGAAGTTTTACAGCTCTACAGTATGTGATGTATAGAGTCTGCTTGTATGGGTGTTTTTCACAACAGCGGTTATGAACAGTGTGGTCAGGTTTTTTTACACACACTACACTGTATATGGCCCCTTCTGCTGCAGTCATTTATACTGGTATTCAAAGGTGAAATGCAGTAGCTGGGCTTTTATAATAGTTGTCTAGAGAATCGAATGTGTTTGAAACATATATAATAATTGAAGAAGCACAATAATGTAATATTTCTCTGGGATTTTACTCCTTTCTAGGTCTGTTGTTCTAAAAGCAACCAATAAAATGAACACCGGTTAACAGAAAGTAATATCAAAATTACATCATATAAAATGATGCTCTTTCTTTGAAATAAAAATCCTCAACAAAGTGCTTAATCTTTTCTATCATTGCCTGCCAAAGCCAAAAATGAAACCAAGTTTAAAATGCAGAACAATAATATAGTTATAGAGAACGTATTAAAAGGACTTCCATGGTTTGTAGGTATTTTATTGAGTTCCAAGAACAAATAGCACCTACTTAGATTATGGTCATGTAACCTACCAGCGATCAAGTGGCTGCAAGCTCTACACAAAACACTTATATTAAAGCCCAGATTGACCAGTTTGTAATAAACTGAAGTGTATGTAGTGTCTGTAAACTATTGAATGTGACAGCTACATGTATTTAAGTCTGTCTCTTCTCTGTGATTTATCCAGCGATCGTTTATCCTGTGAGAATCGATCATAATTACATGTCCTTTGGCAACATTACTCAGCAGACAGATTCCCAGAAATTTATCTCATGAAAATAGGTCTACCTGCAAGGCATTTTTCTCAATGATTAAAAAAGTGATATTTTCCTTCTGTTTTATTCTTACTGTGTGTTTTTGTTTCTTTTTCTGCCTCATACCTCCATTTCTGCATGCTTTCTCATTATATTTTGGGGGTTTTTTTCTCTCCATTTTTCCATTGCTTTCAAAATCTGTCCTTCTATCCCTGATGTTGCCTCTGAGGCAGATCATGCACGTAAGATCGAGCTGATCAGGTATTTGATGAGTGGCTATGTACACGGCCAGGTGCTGGACACGCTGTCGGAGCACGCTAATGCTATAGCTTCTACAGCCGTGGCCAGTTTGGAGAACGGGGCAGATCAGCTGTCCCATTTCCCCTTCCTGCCCGTGCCCAATAGCCCCGTCCTCACCGTGCCTAAACACCATGGTTGGTACATGGTTTGCGTAGTTTATGGAGTTCTGTAGCTCTGTGCTGTGCATTGAGGTGCTTTGTAAGTGACCTGTAGTGTTATATAGAAGATAGTTACTTGGACTTGATCCTCTAGCGCCTCTCAATCAAATCCTCTCCAGCCACTGTTTCGCTTGGATGTGTAGCAGATCAGGAACAGTATCCATGAAGTGAGAAATCCAGTGTATATAATCCTGAATATCTGAATATGAGCTTCAGTGGATTTTCTTGTATTATTCCTCCCTAGCCACGAGTCCTAGTTCTTCTAGCTGCTTCTGTAGTGCAGATCAATTCAGCCTAAGTGCTTTACACCATCTGACTTTGGTTTTCACTGGCCACTAAAGTAGCTTTCCCACTTTTCCTTAGTGTACCCTACCCTGAGCCAACTAGTAGTTTTCCTTTGAGGCTTGTGCTCTATCTCTCAGCTCTCCACCCATTAGTGCTTCAATCGTCAGTGTACTGTATGGCCGAGGAGAGCAGCACAGGAAATTGGAAGTGCCTTGTCTCTTTCAGCAGGCACTGATGAGCACATTATTGCATGATATTGATTTTCTTGAGTGGCAGATCAGATCAGAGCTCATCTTTAGTTGCATGCATCTATATCCAACAGCAATTAGTCTACTGTATGTAATTTTCCAGTTCCAGTTTTTCATGAACCTTAGTAATCTGTAGTCTAATTGGAATTGGGAATTCTCCCATGACAGCAGATAAATGCTTTAACTGGGCTTTATCTCTAAAGACGTATGATTGCACCCTTTATATAACATCACAGTATATCCTCCTGTTGGTCATTTTTATTTGGCAGTATTTCTGTGTAGTGCACTTATTGACTCTCTGCACAGATGAGCCAAAACATTATGACCACTGGCCTAATATGCTGCTTGTCCTTCATGTGCCTCCAGCTTCAGTCTGTTGAGGTGCCCTCTGAAGGTGTACTGTAGATGAAGAAGAAGCCTTTATTTTTCACATATGCATTACAGCATAGTTAAATGCTTTTCTTCATATATCCCAGCCTAAGAAGTTGGGGTTAGAGCACAGGGTCAGCCAGGATACAGCACCCTGGAGCACAGAGGTCTAATGGCCTTGCTTGGCAGTGCTGGGACTGACATTTCATTCAGCAGCCCAGAGCTTTAACCATTTGAGCCACCACTGAAACCTGGTACATGGCTCTAAGATATTAGCAGCAGATCCTTTAAGTCTACTTGTTTAAGTTTTGAGATAGATCTTACTTCTTCAAGCATGGAATTGATATCTGGGGAATTTGGTAGACTGAGTCAACTCCTCAAACCATTCCTGAACAACATGTGCAGTGTGGCAGAACATGTTTTCCTGCAGAAAGAGGCTGGTGCCTTCAGAGAATATCACTGCCATGCCTGGCTGAACCATGAGAACCGACCAGTTTGGAAACTGTCTAATATATCCCAGATCTTGATAGCCTGTCATAATGTTTTGGTTCATCAGTGGATGACAAGGCCCTGCCTATTCTTCTGCCAAAAGTTAGCAAAATAATAAAGTAATAAATAAGTGAAATGTTTGTAGCAGATCATAATTTAAGTTAGATTGAGTGGAGTAGGGTCTAAACTGTGTTATGTGTAGGCCTACCGAAGTCATGCTTTGCTTTGCATTGAGAGCATTCATCATCTACCATCTTGTTTCATTAGAAGTTAATTATGTTTCAGCTGCCATTAAATGATCCCGTTTGCAGCCGTCACAATGGTTTGAGGTAGATGACAACAGTATTTCTGCAATAATAATTGGAAACACAAGCAAGCTGAAAACCATTAACTGGATTTACATAACTTTAATTCAGTCTCATTTAGTCACCTCATTACCCATGCATTCTATAGTAGCATACTGTACAATATTTTGACAGAGACTGACTGAAAACGATTGGTGTTTGGTGCATGTACTAATATTTTAGACTTCTGTTATGTCCATCTGTTTCTTTCTGTAGCTGCTTTGCTCAGTGCTTATATTCTCTGTGCAGTTCCAGCCACCAAGCTGAACACCATCAGCAAGTCCAACCTGGGCCAGTGTGTGAGCAAGTATGATCTGCTAGCCTGGTTTGAGATCAGTGAACTGGAACCAACTGGAGAGTGAGTATACCTCAAAATGTCTACATTTCCCCTGTTGTTTATTTGTTTCAGTGAGAGTTCACGGATCATTTTTTCTTCTTCGTATCAGGTATATCCCAGCTGTTGTGGACCACACTGGAGGACTGCCCTGCCATGGCACTTACTTACTGCACCAGGTAACACACTGTCTACCTGTTTATCAACTCTTTCTACTTACAGGAGCAGGAAGTTGTCCAGACTCCTGTTCCTCACTTGTATAGCTACATAGTAGTAGTTTTTCTCTAATTGCTGATGAATTCATGGTTGTTACTGAATAAATCAAGTCTTAGCCATTACTATAGGTGATATTCTACCTAAAATTACCAAAAAGGGGAAAATTTTTAACCATCAGCTAGATTTTACAGATCTGCAGTCTGTAATTTACAATACATTCAATACCAATTGATATATTTTACAGTCAAGTAGAAAAATCAGCATCTCCTATGCTTTAGAAATGGAAAGAATGAAAATAAGCAATAATCTACGACAGAAATAAAAATTGCACAAAACTAAAAGTGAAATCTGCAACAATACAACAATCCACAATATAATCTTTTAATATTAATCTTAAATATTATAACTAGGAGGATCCAAAAACTGTGTACATTATATAATTTAGGTTGAAACTAGTGGGTGAGCATTGAAGCTATTAAAAATACTTATATTACATACAAATATGCAAATATTTGACCTGATATCATATTATTTGTCCATAAATGAATATCAGTGGAACTTAACACATTATTGTCTCATTGCTGTAAATGTAATTCCTTTGTCTGCATTATTTTGGGTATACAAAGGTTGTTTTTGCACTCGTGTTGTGTGAGACTGATTACGTTACTGCATTTTTGCCCCACAGGGTATCCAGCGCAGGATCACAGTGACGCTCATCCACGAGAAGGGCAGTGAGCTCCACTGGAAGGACGTCCGGGAGCTGGTGGTCGGTGAGTTTTTTGGATGGGTATATAACTGCGAATTGACAAAGTTCTGCAGATTTTTGTTTTTTTAATGCTGGCTATTATGATGCTTTCAGGTCGAATCAGGAACAAGCCGGAGGTGGACGACGCTGCAGCAGATGCGGTTCTCTCTCTTAACATCATCTCAGCCAAAAGCATGAAGTCCTCCCATAACTCCAACAGGTATGATTCACGCCCCATTTCATCTCCACTTCATACATAATAAGAAATCTGATGTATTTATTATGTTTCATTTTTAACATTAAAGTGTCAGGCCTTGAGCATTTCCCATGAGCTATGTTCATTTGTGCTGGAAAATAGATTTCAGGGAACATGATGTACAGGCTCTTTTCCTTTTTTTTCTTTTCTGTCTGAACGAAGTCGTGACAAATAGTCTTGGTTTAGAGCAACAGAGACACCTGGTGGACATAATAAAACTTTCATGTGTATCTGATTGACTACAGGTTTGCATTTTGCTGCTTGCTGACATGACATTTCATTTGCCTGTCTAATTTCAGTACCACCGTCATTATTTCTTATCACCTCACTTTTTGTGTCTCTTTTGTGTTCTTTTCTTGTTGCTGCCCATGCTGGACGCTTTCCTTCATACAGGCTTTCTATTGATTATGATATTCCTAGGTATCACCAACACTTGGGCATAAAGTGCTTTCCCTGGAAAGGGCTTTATGAACAGACATCACTAGTGACTTTAGCAGTTATTTGTAATCCTGTAGCCACCAGTAGAGTGTAGTGCAAATACTGTGTAGTTCTGTGTCATTGTCATCTCACTGTTTTTAGCTTCTTCTTTTATTTAATCGTATTAAATATGAATGAATTAAAAGGAAAAAACAAAACAAAGCTTTTTTCATTCAGATTAGATATACGTAATTGTATGGTCAAAAGTATGTGAACACCTACCCCGCAGACCCATTTGTGCTTGTTGAACATCACATTTCAGACGTAGTCTTTCATTTGCTGTCATAATAACCCTCCGTAGTGGAGAACCTTCCACCTTTTTGAAGGTTTACCCCTAAATTTTGGACCATATCTGTGGAGTGTGAACAGCTGATAACTTCAGTTTGATATACAAGACTTCAGTTTAAAACTCTAACGATGCTCGAGTTGCGTTACACACTTATCACTGTTATTGAAAAGAAACATAACACAACTGTTACTGAAGAAAATTTATAATCCGACAATCGGGATTGTGTGAATGGATTGATGGATTCTGTTTTGGGTCTGTTTCCTTTTAAGATTTTTGTCCTTTTGTCATCTCAGGGAGTTTTTTCGTCACCATCATTGTCTCCGTCTTGCTTATTAGGATTTATAATCTGAAAATCATGTACATTTTTTTTAGGAATTATTAAAATAGAAAATCAGCGGTTTATATGACGTATAACTATAAAATTGTAAAATATTTCATTATTAACAAAAATATAATGTAATAAAATTATTGCCAAAATAATACGATAAACAATAATAGCCAAAGTTACAAAACAAAAATTTACTTTAGTAATTCATCTTCAAAATAATAATAATAAGCTTTTTTATTTAAAATTTATACCACCTTTTAATTTGAATTTTCTTTCCAATTTTCATACATTTTTCATACAAATATAGCTTAGAGTACTTTATTGGCCATATAACACCATCCTGACATTGATTTGATTATTTTCCTATTAACCACACACCCAGAAACGTTTTACTTTTTGCTTAAATTTTGCTAATGGTTAATTAATTATCACAGGGTATAAAAAGAGTCAGCCTCCTCCTACCTGAGTCCATTCAGCTGTACAGATTGAAGGAGGTCATGCGTTAAAATGAGTCTTGGACAGATTCCTCCAGACGGCCATAAGCTTGAGGATTACACGCATGTCATGTCCATGCTCAGTCAGAGTCTGTCTGCTCTCAATCCTAAACATATGCAACATGACCTCCTACACACAGTCTGCATCTCCTAGTTTTAATCATCGAGCACATACTCACTCCCTGACCGCCAGCGACTTTCACCCCATTACCATTTGTCTCACGGTGTAACACCTGCTAACACTCCACAGTGTTGTGGCTGTCACACTGCACCTTATCAGCATCTTGTTTAAGTACAGAGAGCCGTTCTCACCTTCTGGGGCACAATAATAGATGTGTCGGGCATAAACATGATGTTCATGTGCCGTGGTCTAACAGGAGCAACTCTCAAGAGTATTAGCAGGTGTTTCACTGCTGCATTAGAAGATCTTGCTCTATCATGTTAATGTAGCATTGCAAATACAGCATTAGATCCAGAGTTATAGCCTTAACGGTTATCAGAAATTGGCAAAATATCAGTTTAGGTATTAAAATGTGTCTAATTTTGGCCAAAGAATTGATCGAACATGACTATGTATATCAGAATTTTTCAACACCAGCCCTGGACTCTCACTACTCTGCTCTCACAAGCACTGAGTATCAGGTGTGCTGAGAGACACTCTGGAACCTCTGAGAGCAGTGTGTGTTATAGACTGGAACTGGTCTGTGGATTGGACTAATGTGAATTTGGACTAACCCTAACCCGAGGGCTCTCATTTTGTAGTTCACTTGAAAGAAAATCTCGAAATCCAGGCAAACAATACCTGGAAGTATTTAGCTTTAACAACATCTCATGTGCTAGTGCAGAGAGATTGATTAGGTTTCTAATGGTCTTAGAGCTGTATTTGGAGCTCTCTTTTATCAGGAAACCTGGTGTTTAGACAGAAATGTGTTCACTTACAGAGACAAACTGAAGACGCCTTGAAGGTTAAAGATTATGTATGTGGAGGTTCTCTGATAGGAAAACGATCTGCTTTAGTGTCATATGTATTAAATTTATGGGCAAAACAAAGAACCCAAAGTTTAGACATCTGGTTCCTGGACTTCTTGCTGATTGGCTCTGAACGTCCCCAATCTTTTTTTTTCTTTAACAGTGTAGCATCAGTCTCTGGGTAAATTGTTCTTGTTTGGATGATTTATGGTTCTAGTCTTGGGAAGAGGTTATATAGGGCGCTAGATAGAACCATGCTTTTTCTAAGGGTGTAGATTACCAGGACCATGTGTGAAAGTTTAATGACAGTATGAGAGAAAAAGTCAAAGCAATGAATACTGTCATTTTGTGCATAGTCTTTTTGTGCATAGTCTTTTTGACTAGTCTATAGTGGTCCTATTTTGACTAGTTGATCATTACAGACACAAAGACAGTTTTGTGTTTGGGCCATTTATCATTTGTATTGTCTATGAAGTATTATGTAGGCATTTTCCTATAAATGTTTAGAGACGAGGTTCACACCCAGGGCTGAGAGAGAGAGAGAGAGAGAGAGAGAGAGACTCATTTTCACACTCGTCATTTTTGCCCTTGTAAATATGTCTGTTTAACATTTACATTTAAACTATTATTTGTATGTTTGTTTGTTTTTTTAAAGATGGCCTTTTTTAATAAAAATGACCTTGATGTAATCTTCAGGTAATATTTGTTGACCAATCTGTTTATCAGAAACAGTTTAAAAAGCCGTTTCTAAGAGCTTACTACCTTGTATTTTCCGCCTGCAAAACACAGCAGGCTCACTTGTGAAACATGTTGCAGAACAGAATAAGCAACAGCATCATTGCAATACAGCAACCACCAGTTAAGACATATTCAATGTGCACAGGTCTGACATAGTTCCTTGTTTTTCTACTCACAAATCCCTCTCTAAATGTAGCCAATGTACCCAATGTTTGCATATTAGCGATTTTATATACTGTATTTGTGGCACATTGTTGAGTTGAAATGTGTTAACCTATGCAGCCTTTATAGCAGAAGCCTTGACCTCTTTCCTCCCTCCCGTGCAGGACATTTTACCGATTTGAGGCTGTATGGGACAGCTCGCTGCACAACTCTCTCCTGCTCAACCGTGTCACTCCTTGTGGAGAGAAGATTTATATGACCCTGTCTGCATATCTGGAGGTTAGCTTAATCCACTCCCCATGCACTTGAAGCTATTCTATTCACAACAGCACTACAGTCTAAATGTTAGGCTCTGGTTAATGGGTAAATATGGATAAAGCACCGTGTCCAGAATGAATTCAATGACTCTGTTGAATAGATACTGACCTAAACATACCATGTGTTTTCTTCCTCTAGCTTGACCACTGCATCCAGCCTGCCATCATCACCAAAGATATCTGTATGGTGTTCTACTCCAGAGATGCTAAGATCTCACCTCCACGCTCTCTGAAGAGTCTGTTTGGCAGCGGCTACTCCAAGACACCTGACTGGTGAGCTGCTTTGTAGATTTGTAGATTTCATTATCCAGAATTCAGACAAGGTTACATACACACATACGTATATGGCATACACAGTATGAAAAGTGATGACGGAAGCAATGTTTCACTGAGGACTATAAATATATAACCTTAGTCAGAAAGGAACAACAGAACTGGAAGTTTCCCATTTGGTTCTTTTTTCCCAGTATTATTCATTTCTGTAGGTCTTGAGCAGATACCGAAAACTTTTAGAAATGGCCAGTGGCATCTGACACCAAAACTTCTGGCACTGGGCTTTTATTCATTTGAAAGGACAATCAATCCCGAACACCAAACTAAAAACAAGAGGTGTTTGAGTGGTCTAGCATTCTAAAATGATGATTTTTGTTAGGAATGTAGTATTACGTAGAGTATATATCTGTTTTTGTTTTTGTTTGAGTGTTCTATAGTTTAACCAATCTAAACTCAAGCTCTGTGCTCCACTATTCTACCTACAGTAATAGAGTGACCGGGATCTATGAGCTCAGTCTGTGCAAGATGGCCGACACAGGAAGCCCAGGTATGTTGTGTTGTTCTGACCTCATTTTTGCTGTGAATGGAAATTATACATTCCAGGTTCTAGGTATAAGTGTGTGTCTGTGTGTGTGTCCACGTGTGTGTGCTTACAGGCATGCAAAGGCGAAGACGGAAAGTTCTGGACACTTCAGTGGCATATGTGCGTGGAGAGGAGAACCTGGCTGGGTGGAGGCCCAGAGGAGACAGTCTGATCCTTGAGCACCAGTGGGAGCTTGAGAAACTCGAACAGCTGCACGAGGTGAGATGCAGAAGTGTGTTTATATTAGGCATAATGACACACCCTGTATGCAAAATCCGACATTAAACAGGAAAAATGAGAGAGGAAGAAGATTTTTCTGCCCCATGTCATTTCTGCATCCAGTGTCATTGAGAGTTTGTTTCGGTTGTTTTCAAACCCAGGTGGAATTCAGAAAATGTTGAAGATCACTTGAAAATGGTGGTCTGAGGTTCCATGTAAATAAATTTGACCCTTGAACAGCTCTTCGCTATCAGAGTTGATTTGGCACAAGTGCACATAGCAATTAATCTACAGTTCAGACATGAAACTGGATACCAACTTAATTCTAATTTCCATATCTACTATGTGTGTGTGAATACAGGTGGAGAAGACACGTCACCTCCTGCTGTTGCGGGAGAAACTGGTAGAGTCGGTTCCTCAGAAGTCTCTGAGCGATTCTCTCTCTCCGAGTTTGAGCAGCGGCACCCTGAGCACCTCGACCAGCATCTCCTCACAGATCTCCTCCACCACCTTCGAGAGCGCCATCACGCCCAGCGAGAGCAGTGGATATGATTCGACTGACATTGAGAGCCTGGTGGACCGTGAGAAGGAGTTGGCCACCAAGGTAACACAAACACAAGCAGCTAATTTAGACATTATTTCATTCATCATATTTATTGTTGTTTAATAATGCCATAAATCAAATGATGTTCTTCATTTCAGTGCCTCCGCCTTTTGACTCACACATTTAACAGTGACTATAACCAAATGTGCAACAGCATCAGCGCCTGCCAGGTACAGCTGATTGTTCAGTGAATTCTTTTGAAGCAGGTGACATGTCAAGAGTAGTACATTTTAAAGCTTATTTTCTGTGTTCCTTTTTATTAGCTGTCTGATATCTCACCCATGGGCCGAGATCCGTCAGTCACCAGTCTCAGCAGTGCCACCCTCACCCCGTCCTCTACCTGCCCCTCCCTGGCAGAGTCTCGATGTTCAGACCAGAAGTAAGTAAGATGCTCTGCACCTCTCCTAACTTAAATATGCTTTTTCTGAGGTTACGCATTGGGTCCTAAACTGTGGATTTCTTTCAGGACTCCTGAGCCCAACTCCCGTGCCACCAGCCCCTCGTGCTCTGACTATGAGAACTTCCCCATGGTGCCCAGTGTGGAGGCGTCATACCTGGCTCGCGCTGGCAAACACGAGTTCCTCAACCTGGTGCCCGATATTGAAGAGATGAGGCCTGGGTTAGTCCCGTCACACACTTTCACAGGGAACCTGCACTGGTAGAAATGAATTGATTCCACCAGTGATTGATTTTTGATTTTAGTCGTGTTGGAAAGGGGATTTCTATGCAGCACATCTGCAGCGAATGATAATTATGCACAATAAATTGGCCAAATTCTTTGTACTAAGAATCATTTATGTGAAATTCTAAGTTTTGCAAAATATGTATGTACAATGCTATTATGAATTCCAAATTCAGAAGTGTTTATAAAGTAATTGGCCTTGTCTGTAGTAATCAAAGATACTCTACATACAAAGCTTAAGCTGATAAAACAGTAAGAATTCCTGTAATATATTGATGTATTTTCTGAGCTCTTGGTTGTTCATATAGTTTACAAAAGAACCATTTTTTTTCTGTTCGTAGCTCTGTGGTGTCTAAGAAGGGATACCTGAGCTTTATGGAGCCACGCTCGAACTCCTGGGTGAAGCACTTTGTGGTAGTACGCCGCCCGTATGTCTTCATCTACAACAGTGACAAGGACCCGGTGGAGCGAGGTGTCCTGAACCTGTCCACTGCCCAGGTGGAGTACAGCGAGGATCAGCAGGCCATGCTCAAGGTAAACACTCATCACTACTCACTACATATTTCACGTCCGATAAAATGGCGAGTTGAGTAACCGCTTGTTTATTTGTCATCTTTTAGACTCCCAACACGTTTGCCGTGTGCACTAAGCACAGAGGGATACTGCTCCAGGCCAACAATGATAAAGATATGAACGACTGGCTGTATGCTTTTAACCCGCTTCTAGCAGGAACAATAAGGTATCTCATTACATTGTGTAAAGCAGTTTCTCAAGATAAAGATATTTCAAATTAAATATGTTTAATCTGTATTATTGTATCATCAGCGTATATACACTATATTGCCTAAGGTTTTGGGACACCCCACCAAATCATTGAATTCAGCTGTTGTTTTTCAGGCCCCTTAGTTCCAGTGAAAGGAGCTCTTAATGCTTCAGTATACTAAGACAGTTCGGGCAATTTCATGCTCCCAACTTTGTGGGAACAGTTTGGGGATGACCCCTTCCTGTTCCAACATGACTGACCACCAGTGCACAAAGCCAAGTCTCTAAAGACACGGATGAGTGAGTTTGGTGTAGTCCTGACCTCATGCTGATAGAACACCTTTGGGATAAATCAAAGCAAAGTCTGTGAGCCAGGCCAAAACTGGGACGTCTGCCTTTACATGCACATGAATTTAATATGGAGTTGGCCTGCCCTTTGCAGCTATAACAGCTTCAACTCTTCTGGGAAGGCTTTCCACAAGGTTTAGGAGTGTGTTTATGGGAATTTTTGACCATTCCCCTAGAAGCACATTTGTGAGATCAGGCACTGATGTTGGACGAGAAGGTCTAGCTCGCAGTCTCTGCTCTAATTCATCCCAAAGGTGTTCTGTGTTCAGGACTCTCTAAAGTTCCTCCACACCAAACCCACTCATCCATGTCTTTATGGACCTTGCTTTGTGCACTGGTGCGCAGTCATGTTGGAACAAGAAGCGGTCATCCCCAAACTGTTCACACAAAGTTCGAATGCTGAAGCATTAAGAGTTCCTGTCACTGGAACTAAGGGGCCGAGCCCAACCACTGAAAAACAGCACGAGTTCAATGATTTGAAAGGGTGTCTCAAAACTTTTGGCAATGTAGTGTATAATGGAAATGAGAATTATTCAAGCTTTCTGTGACTATTAAGATCTATTATTACTATCTGCATTTGAGGAACTAGACATTAAGCTTTCCTTTTCCCCAATGTCAAAATCACATCAGTGTCATCTGATACCTTTCTGCCACTGATTCACAATTTAGTAAAGCGGTGTGTGTGTGTTTTATAGAATTTTATGGACTCTGCTCTATTTAACTCCTGTCTATTAAATTAATGTCCTGTTGTTTTTTCCTGCAGGTCCAAACTGGCGAGAAGACGCTCTGCTTTGCTGAAGGACTAAACAAGCTTCTCTGTTTGAAGAGATCGTGCTCTGTTTCTTCTCCCTAGCCTTCGAGTGTTAACACTTATTAAAACTTTGTGATTCTTGATGGTTTTCTCTTGTATGTAGACCTGTGGCTTAAATCTCCTCTCCAGCAAATGAACTCTTGAGTTTCTGAACACCTCTTCCTCTTCCTCTTCTCTCTCTCTCTCTCTCTCTCTCCCTCCCCTCCCTTCCCCTAACCTCTCGCTATTTTGTTTGTTTGGATCCTTTCCGTCTTTAAGTTTCCGTTCTCTGCCATAGCGGAACCTTCTTCTAGTAGCATGTCGTAATAGTCTGTTTGTGTGTGCACGATTCTTCCGAGCAGTTTCTCTTCTCTATTTGAGTTATTACTCGTCTGTAACGATCGTCTTTATCAGTGTTATCTGTTGAGTCAGGTCCATTTTCTCCCGCATGGCCACAGCAGCAGTCCTCAGGATATGAGCAGTTTGCTTACAAAGCCTCACAGAGTACCACTGAACTTAGCTGAAATACACTATATGACTTATCTGAAAAAGAATTATTTCTCTCCTAGAAAATAATAGCTCAGTAGTTTTTACACTAGTGAGTAGATGTCCCAACACTGGAAGAGATGGAGACGTATAAAGGGCCAAGGCATGAATTTTAAGTGTATGACTAAATCTGGGACCAGTCAGCATTTATTATGAGTATTACTGTGGATCTGGATGAAGATTTCAAACAGATTTAATTTCTGTGGTCCATCAAGCAGTTCTCCAGCACAGTGCGGCACATTTGCTTAGCATTATTTTAATCGTGTGTAGTAAAGGGATAACACGTACCCATTTATAAAGGTGCATTACTATGTAGCACTGGAGGACGGATGGATGGACGGATGAAAGAGAACACTATTACCCTGACGTTTATGCAGTTGCTCAGCATTTGCTTCAGAAAATCAACTATTTAAAATAAGTCACGGAACAGAGCAAAGCGATCCGCTGAGACAAATGAGATGAAGGTCATTTGTAAATACTTTTAAGGATTCCTGCGCTTTCACGCTAGTCATTCTGAAACAAGAGACATTCCTTTCGCACTGTTGTCCACACGATCTTTTATTTAGAACGAGATCACAGCAGTTATTTTAGCCAGGTGGATTTGATGTCCACTGGAGTTGTGGTACTGACACTGGAGCTTAGTTAAATAATGATACAGTGGTGGTTGAAGCAGCCTCTTAGCTCTCCATCAGAAAATAGCTCCATGACCATGTTTGACCTTGAACCTATGAATTTAACCTCGATAACTAATTCCTGTACTCGTTATCTTAACTTATTTTTCTCTAATGCTGCTTGTTTTTATATCTCATTAACTTAAGTTTGAATTGAAAAATGAAGCAGGTTGTTGAAAGAAGGGCTTTTTTTTTTGTTTACTTTTACTTTATCCAGCTGATAGTTTTGCACATGGACACAAAACCCAAACGGGTCACTGAAGTAGATTTTGGTCCCACACTGTTTGAAGGTTTAAGTATTTTGCAGTGTGATGCATAGAAAACGGATAGAATGTATGCTCACACTTTTTAATTTATCATGAGAAGATTTGCTCTGTTAATGTTTGATGCAGTTAGAGACGTATCTGAATAGACTTAACTGGCTTTCAGTCTCTGCCTTGCTTTAATGGACGGTTTTGGCTCGGAGATATACGCGACTTGGTGCACAGAAAGCCTCTGGCCAGCCAACCAGCCGGCTGTTGTGCTTCACGTAATCTCTGGAGCTAAAGCAGACTTTCAGCTTAGTCTAAAGGCCTGCCTTTCCAATGAAGCAAAGTCTATCGATGACTCCTTTAGTCGTAAGGTCACGTGAAAGCGAAAGATTCTGATCCTGTTCTGAGGTCAGCCAACCTGAGAAACAGAAATAACAAGGTGATGAGAAAAGACATTTGCTTGAACTGTTATTAAACACATACATGTGTATATATATATTTCATATGACAATTTTAAGGGGAAATGGTTTTGTCACGCCATCAATTTCATCAGAATTTCAGTGTTGAAGGAGAATGTGATGTAATGAATTGCAAGAGCATACGAGCAATTTGCACAAATCTTGACAGAGCAAAGAGGTGTACTTTTGAGAGACATTAGAACTGTATAGACCTAGACAAGCATCATCTGACTTTTTTTTTTGTTTTTGCAGTGTATATATTAATTTGCAGTCCTTTGCACATTTAAGGGGTGATGACTAACAGATCAAATAAAGTGGATTTCTGGTGTTTTACTCAAATGAATAAAATAGGGTAAGATCAGATGGGATTATGTGGTGTGTTACGGTTGGGAGTGGATTTTGAATGTACCTCTGGGATGTCACTGACAAATATTCACTAACTGCATTGGTGTAAGAATAAAAGGGAAAACTTTATTTCTTTTCTTCTTCTTTTTTTTTGGAAACTGCCAGCTTGATTCACTGTAGTGCTTCTTGTTGCTCTCGTTTGGTTGCGCCACTCCTACCAACCCAGTTCGAGTTCAGTTGTGTACTTCAGAGTTATGATGATGCGGGGAGGGATACTGCTTAGATTTATTTTCTAATATCAGGGACTATATTTTTAGAGGTATTCCAGAATTAATCATTACTCATGCATATACCATTTAATCTTTGTGGGGGTTTTTCAGTCACTGTAGTGCATTTTCCCATGCTGCCTTCAGAACCACTCTGGTATACACTCCCTCTCAGAGGCCTCCTTTTATTAACCTCCCACTCGTTTTTGCTGACAGACAACAAGCTAAACCAAGGCGTTAACACTGTACATTATTTGTCAGATTGGCTTCATTTTCATACTTATTTTGTAAATATTACATGTTGTATGGAGCTTGAATTAAAATGTAAATATGTCTCCTGTATTTGTAATACTTATAATCCATTCGCTGTATAGCCTAGATGTGTAATGCAGATATCTTAATTCTGTGTATGGTAATCTTGCACCATTGATCTGTTTAGTGAATGAGGTAACAATAAAGTCCATCCAACGCATTAGCAGAGGAAACATCACCTGTCTCTTTCTTTTAAAGTTTCACGAATCAAACGGATACCTGAAGACACGTGATCATTTTTGCTTGTTTGCCTGCATCACATTCTCTGTAGTAGTCAACTTTTTTTATATTTAAAGCAAATCTCTTTCAGGGCTTACAGGCTACAAATTCAAGGAAAATAAATTGGTTTAATAAATAAGTACACTGATCAGGCATAACATTATGACCACCTGCTTATTGTTGTGTTGGTCCCTCTTTTGCTGCTAAAACAGCCCTGACCCATCATGCACTGTGTATTCTGACACCTTTCTATCAGAACCAGCATTAACTTCTTCTGCAATTTAAGCAACAGTAGCACGTCTGTTGGACCGGATCACACGGGCCAGCCTTCGCTCCCCATGTACATCAATGAGCCTTGGCCGCCCATGACCCTGTCGCCGGTTCACCACTGTTCCTTCCCTGGACCACTTTTGATAGATACTGACCACTGCAGACCGGGAACACCCCACAAGAGCTGCAGTTTTGGAGATGCTCTGATCCAGTGGTCTAGCCATCACAATTTGGCCCTTCATCAAACTCGCTCAAATCCTTACGCTTGTCCATTTTTCCTGCTTCTAACACAAACTTTGAGGACAAGATGTTCACTTGCTGCCTAATATATCCCACCCACTAACAGGTGCCATGATGAGGAGATCATCAGTGTTATTCACTTCACCTGTCAGTGCTCATAATGTTATGAACTGATCGGTGTACAAAATATAAGAATATATGCATCATTTTAGATTATTTACCAAACCTTAAAATGTTCTCATGTGGACGAGCCGGCAGATTAAATGAAATCATTGATTTTGAAATAGAAAGAGTGCAGGATGGAAGTTTGTTAAGATATAATACTAAATGGAGGAGGCACTGACAATAGCACTGTCTGGGAGTTATAGCCATCTTGATCAGCACCAGCTTAGTAGCATCGTAAAACAAGGTACATTTTAAAAAAGGGAACTCTGTTTATCGTTAACAAATGTATGGTTTCAAGAAAATGTTCAAATCCGTTTGCTCCGGCCTTTATAAAATGAGGTCGGTAGGTCCTCAGAGCAGAAGGAACACTATTAAAAAACAAGCTCTGTGTCTTAAACAGTGTTCTACTGCCAAGTCCTATAGGTTCTTTCTAACAGGTTCTTTTTGCATCCCAGCCTACTGCTTAATCTGACACTTAGTCTGCCTATTAATAGCGTGCTGTAAAAGGTGTAAAAGGTATTATTGATAGTGACATATGCAAAAATCTTTCTCAAGAATTCTTGGTTAATAATTTTACCTTTCTAAAGTGGTTCTAAATGAAACCCTTTGGGAAAGGAAAGCACTTTGTTCCAAAGAGGACCAAAATGAAGAACGACACAAGGTCTGAAATGTGTAAAGGTCACTTTAGGTATGTTTTCAGCATATAGAATAAACAAGAAACCACAAAATTCTTATGCTGTAGTGGCACGCCTGTACAGTATGCAGTGTCTAAAAACAACAAATGCAGAGAGTTCTCACGTGTGAGAGATAAAGTATTGTGCAACACATTCAACAGTGCATAATAAAGCATACAGTGTCGTGCAAATAATCCTGCAATGGTTTGAAAATGATGATACGTCCATTGTATTGTGGAATTGCAGTAATGCCCTGAATACTGAACACTCCTCAGACATGATTATAAAATGTCATCTTAGACAAAGAGATAAGTAGAGTTAATAAATGTGTTAAAGGTACATGTTTGCCTGGGGTTTATTTTACAGTTACAGTCCCTGGCCCTGGTGTAGAGGGTTGTTGAGGACATGCAGGTGGTTTGAGAAATAGTTTCATGTCATTGTGTTGTTGTCTATTCGGTGTGAAGTGATGGGCGGGTTGATACTGAAGTGACGATACTTTCGATCCAGATATCGACACTTTAATATGAATATCGATACTGTCTGAAGGGGTTTCTTTATATCACAGCTGATAAATAATATTTTATATATAAAATAAAGACAACGTCAAAAGAGAGAGAAAAAACAGAGTTTTAAGTGTGTGTGTGTGTGTGTGTGTGCACTAAATTGTGTGTAGAGTGCTGTATTGGGCAAATCCTCACAAAACACACCATCAATCGAGAAATAACTATGAACTGAAACCTAAAAAATACAATAAAAACATTTGTTTAAATACAAATTTTGCTTGTTTTGCACGAGGTTGGCAACGATAGTGTCAAGGGTTGCCAGATCTGCGTCAACCGTCGTTGTAGTTGCGGGATTTTACAAATGCGGGATTTTACTGACGCTTAGTTGGCAACCCTAATCATAATTATATGTCCAAAGCTTCTGTAAACGAACAAAACTCATTCCACATATAAATCTTGACACCCATGTTTGTACATGAAATCCTCATTGTAGAAATCCTCTTTTTATACACGCTTTTCTAAGTAATGGTATCGGTTTTCTAGTCTCTTTTTTTTTGTGGGGGGTCGAAAAGTAAATCAGTGGTATCACTCGCGATGGGCGTGACTACGGCTTTTCAGCCAATCGGCGATGCTTTTTCTCAGCTCAGAATTTCTCCTCCAATCACTGAGAGCGAAGATGCAAAAAACCGTTGCGTCTGGATGACGTCAGGTACCGAGGGAGGCCATTGGGTGACAGGTCTCATAGAAAAAGCAAGGGAATAAGGAAGTGTAGTTGCAGCGAGATCCGTCTAACACAGTGCAGGTTTATAAAGAACTCCTCTTCAGCCATGGCGCAGTAAGTGTCCTTTCTTTATGAGTGTCATTTATCTTTATAAGGTTATACATTTACTTTCGAACTATTCGCCTTGGAATGAATTAAAAATTATAATCGCTAGGCCTTTTAATTTGGTCGGCGTCGATTTCGGTTAAATCCCAAATGTCTCCGTGTTCCCCTTGAGCACTTCATCGTGTATGATATACCCTACCTAGTGCACTATCTATAAAATAAAGGGCTATTTGGGATTAGACGTCTTGAGCATAAGGTCGTCTCTTTTCAACTAAAACACACAGAAAAACTAATCGTCTGACCTTGTTGATTATTTTTTATTTCTTACTAATTTACCGTTAGTGTTAGTTCACTTTATTGTTTCACTTCCTAATGTAAATGAATCTTTTATCATAAATATCTCCCCATCATGGTATAATAGTTTAATATCCTTTATAACAGCTGTCGTCTATAGTTAATACACGTCATAGTAGCTTTGCTTATTATTGATTACATCTAGGATATAATCAGTGTGCAATTAATTGAATTCTGGTATCTATGAATATTAATTCACAATTAAAACACAGCATAATACCATCACAGACCTCCTGTTTAATCCCATTATAAAACCAGTGTTGAATCAGTTTCAGCTCACCAGTTTAACCATTAGGACCCTTGCACTCTCAATAGTTTTATTTTATTCACTTCTTGTTCCCTAATTTTGCTCATTTCCTGATTGCACAGAGCGGATATTGCTCTCATCGGTCTGGCCGTGATGGGACAGAATCTGATCCTGAACATGAACGATCATGGCTTTGTTGTAAGCGAGCATGATTCATGTCTACTCCTTTTTCTTAACATTGTCTCAATTTCCCAGCTTCTTACTGATGTCCTTTCCTTCTTTCAGGTGTGTGCTTATAACAGGACAGTGTCCAAGGTGCATGACTTCTTGCAGAATGAAGCCAAAGGCACTAAAGTGATTGGTGCAGAGTCTCTGCAAGAAATGGTCTCTAAACTGAAGACCCCTCGACGCATCATTCTCCTCGTCAAGGCCGGGCAAGCGGTCGACGATTTCATAGACAAGCTGGTAATGTCATGCTGAATATTGACTTGTTGTCCATCTCAGTGTCTATGCAGTTGTATAACATCACCACACCTTCCACATGCTATTCAACAGGTGCCTCTTTTGGAGTCTGGAGACATCATTATCGATGGGGGCAATTCTGAATACAGGGACACAACAGTAAGTCCAGTACAGTTACACACACGTTCGAGGTTAGTACACATCTCAGAATGTGAAAGACTTATACATGCATCTGTGTGCAGCGTCGGTGTAAGAGCTTAAAGGAGAAAGGCCTGTTGTTTGTGGGCAGTGGCGTGAGTGGAGGAGAGGAGGGGGCACGCTACGGGCCATCACTGATGCCTGGTGGACACAAGGAAGCATGGTGAGAGTTTTATTCTTTCAGCTGTAGAGTCTCAAATGATTTTCCTGTGTTTACTGATGACCGTACTTTCACTTGGACAGGCCACACATAAAGGACATCTTTCAGAGCATTGCTGCTAAAGTGGGCACAGGGGAGCCATGCTGTGACTGGGTGAGTGTCACGATCATAATTATTAACCATCTTACTCGTCCCAGCCTGTTCGGTTATAGGATATAAATAGACATTTATTTATTTTTGTAACGCTGCTTTGTCTAATGTCCATTAGCACTATACACATGAAATGGATTTGAATGTAAAAAGGATCAAATGAAGAGGATCAACATACAATGCCAGAGTGTTATGTGTATGTAATTACATATTGTGGAAATAATAATAATAATTACTACTATTAATTATAATAATAATGGGGCACATTGGCTTAGTGGTTAGCACATTTGCGTCATTTGCCACATTTGCTGTAATTGGGGGTTTGAATCCCTCCTCCACTGCGTGTGTAAGATTGCATGTCTGGGTTCTCCGGGTGCATTTGGGGGTCTCCTCCAGATATTCTTGTTTCCTCCGCCTGTACCAAGACATGCGCTTTAGGCTGATTGGGATCTCTAAATTGTCTGTAGTATGTGTGTGTGAGTGATTGTGTGCTTCAATGGACTAGCACACTGTCCAGGGTGTCCCCTGTCTTGTGCCCTCAGTCTCCTGGGATAGTACAGGATGTACAGGAACTGTATACTGTACAGAATGCCCAGTAATCAGTAACGGGTTTATATTATAATTTGATGCTCAGGTTGGTGATGAGGGAGCAGGACACTTTGTAAAGATGGTCCATAACGGCATCGAGTACGGTGACATGCAACTGATCTGTGAAGCCTACCACCTGATGAAAGACGTGTTGGGTATGGATCACGATGAGATGGGAAAGGTGAGTCACAACCCTCCTTCACCTGTTAATATTATCATCTTACATTTCCTTGTTCCTTTATCTTTTGTCTTTCAAAACAATATGTTTCTTTCATTTTGAAAAAAAAGAAAGAAAAAGAAGACAGACTTCCTCCTTTCAGGCACTGTAAGGCATTAATCACTGCTTTCTCCTCAGGCTTTCGACCAGTGGAATAAAACCGAGCTGGATTCGTTCCTTATTGAAATCACCGCAAACATTCTGAAGTACAAGGACGCCGATGGCACTCCCCTCCTGCCCAAAATCCGAGACAGCGCAGGGCAGAAGGGAACGGGGAAATGGACAGCTATCTCTGCTTTGGAGTACGGCGTTCCTGTCACACTCATCGGTATGTACAGGCATTCGGGTTCGTTTTTGTTTTTTTATGAGACATGACTTTTAACATGGGATTACATACAAGTGTGACTTTGGCCCAAGAATGACCTGACCTATATTTTTCTATTCACTGCTTCTGTCGTGTCTGTGTAATGAATTGACAAGAATTTCAACACATTTCTCTGTACTGTGAAGTGAAATGTGTTTGGGCATCCCAGCTGGCTGCATTTACACTTCCATTACGAGGGACAAACAGGCTTCCCATTATTTCCTCATGTCCATGGTAATTGTACATAGACTGCAGGAGACTCTGTATTTGTTTTTCTTTTACTTGTTCACATTTTCAGCAGATTCTGTTTCCCCGATCTGTTTTATTTAGGATGTCGGATGTTGATAAAGGAAGGTTTTTATCACTATGCAGCTTGTTTGGTGTTGAACAAGGCCAGCAACTAATGATGAGCTAATAATAAGCCGTTTCCTCTGATTCTTTTCATTCCCAGTCAAGCTATAAAACCATGAATGAATCTACAGTACGCAGTAGTGCGTTTAGAATAGAAGGATTGAAAGCTTCGATACCGTGCCGAACTGAAGGAGAAACACTTGGACACAGGAATTCGAGTAGGAAACAAAAGGCTGTTTTCAGCCTATCAGAGGTCAAATGTGGGGAAACGAGAAATCGGGAACGGTTTCACAATCAGCTCGGTGTTTAGCTCATGATGACATGCAGATTTTCCTTTCCCCATCCACCTGCTTTAAACCCGTCGTCAGTGTAACCTTACTAATCCTACATCGTCATGCTTACACAACTGTGTGCTGCTGTGACTGGGAATGTTTGTTAATGTGGCAAACCCTGCTTTCACAAAAGCAGACCTGATTAATCATTGCCATTCTTATGCGTACAGACACAATGACTAGGTTTTTGAGGCAGGGCAGCTGCCTGTATCGGATCATTTTCTGTGTCTTGGCGCTTCATCAGAATAGGCACCTGACATGCCAAAATATTGTTTTTTTTTATATTTACAAAGTATATTAGCTTCAGGTTTATTGTCACGTGCATAAAGAGTGCTGCATTTTTGTGTTACACTCCTATCCAGACCAGAAATTTATTCTTACGACATAGCTCAATAATAGCAATAGTGTCATAGTGGAAGATATTGCACATACAGCACTCTAAATTATTAATGTATTCTAGCAAGTAAAATATTGTTTCTTATTCTATGCAGTGAAAAGTGAGGTAGTGGGAGATATTGTGAATACAGTACAAGGACAGTCTATCAGTCCTATCCTTCAGTCAGAGTCCAGTGTAAGTGGAAGGGATAGATGATACTGCAGTGCATGGGTGATGAGTGTGGCTTGTGCTTGTGGTGTTAGAGTTTATATCATAAGTACTGTACTTTATTATAATGTATTATATTTTAGAATTGGTGCTGTCAAGAAAAAGGGTGTCATTGCATGAGTCTGTATCAGTGTGTGTCAGTGTGTGTGTGTGTGTGTGTGTGTGTGTGTGTGTGTGTGTCAGTGCGCCAGTATGTGTCAGTGTGGATAAGACTGCGTCTGTGTGTGTGTGTGTGTGAGTTAGCAAGCAAACATGCAAGCGTGTGTGTGTGTGCATGTGTTGCTTCCCATCCAGGGTGTATTCTTGTATTGCTCTCTGTATTTCTGGTATAGGCTCAAAATTCACAGTGACTGATCAGTGTAAAGTGGTTACTGATGATGAATAAATGAATAATGTTTTCTTTCAGTATACCTTACTTTAGTCCCGTCAGGTCACTGATGTATTTTCTTGTTTATTAGTACAAATCAGTAGCGTGTATTACAGTTCAATTGTGTTTTGTGTGGTTTAGAATTGAGCAGCTGCTGTCTGATTTCTAAAAGATGCTTGTCTGTGGTTTCTGTCCCACAGGAGAAGCTGTCTTTGCCAGATGTCTTTCTGCTCTGAAGGATGAGAGAGTCGTTGCCAGTAAGAGCCTCACAGGACCCAAGGGGGCTAAATATTCTGGGGACAAGACTCAGTTTCTTGAAGATATTAGAAAGGTCAGTGAAGAACATGGGTCTTTATTTTATGATTTCTGAACAACAAAATGAAACATTTGACTGTTTTATATATATATTTGTTGTTTATTGTAATCATATAAAAGCTTAATGACTTCAGACACTCTGGACTTTCATCATTATAATGTTCTCTAATCATTTCCTTTCCAGGCTCTGTACGCCTCCAAGATCATTTCCTACGCTCAGGGCTTCATGCTCCTGCGGCAGGCAGCTAAAGAGTTCGGCTGGTCTCTTAATTACGGAGGGATCGCTCTGATGTGGCGAGGTGGCTGCATCATTCGGAGGTGAGCTCCGTCTTTCTCAGATACACGGTCAGAAAATAAAGAGCGTGTAACCTTAGACCTCAGAGCACACTGAGCCTGTTTGCTGAGACACAATGCAGTGCAATGATACTGCACCTCAGTGTCACCAGCCAATGTTGCAACAGTGAAATAACCCATGAGGAAGCAGAGGTAGTGTTTCAGTTCAGTGAAATACACTGCATATTATCTGATGAAGTAACATTAGCCAAGGCTGTGCTGGGAAAGCTATTAAACAGTTACAGGAAAAACTAATAAAGAAAAATGTTCTTCACAGTACAAGAATGTAGCTGGAGAGGAAATAAAATAAAACACTAAAGTTGATATGTGGTTCATGTGTAATAATGAATATATAAAGCATAAAACCATGACATTTTTCCAGATTATTAATATTATTATTGCTATTTTTATTTATTTATTTATTTATTTATTTATTTATTTATTTATTTATTTATTTATTTATTATTTTGCTCTCAAAAACTTATTTTAAATCATTTTTAAAGGTTTATTTAGCTTCTTTTTTCAATACAGTTCTGTCCTTTCATTAATTTTATTTCTACCTTTTTCTTATTTATGCTTTTTATGCAGAATTTTTGTGATTAGTTATTTAAAGTTATAAAACCATGAGCCTGCAGTCACGCTGACCTGCTTTCAAAGTGCTGTCCCGAGGGAAACGAGCTATAGTTAGAGTACGTAGAGTTTTGTGTTTGAGGAGTAACCGAAGAGGGATACAAGTTCTTCTGAACTGACGGAACTGCATTAGATGCAGATTTCAGATTTTCTTTTAGTCCTTTTAGTGTAAAAGCAACACCAGAAAAACAGAGGAAGAAAACTATTTCAATGTTATGGCTCATTTACTCTCAGGCACAGTGAGGCAGTGTGTATTTTTATGCTGTCTCATTAAGCAGACACATTTCAATTTACTCCAGTGCAGCTTGTCTGGACGATGTGGTGTAATCATGCTTCTTTTCATGTGTTTAGCGTGTTCTTGGGGAAAATAAAGGAAGCTTTTGACCGGAATACAGAGCTGCAGAATCTGCTGCTAGACAGCTTCTTCAGTAAGGCTGTACAGGATTGTCAGGTACAGAACATCCAGCTAGTCTGAACTGAGAGGTTTAAACAGAAAACTCTTTAAACTATACTTTATACAACGGCTGTCTCTCTCCTGTGCTGTAGGACTCATGGAGGCGAGTTGTGAGTACAGGAGTTCAGCTAGGGATCCCTATGCCTTCCTTTACCACTGCACTGTCCTTCTACGATGGTTACAGACACGCCATGCTCCCTGCTAACCTGCTGCAGGTAAGGCTTCATGTTGGTAGAGCCCATTTTACACACTGCTGTAACTTTAATGGGTCCAGCAAGGCACCAGAGCGCCTATATAACAACAATACTATGCATTTATAACATCATTTATTGGTTATTTTCATCCTCTGTCTAATCGAAAAGAAGTTTATTGGTTTCAACATCCAGATATCCGTCCACTAACTTTGCTTAATTTTTGTTATCTTTTGTTTATCTGAGGATTTCGCAGAACATTTTACTAGAATATTTATTGGTACATCTGCATAGGTCAAAGGCTTAACATCGTCTTTGAGTCTTTCTTTTCTTAACATACTCACTCTTTTCCCTAATTTTCACATGACCATACTAGATTCATTTGTTTCTTTTGCTGTCTTTTAAAAACATTGAAGTGAAACCCTAGCTCCATGACTAGGATAAATCGGTATGCCAACACAGTAACCCTCAGTAATATCACTGTACGTTTCAGGCTCAGAGAGACTACTTTGGTGCCCACACATATGAGCTGCTCTCAAATCCTGGCCAGTTCGTCCACACCAACTGGACAGGCCACGGTGGGAACGTATCCTCTACATCTTACAACGCCTAGACTCAGAAATCCTGTCCAGTGAAGAGCAGAGAAACCATTTGAGATCAAGACCAGGGACCATCTGACCAAGACACACTCTTCATGCACTTCTCTTCTAAAATACCGCCCTATTTCAAGATTACTGAAGGCTTTTATGATGCTTTGAATTAACCTAGAGATCTATTTATGATGGAATATGATGATATAGTTTGTACACTGTTTCAGTAGGAGACACCTTAGACATGAGAGTGGTGTTGATGAGACCTTGCTTACAGTAGATCAGAGCTCAGTGTTAAACCTGCGTTACAGTTTATTACTGCAGTGTATTAGGCTAAATAAAAACTTCCATCCCTTTTTAATGAATCTGTCCTCTTTATTGACTTGCTGTCCACTCTGAACCAGATTTACTGCCATTTTAATGTTTTCGAAATGTTCCATTTACACTGCTAGTTAACTGTAAGCCCTAGAGAGACTTCTTGTCCTTTCTCTTTAGAAGACTCGAGTGTTTATGTATAATTACTTTAGAGCAAGAATTCTCACACTATTATTGTTGTTTTCACATACAGTGGGGTCTTAAAGTCTGAGACCATGTTAAAAAATCTGGGATTTGTTTCCATTTAAAATATCCAATAAGCAAATTTTAATATTCTGTAGTGATCATTTATCTAAATGAAGGCAATGTGTAATATTGAACTGTTTTTAATCTTAAGATTTTGCACAAGCTTGTGAGACTTTGAATGCACGCTGACATTAAAGCAAAAAGGGGACAAATCAAATACTAAGAAACTGAAATTCATGTAAATATTTCTGCATTTCACTCACGTTATCAATAATATAATTTGTAATCGAAACCGTTCTATTAAATTAGAAAATAATGCAAAATAGAAGCATTTCCAGCATTAGCGATATTAGACTTTTGGACTCTACTGTACCTCATCCAGCTGAATGATGTGATTAGCTAAGAGTGTAATTAAACACCTTGCCCCACTGTTTATTTTGGATGGCTATGTTGGCCCAGCCTACACACTGCTAGCTCAACATTGGCAAAGGAAAACTTTTCATAACAATAATTGAAAGTTTATCAGTCCCTCTGGACCAACATTTACCCAATGGACAAAATAATGGTTACCCAGCAAAATTCTGTCAGTTTCTGACAGAAATTCTGACAGAAATTTCTGCCTTCAAATTCTGTCAATCCCAGGTCCACCAAGCTGCCACTGCTGGACCTCTGAGCAAGGCCCCCTTAATCCTCTATTGCTCAGTTGTATAAAATGAGCTACAAATATAAGTGGCTATGGATAAGGGTGTCTGCTAAATGACAGGAGATAAATGTACTGGAGACATCACTGTGAGATGTGGTGTATGTAGTATGCAGATACTTTACTCAAGAAAATGTACTCATGAAAATGCAGTATCAAATTAAACCCTTCAAATTCTCCACTCACGTTAAAGCAGAAAAGTATGAACTATTAAATTTACTTGAAGTAAAAACAGAAAAAAATGTTAGCTGTGACAAAACAAACTACTGTAATAAAAAGATTGTTGGGTCTCTGAATGTCTATTTCTAACATTAGTAAGCTAAACGTTTCTTTTGAAATGCTGGATTTAAAAAAAACAATTCAAAACAATATTACTTTACACTATATTGGCAAAAGTTTTGGAACATCTGCCTTTTGCACGTCATGCCATTCTTAATCCGTAGGGTGTAATTTGGAGTTGACCCCGCCCCTTTGCAGCTATAACAGCTTCAACTCTTCTGGGAAGGCTTTCCACAAGGTTTAGGAGTGTGTTTATGGGAATTTTTGACCATTCCTCTTGAAGCGCATTTGTGAGGTCAGGCACTGATGTTGGAGGAGAAGGTCTGGCTCACAGTGTCCACTCAAATTCATCCCAAAGGTGTTCTATTGGGTTGAGTTCAGGACAGTCAAGTTCTTCTACAGCAAACTCACTCATCCATGTCTCTATGGACCTTGCTTTGTGCACTGGTGTGCAGTCATGTTGGAAGAGAAATTGACTGGAACACCTGAATTCAATGATTTGGAGGGGTGTCCCAAAACCTTTGGCAACATAGTGTATTTCTTGCTTTTGTTCGCTTGTTACAGTACATGCAATAGGATTTTTTTTTCCAGCAGAGGGCACTAGTGTCTTATTCGCAAGAAGATCGGGATTTATTTTTACCACACAAAACAATATTAAAACATTTTTGAAATGCGACTTAACATAAAATATTACATAATGAATTATCAGAGTTTCTAATAAGGCAACTAACCAACTATCTGCGTCACTATTTGAAGACGACGTTGAACATTTGATTCAATTCACCTGTTAGCCAAAACCCACTGACCACTATGTTCTATTTTATTAAATGTCACCTGCCTTCATATCTTACTGCCCAGTCGTGCGGGACACCTCCAGATGTGGCTTTTTATGGTCAGTGCATCCCCTTGAATCCCGACCCAGCTTGAGCCTGTAACAGCAGTCTGTGCAGAAATTCAATGTTTATGTTCACATTTGATATCAATGCACCATCATTTTTTTTAATGAAATGAAAAACATGGTTATATTATTGTTATTATTATTATATATTAACAAACTTTTTTTTTTAGACTAGTAGTCCACTGATTTTTTGGCCATAGAAGCCTCAGCTTTTCCAAGGGACATAAATTGGTAATGAATAAGTACATACAGGAATTATATAGTGCATTTCTCAGTTATGTTACACTATATACCCAAATTCTGTGGACACCTCACCGTAACACCTGTATGTAGGTCATCGCCAAACTGCTGCAACAAAGATTGAAGCACATAATTGTATAGGATGCTGTAACGTTAAGATTTTACCTTAGAACTAAGGGGCCCAGACCCTGTTACAGCATGATGATGTCCCTGTGCACAAAACGATCTCCATGAAGGTCTGGAGCTCCTTCTAAGTGCATGCACCTTCTTGGTGCATGGCCTCACCTCGCCTCGTGTGGCGGAATGAGCACAATTTCCCAAGGTCGCAGTCCAAAATCTAATGGAAAGTCTTCCACCTTTGGCCATATATTGTGTATGAATAGACTTTGCATCCAAATCTCAATTCTAAAGTCATCAGTTGTTTTAACTATGGACCTGCTACAGTTAGCATACAGGTAACATATAACTCTTTCTGTTTTGTCTCTGAAGGTAGAACAGGTGTGAGGTAGTAAATAAAAGCCTTTGTATAGTGCCCTTTGTTCCAGGGTCACTTGAATACTCATCCATTTCACCTGTTTAGCCATTGAAATTGCTAGATTTGAAGACTTATATCTTTGAAGATGTAGTAGACATGGTTTTCATCTTGATAGCAACATACTATGTCTTATTTTTAACTACATGGCTAGTAAACAGTACCAGTAGCATGTATGTGTGATCACTGTACCAGCTGCCGGGTGTTTTTTCTCCTGGCCTGTTTCTTGATGGGCATAATACCATTTAATTACGCAATCTGCACAATGGTGCTACTGAATGCAGAAAATACGAATCATAAATCAACTGAGTCATTTTGATAGAAGTCTATAATGAGACATGCGTACCCTAGACATCTTTACTCATTACCAGTGAACTTTCCGTGACAAGAGCCTTGCGCCAATTGGCGCTCCATTGAAGTGATGACAGCAGTAAGAGCTTCATCCTATTTAGCAGTACCTTGTCAGATCCTGGGTTGATAAGACACTTCCTATTCTAGTCATATTAACTAGTACTTGTGCTCATGACTCATTGAAAATACATCTCAAACCCTCTCAAGGACCAAAGCCAAATTTCTCTTGAGTGCTAATGCAGGACGCAGGACACAGTAGACAGCAGCACTCAGATGAAAGTGTGTAAGAGCTGCTGAATCATCACGGCATGCTCCAACCTCTGCCAGCACAGTAAGTGGACACCGTCTCCTCTACCCTGATGATCAATTATGCAGAGACCGGACTGCAGAAGAGGCACATTCGCGAACAAACAATGAAGTCTGATGTGCTTTGTTTTGCAGCAGATCTTCATCTCCTTTACGACCTGTGTTGTGTGTATGTATACTATCTTGAAAGCATGCTTTCTATTACAGTGCATGTATCCTTGCAGTGCATTCTGTTCGGTTAGTGAGAGAGCATCCTAGAACTGATAAAACACTGATTGTGCGATCCTCTGAAATCAGCCTTATTAGAATGCAGCTGCTTTCTAATTATTAAGCATAATATAATTATTAAATACGGGTTCTCTAACAGAAATTCTTAATTTATATATTGTTTTGTTGAGCTAATTGAAAACCTCTTCATTTATTCTTTTAATGAACTGCGTCAGTGGCTCTTGTGAGTGCTTTATAAAGCATGGCACTGGGTGGCAGAATGAATCTTTACCAGGCAGTAGACAGTCCCACGTTCATAATGAGAGTGCTGCTGAGCCTGGTCCCTCTGCTGCTCGTCGCATGGAGCGTAAACAACACTGAAGCATTGCCTGTACAGGGCAAACTGACAAACAGCAACGAGGTGAGTCCATATTTCATGTATTTCATTAATATTGCAGCATGTGACTAATACAGAAGTTTCATTCATGATTGTTAAAGTTACAGTGCTGAAAGGTTTGTAACTTTTTAATGGTTTTTAATAAAGTCCCCCTAAACCTAACAGCTCGGGGGTCCATGAGACATTCATGAGTTTAGGTTACTCTCTGCATGGCGCATGCTTGCCCCGTGTCTGTGAGCCTTCTCTAGGTTGTCCGCATTCGTCCCACTGCTACAGGCTACACTAGAGCCCGTAGGTATGAATGTGTGTGTGTGTGTGTGTGTGTGTGTGTGCGCATGGGTGTCCCATCCAGGGTGTATTCCTGCCTTATGCTGAGGATAGACACTTAAGGATAACATTCCCAGGATAGGCTCCAGGTCCATCATGAGCCTGAATGGGATAAAGTACTAGTAAATGTATTATGCTTTTAAATGTCGCAAATACTACACAAGATTTCCAACAATCCTAATTTAAGACATTTATTTGGTTCAATCGAAAGTATCTAAATCTCTAGTCTCACTTCATAAACCTTCCTAACCTAAAAAACTAAACACTCTATATAGGTAACGTGACTGTTTTATGTCTACTACTTGTTATCTCTCTCTCTCTTGGAACAAGGACAGTCGTAAAAAGCATTTCACTACTTACCGTGTATGAGACAAATAAAATTAATTGGAAAATGACCCGAAAGACTGAAATCCTTCACTTCGCATTACTTTAGTAGATTACTTGGTACAGCCACGTATAATAAATGTAACATTTCTCACCTAGGTGCTGACAAAAGAGCAGAAGGACTTCATGACAAAGGTTTTGGCAATCCTTGCTGAATTTAACGTGACCATCAAAGACCTGGAAAACATGGACCCTGAGCAGCGGAGTAAACTGACCGAGAGAGTTGTTCTCGGTCTGCCACCTGCACGAGAGAAATCCCAGTGCAAGAACTTCTTCTGGAAGACTTTCTCTGCATGTTAAACTTGCATGTATATAAGGGACCAAAATGACCCTACATCTTACAAATTACAAAACTAATGAACAGCTGAATACTACAAGTACTAAGTATTAATAAAAACATCAGCAATTATGTCTGGTTTTGTGAGGTTTTTGATGACCCTATAGCTGAGGCAAGTAGATTACATTTAAAAATTATAAACTTTAGGAATACTAACATAGATTAATACTTTTAAGTTTTTACTGTAATAACAGACAGTACTTAAAATCACATGCATCAGTTAGTTGGCCATTTTGGCCTTTTATTTGGCCAAAAATGCATTGTCAATTACCAACATCGTTAAAATAGTGACTGGCAATGTCACACCATTTTCTATATTACTAACATTAACAGCCTTTAAAATCATGATAAAAAATAAACAACGTTCCCAGGATACGCTCCAGGTCCATCATGACCCTGAACTGGATAAAGTACTAGTAAATGTTTAAAACGTATTATGCTGTTATGTGTATTATGCTTCGCAAATACTAAACATGATTCCAAACAATCCTAATTTAAGACATTTATTTGGCTCAATCAAAAGTATTCCAGTCATCTATATCTCTCGGTCTCACTTCATAAACCTTCCTAACCTAAAAAACCAAACACTCTATATAGGTAAAACATTTGTTTGCAAAATGTGATTTATTTTACACATTAAATAACTAAAATCAAACTTGTAGAAAACTGGATAGAATCTTAAAATACAGTATTAAAGATTTGTATGAGTCTGTTTATTGAAAATTACCAGAAATTCACACCAATCACTGCCAAATCCCCATTACAGTCCAAATATTTCACACAGGCCCCAGGGATCTTTACAACTCACTCATGACAAACAATAAAACTTACAGGCTTCTGATCTGGGGGGGGGAAAGAGGAGAGGGGAGAGACTGTCTTTCCCACTTTTAGAAATATCAGGCCACTTAAAAATTACAACGGATGAACCTTCCATTGGTGACAGCTTTAAAACAAACAAAACAAAAAAAAAATTAAAAATAAACCTAATAACAATTGAACAATGAGTCACTTACAAAATAAACAGTATGAGCGTCACTGGAAACGGGACTGACGGGCTCAGGCATTGTTCCGTGACGATATTCTTTACCCCTTTATTTTCAATTGGGTTTCTTTTCCTATGTGCTCCAGCCAATTTGAAATAGTCCATTTAAATTTCAATTGAGATTCCAGGGATCCTGTTACAGTGAAGTGAAGAAGTCCCTTTTCAGGTCTAAGGCAATCAGCAGCATGTCCACAGTTGGATTGTGTTGGAGCCGCCAACACTACACCAACTCCAGTCTTCAGCTTCCCCAAAACTGACTTCACTCTGGGATCTGATGTAAACCTGGGCCAGCGGAGTCCAAGGTCCCTATACATGCGAATTAAATAAGTTTTTGCAATTCAATTAATTTTTTTGTAGCAATCAAAAATAAGCCACTGTCAAATACCTAGTCAAATTAGTTTTATTTGAGAGTTCCCTTTGATTCACAAAACATAAGATGGCATTCAAAGCACTTCAACAAATGCAACTTTTCTTTAGGGATTCTTCAACTTTCACCGCCACATCACCCCTCGAGACACTCGCTGGCACACACCCCCACACAACCAGTGCTTTCTCACAGACACCACCACTTCACATTTTCACACTTGGAGGTCAGTAACAGGGAGGAGATAGAACACACACACCATACAAGCATTCACGACGGATAATATACAAATACTTAGATTGCTAGACATTCCGATACATACATACATATATTTCCTGTAACTATATAAGCTTGGTTATATGAGGAAAAAGAAGGAAAGAAAGGAGATAGATCAAAAAAGGGAGTAAGAATAATTAATGTCCATCTGATAATGTGACAGAAAACATGCTGCTGCTGTTCACACTCGCTCACACAGGTTCTTCTCACATCTTGCAGTCATCTTGTTTTTTTTTTTTTTAATCGCACAAACAGCTCACGTTCGCTCTCTCTCAGTCTGTTCGCTCATTCAGTCTCTCACTCTTGGCCCACCAACAATCCATCACCATCTCACTCGCTCTCAAAGCGATACATATTGGACAGATTTATCCATGAAAAGGGGAGAAAAAGACAACACCCACCGTCTAACACAGTAAATGAAGAGTGAAGCTGTGTTCTTTGATGGCAAAGCATTTACACATGGGAAGAAGGGTACTGATACTGAGATCGCTCGAACATTGCGGCCAACGAAGCGCTTCTTCCAGGGAAATGGGAAAAGAGGTGGTGAACTGTAGAAGAGATTTATCAAGGCTTGACCATAAACTCTAAACAAAAAATGCAAACAACTCCACACAATACAACTCAAATGAGATTCACAACAAAGCATGTCTAAGCACAGTTCAATAAACAATGAAATGCAATGAATTGTTAGATTTTAACCAAAATCAATGAAAACAAATTAATTGGGGTTTTTTATGTAGTGTTCATACCACTCTTACAATTTAACCAAATCAATTTTATAAAGATTTTTTTCAAGTATCTTTTAAACAAAACATCTTTTAAACAAAACTCAGAAGCAAATTTTTTCTAAATACAAGAAAAATAAAATCTGCCTGCAAACTCATCTCAATGTACTTACCTAATTTAGAAATAAGGACACTGCAAAAACAAAGTAACTCTCTACATTCCCCAACTAGACTTTGTCTCCATACTGGAGCCAAAGCCAGAGCCAAAGCCACCGCTGGAGGCCGTGTTATTGGCTCCCCACCCGAGACTAGCTGAGCCGGCGGCATTATAATTGCCGCCGGCCGCACTATAGCCCTGACCCTGATCTCTGTTACCTGCCGTTTGGCCGGGTGCTGTGGTGCCAGAGGCGGCTGTCTGACTCTGCTGATTGGCCAGCATACCCATCATTCCCCAACTACTCTGGAGGGCTGCCTGGGCTGCAGCCATCATGGCTGGGTTTAAGCTAAGAGCCCCAAAATTCACACTGCTGTTATGACTGCGACTACCACCAAAGCCCTGCCCAAACCCCCCAAAACGAGCACGATCCAACATGTGCCTACTATTATTGTGCTTAGGCTCTGCGTTAGAGATGTGTACGCTGGTGCCCTTGATGATCAGGTCCTCACCACACAGAGACTGGGCAACCTGGAGAACAAAATTACTAAGTTACAACAAGTGTCACCTAAGCTAACAGCAGATTCAATTCTAGGCACACTGTAGGAAACCAACCTGGTCATCAGCAAAAGTGACAAAGGCGAATGCTCGGAAAGGCTTAGGAATGAAGACATCGGTGACTTCACCGTACTGCATAAAGAACTGCCTGAGGTCATCGGCAGTCATGTCCTCAGTACAACGGCCCACAAACACTTTCCTACTGCGCATAGGCTCGTCTAGCCCAGCTTGTTCCATGAAATACTAGGTTGATAATTAGGAAACAATCACAATCATGACCGTGACGGCATAATACATTATAAGGCTCAGGATAACGCATGCGTATAAGACAGGAGTGTCCAATCTTTTTCGAAAAGGGCCAGCATGCAGGTTTTTGTTCCAACCAACCAGAAGCCACACCTGAGTCCAATGAAAGCCAAGATAAACTGATTAAACAGGTGAAATCAAGTGTGGCTCCTACTTGATTGGAACAAAAAACTGTACCCACACTGACCCTTTGCGGATAAGATTGGACACCTCTGGACTAAGGTATTTATGTAAAAAAACAAAACAAAAACAAAAAAACCCAGACCCTTCACATCTAGGGTTACATCATACTACTCAGGTCATGTACATTGCATCCTGTGTGTATAAATATTTATTTAAATGATTAAACAAGAGAGAAGTTATACCTTTGAGTTGGGGAGCTTGCAGTCACACCATCTCCCATCTATCATATGCCGCTGGGACATCACTTTAATCTGTGTCTCATAGTCTGTAAACCTTACGAAACCAAACCCTTTAGAATTTCCTGTTTTTGCATCTCTTTTAACCTGTCAAAGACAGAAATCACTCAATACATACGGCACTCATGAAGGCCTTAAAGGTTAGTCGATGTGTTGAACTGCACATTTCAAGACGCATGTGAAATGCCGGGAGTCTAAACTAAAGCATAACCCACTTTCTCCAAATTGAAGAAGAAACACTTTGTTACGAACCTGTACCATTATCACCTCTCCAAATGTGCTGAAATAGTCTTTCAGGTCTTGTTCAGATGTTTTCCATGGTAAGCCAAGAACAATAAGGTCTGAAGTTTTCTGAATGCCCCTCTTAATTTTCACAGCAGAAGCAGCATCCATTTCATCCATCTTTCTTTTATTGTCTAAAAAAATTAAACAAAACCAGGTTAAGACAATACTAAAATAACGACATACATACATGTGGTCAGTTTAATGGACTCAAACGCTGTTCATATTATCACACACTTACCACATAGGTGTACCTTACAGGGATAAAATAAACAGTTTGTCATCACCATTCTACCGTCCAGAAATGGAAAGGATCACAACAGGACCAACACTGATCAAATGCTATTCAAACGATGGGCCATTCTTAGCACAGAAGAGACATGGACACAGCAGTGGCTTGGTAATGCGTGTGGTGCCGCATCTAATGAAGTAGTCAGTGGTGTCGTTACGGTTTCATAGGTTGTCACGATGTATAAATACACTCACTGTACCTCAAAATCACGATTAAAATACATGTTGTTATTCTTTGGCCTTGTGCAGCTGCACAATTGATGCTATATAAAATGCATTTATATAAAATAGCTCTCAAGGTTTTTCTAAGAAAGAACAATTAGAGACATTTGTACAAAGACTTTGTAATAATCACTGCTTTAACTTTCCCCACCATCTTGTGTGTTTATGGTTGAATAATACAGTGATATTTTTAGACCAAGTTATCATACTGTGAAAAGCTCAAACTGCAATACCCCTAGTGGTCAGTAATAAAATAAAAGGCCAATACTGCTGCTGTGCCCAGGAAACACCCAGCAGGATGCCATTTTCATGACTGATGGTTCACCACGCAAGTCTGGTCAGTGGTGGTCCTAAGGTGATGCTTTTCCAATGCTGAATAGGATAGAGAAGATCAGATAAATCGGGCATTTGACACAATGGAAACAGGCTGGTTTTGTGCTAAGTGAACTTATATGGTGTCTGTAGGTCACAGATTCCCAGCCCTGATCCTGGAGTAGCACATGTTCTGCACATTTAATGTTTCCCTTGCTCCAATACACTTGACTGCTAATTAACAACCTTTCCTAAGTTGAAGGGGAAATGGAAACCACTATAATGCACAAGACAAAGGGGACTCCAAAACCATGGCCGGGAACGTGGGGTGAATTAGAAGAACAATGCGTGGACATGTGCAAGCCATGAAGAACCGCCTGCATCCACAAACCAGCAACAAATGCACACGTTTTATTTCATGGTGCGTTTTACAGATTACCTTTTGGGTAGTTGACTACATACACCAGATTGCCCCAGTCGGCCTCTGGTGCATGCAGCACGCCTTCCACTAAGCGCACTCCCCGCATGCACTGAGACACCGGGCTCCGGTAACGCAGGCCGCACGCGCCTGGAAACTGCGCTGCCACGCTGGACAGCAGTACTGTCCCGTCCTCCTCTGAAGGAATTTCCATTGGCTCTTCGTTTTCATCCTCGGCCACACGAATATAACACGTCTCCATTATTTAATGCGGAATCGCGGTGGTCGCTAGCTAGTACTAGACGTTTAGAGTAGGCGGGCGCTTTGTGTGCTAGCCAGCTAATGCGTTAGCCACCAGGGTAAATAATTTAGTTAGCTAGCCTAGCTAGCTTTACGGAGGGACGTTGCAAACACCGTGCCTATTCAAACTCGGATATAAACAATGCACAAGGTAGTATGAGTTATCTAACAAAGTAGTATCACAGATAATATAACAAATATCAGTTAAACGGCTTTACACTTATATTCCCATAAATCACCGCTGCTAACTATCGTCCATGAAGGATGAAAGAGGGCCCCAAGCTCGCGCAATGAATGGTAGAAAGGGTTTTCGCGCTCTGCCTCTTTCCCCCCGTCTAGCTTGTATTATTTTCAGGGTTGTCGCGGCGCAAAATTGAAGTTCGTTAAATAAAGGATCTGTGATGTAGAATTAAATTCCCGGGAGCAAATGTATTTTTGCACAAAAATAGAACAAATATCCCGGTCTATTTTTCTAACCTCAAACTTCTATCAAAATGGCCGCTCGAACAGAATCGTCGAAGAAAGTGCGTCACCGTCTGGACGGCACCATCACGGCGTAGAAAGGGAGGGGTAGACGTTACAACTTTTGTAAATTATTTTGCAACAAACGTGGGTTATTTCAGTCCTTGAATGGATAGTTTGCGATGTATGTTTTTGGTATTTATTCAATATTCGTATATTAAGTCTTTTATTCTAGAAAATCAATTTGAAATTTTGAACGAGTTGTTTAGCTCTTCCCCATTGTTGTATGACGAGCACAGAATTGGGTAGTCCTATCACATTTAAACGCGGATGAACCGGCATGCGTTCAGGGATAAGCGCCGGGGTTTGGTGAGGAGGGTGTTAATACGGCTCCTGTTTTCATTATGGAAAACATTATGATGAGTTTTTTTGTTAAAGTACAAACAATATTTAGTAGATGTAGTGAATATACTCTTTACAAACAGCACATAAATCACACCGTCCGTTAGCCAGAGCTGATAAATAAGGAATAACACACAGCGGGGTTTGCCGTTCATAGGAAAATAACTAACGACTGAAACAATAATGATCTAGAAACCTGCCAAAAAACCCAAAGCTACTGTTTTAGATCTTACTGTCACAAAGTACTGACATCAGAGACTCCTTCCATAGGCATTCAATATAAATCTCCTCACTATGAATTTCCCTTTGGGATGAATAAAGTATCTATCTATCTATCTATCTATCTATCTATCTATCTATCTATCTATCTATCTATCTATCTATCTATCTATCTATCTATCTATCTATCTATCTATCTATCTATCTATCTATCTATCTATCTATCTATCTATCTATCTATCTATCTATCTATCTATCTATCTATCTATCTATCTATCTATCTATCTATCTATCTATCTATCTATCTATCTATCTATCTATCTATCTATCTATCTATCTATCTATCTATCGATCGATCGATCGATCGATCGATCGATCGATCGAAGCTTTAACATATCTTTCTTAGTTAAAATGTCTTTTTTAATATGGAGTATGTTGGATTAGGTTAAGTGCCCCGAAGTACCCATGAAACAGTTGTTACAATAAAGATAACTTGCGACAAGAAGTGTATTAATACAAACCCAATTATAGAATTCTAATGATCATTAACTGACTAATCGAGTCAGCAGTAGAAAATCCAATTGCATGGTATAATCAAATTCTGAGTTTGATATGAAAGCTGTTTGTTAAACCGAAAGTTTACAATGCAGAAATGTGTGGATGTCAAAATACTCCAAGCTAACAAAAGACACAACACATTGTCCTTGCTTTCTACCTAACCACTTTGTACCTCAGCCTGTGATGTTGTTTTATGGTGCACCTTGCGCTAAGTTGTGATTTTTAGTAGACAAACACAGGTGATGCTTTCGTTTATAAGCCCTTTATAAGCCCTACTAGCAGTGTCAGGCACAGATGCGTCAGCCATGGCCCTGATACACCTCAGGATGTTCATCATTTTCTTGTAAGTATGAATTTCTACTGCAGTGTCCTACTAAGAAATACACTGAAAACATCTATGTAGACATGATAAATGAAACTATAGACCTATGGGATTGCTTCTTCTGTCTTTTTTTTTTTTTTTTTACCATGCAGGTATTTTGTGTTTCCTATACTTTATGGTGGTGTTTTGCGAGTGCAGAACAGAGATTGGATGGGAAATCTACCTGCTAAATTCATCGGTAATTCTCAGTGAAGTGCTTTCCATTTAGGCTGCATCCATTACAGACATTCCAGACCTTTGTTATCTGATACAGTGCAGTGCTTGACAGTGCAGAGGAAACAATATATATATATATATATATTTTTAAGAAAAATGTAGTGTTCATTCACAAGCATAGTACCACACAAACATAAATCTTTCTTTCTTATTTCGTTTTTACGCAATTGTTTAGAGGGAGACGTGGAGTGCTTTTCTGAATACATGGAACTGTGGATCCACAGAATGAGAACTGAAGGGTTGAGACTTTGGCTTTCAGCAATGCTGAGGATTCAAGGTGAGATAGATGTACAGCACAAAGGTTGTTTCAGTCACAAGGGTGCTAGCCTGCTACCATAATCAAACAAGAAGAAAGATTATTTGGAAAAAATATAACCATTTTATGGCAGAGAACACAATTTTCGGTAGAATAGAATAGAATAGGATAGAAAGCTTTTATAGTCTATGTATATTTCTGCATAAAATGAAATTTGAAAGTTTTTTTTATTAACAATACAGTAGAAAAAAGTTACTGAAGAAAAACATAGAGGCTGAAAATGTAAATGTAAATTCTCAGTGAAGAATTAGGCAACATGATTAATATGATGGTTGCATTAGAGCATTTCAAGAAATGCATCTATTTATTTTTAGTCAATCTTGGGTCACTGGAGATCTTAAATCATCAGCTGTCAGCATGTGGCTTTGGTCTGCATAAAGATGCTGACAGGAACTACATCTTCAGAGTTATGTACAGCGGATGCTTTGTGCAACAAGAGGTAAAGCCCACTTCAACCAAATCTTTATTACTATAGCACACACAATTGTTTAGTCATAGTTTAACCTAATTACAAGTACAGCGTTCTTCACTACGTTCATGTTTAATTACAGAACTTTTAATGCGTCTCTTTTCAGCATGGCCATTACGTGATGGTATTGAACTTGATAAAGAGAATAAGCCGCTTTGGAGGCAGGACCCATAATTATGTAATGAAATGTCCTGTAGTTCCAGCGCCACCCAACACCGAACATATTCACTGTGACCCTGATTTCATCCAGGTAGAGTTTAGGTAGAAGCTCTGATTTGTGAACGTCAGAAGAAAACTACATTTGAATGGTCCACTCAATCATTTATATTATTTTATATTCAAAGGTTGCCAGAGAGATCCCAGTGGACAGTTGGAACAATGAGGTAATGTTGGCTAAATGATTTGTATGTTTGGTTATAATGTGTCGGTTATATTACAGATATAATACTTGTGATGTGCTGTTATAGGGATGTGGTAGCTTAGTGGTTAAGGCATTGGAGAAGCTTGTGAGTTTGAATCCCAGGTCAACCAAGCTGCCACTGCTGGGCCCTTGAACAAGGCCCTTAACCCTCAACTGCTCAGTTGTATAAAATGAGATAAAAATGTAAGTCGCTTTGGATAAGAGCGTCTGCTAAATGCTAGAAATGTAAATAAGAGCCTTGTCTTGATATTAATAAGACAAACCACTGCACTAAGAGATGAAAAACGTACAGCTTTATCTCTGACTGCTACGAAGCATTGACACTGGAGACTCCTTTCTCACCTTATCTGATTTGTGGAGCATCCTTCATACAAGTATAGGTGTATAGGTGGTTACTAATCAATCAGAATTAAGCTGTGTGGTGTAAAATAAAATAAAGTGTTTGGTAAATGTGTTAAAGAAGCTAATATATTGTATCTTTCCTTTCAGCTCAGATGGTCTCTTGCCTTGAGAGGGAGTGTGGTAGTGGCGCTGGAAGATGCCAGTCTCATTCAAGTAAATGTCGACGTTCAGAAACCGCTCATTACTGTTCAAGGCAGGAGGAATACAGTTCTCAGTCCTGTGGAGGTGAGATCAGGTGTAATTGTGTTTTCTTTAACTTTCTGGCATTTTTCTATACCACATCTTCGTCACACTACAACGCTCTTAGAACTCTAGCTGTGTAACCCTGAGTTATGGATAATGTTATTGGTTAATGTTCAAGATGCTGTCATTTGGCTGTAGATGAAAAATAGACAATGCAGAATTGTAGTGAAAAATAGAAAAGCAAATGAGAAAGCACATTTTCTGTCAAAAGCATTTAAAACCCAGCTTTCCAGCACAATGTCATGTGCCTACATGTGACTCTCAGATAATTGGTTGGACATGCCTATACTACATATACTTCAAGAGTAATACACAATAAATATGTTTCACACTGTTTTTTCAGTATTGTTGGTACTGCTATCTAACTATCTAGCAACACAGGGCCTCCATTAGCCTGGATTAGTTCATCCTTACTCCTTACTTTGTTACGAGACAACACAAGCCAAGCAAAATGTGAAAAAATGTGAAGCAGACTGGGTTTTTTCACTATTGGTCAATCAAGTGGACCACAAAATGAATAAATGTTTGTTTATTGTTTGTAGTGTTCACATGCATCATCAATCTGATTGGTAGTTTGTTAAGAATTTTATTTCTCTTTTACTCTTTCTACTTTTTTTTATTTTTTTATAAAGTTTACAAAGTTTTTTATAAACTATAAATTATATTAGAGGCTGTCTGGATACTCATTCTTTGTTGTGGGTGACGTAATTGGTCACCTGACCAGCGTTATAAATGTGTTATAAGTGTTATAAATGTGTTATAGTGCAAACAAAAATACCATATTCATACATGTAATATTCAGTATTGTTTATAAGTTTTTACTGCCACAGAAATATTAATATCTGAATAGTAATAAATGTCTATATTAATGACTATAAATATATATGACAATATTACTAATAAAAAAAAGTTAATTGTTTTAATACATTTTCAAAATGTAGCAAAATTATTGACTCATATAGCTTAGAAATATGTGGGATTAGATATGAACATTATATTTAGACAGTGATTTATTCGACATATACTATTTTGTCTTTTCTGCCATCTTGTGGCCATAAGGATGTATGATCTATACTGTATGTTTTAAGCATTATGTGTTTAGAAGGAACGTTATTCATTTTGTGGTTTCACGTCTACATTGTTGAAATCAACATTTGTCTTATAACATTAACATTTGCCTTATAACCTCTTTGCCTCCTAACATTTTTTTAGGTTCTACAGACTGAGGGCCAGTTCTTACCTCTTAAGCTGGTCAGTGGACAATATGCTTATAGTATGGAAGCCACTTGTCCAAATGGTGTGTAAAGCTCATATCATTACTCACATATCCATATATATATATATATATATATATATATAATTCAATTCATTTTTTTTGTATAGCACTTTTAACAATGGACATTGTCTCAAAGCAGCTTTACCGAACATAAGAATTATAGAACAAAAAGTTCATGATTATTATTACACAGAAAAAGATTAGACTTAGATTTAAATGTATTTGTATTTATTTCTAATGAGCAAGTCTGTGGCAAGGAAACAGTCCTTTAAATGGTAAGAGGAAGAAACCTTAAGAGGAAGCAGACTCAAAAGGGAACCTACCAGAGAGTGTGATTATAAATGATTATAAACACTGGAGAGTGTGAATTACCATAAATACTAGAGACTGTGATTATGAATAATGTCCTTTCTACAGTCAGTTGGAGTTATGTAACCAGGAGCTCCTAACCAACTCATAAATTAGCTTATCTGAGTTCCTTATAGATTTAACAATAACTCCTCCAAGCCGAAGCCTTCAAATGCTCAACGATGGAGATACACATATTATTTATATATAGAAATTAAACTTTTATCAATATAAACTATGATATAATAAATGTAATATAAAACTTCTAACACAGTGCAATATATTGTAATACAATCTCTTTTCTGCCATCATGTGGCCATTTGGAGTTCTGATCTCTTTTCTGGACAATATGCCTACAGCATGGAAATTACTTATCTATATCATATACATGTATGTATGTATGTTAATTTGTTAATTTAGTGATTCAGCACTCATCTGAGGACACAGTGCTGCACATTTACAAACGGCGCATGGGACTGACTAAGAGAGGAGGCTATGACAACGAGACCCTGTCAATCAGCAGTGTATCAATAAACCAGACTGACACGTTTACCTGGTCTGAGACCACCAGCTTTGTGAAGCTCATTGTTCCCACTGCACTTATTCAAAAGACAAAGGTGAACCAACTTGCATTCCTCAAATATATATATATATATATATATATATATATATATATATATATATATATATATATATATATATATTGCATTATATTATATATATATTATATTATATATATATATTATATATATGCATTATATTATATATATTGCATATATTGCAACTTGCATTCCTCAAATATATATATATATATTCCTCAAATATATATTGTTACACAATTATCAGTTTGTGCTTTTTACTATCATTTAGATATTTTTTTTTTAAATTGCAGAAATGTGCTGACAAGGACTCTGAGGATCTCCTGCAGTCATTCTTCAGAGTAGATGTTGTGCTCACTTTTAAAGAGACAAATTACAGGATGCTCTGGACGATGGAAAACACGTCACCATGCTCAAGTGAGTATATGTAGCACCGAATTTATTTTTTAAATCATTAAACAAAGTGTTTAGACTCGAACTGTATATAGAACGTCAAATAAATGTAAAAATCGTTAACATAAGTAATCATTTGAGAGCTGCAGCACCAAGCTACGAAGCTGGCTGGGAGTTCATTTACCTTTTTTTAAAGCTGAGAGGCTTCAGAAAATATGCCATTTCCAGTAAAGGAACATAACAAGCATCAATGCACACTTGTTTTTGCGGTGCATTGTGGGATTTCTTTTTAAAGAAGCGAATGATCCATTGCACTGGAAGGATTTTAGGACTGAGTCAGCCCTTAAAATGATTGACTCCCCTTTCAGTGCCCTGACTGCTGAATTAGGAAGCTGACTGAGACGCACCCATCATCATGCACATCGTCTTGTAATCTGCTAACTAGCTGAGCCTTGTCTCTGGCTGCATTTACTTCTACATCTCCGAGTCTAGCATTTGCTGTTACTTCTATCTTTGATTTCTCATTAATATGACTTTGAATATCGATGAACAATGTAGGAAAATACACTCTTTTGTTCTTAGGGTTTAACCACGAAACCAGCCTGTTATCCCTTATAACAGCTATTGTCACTGTGCTGGTAATGTCCCCTTGTGATATCAGGGTGGTAGGCATCACTAACACCTCACAAGGAATAACAATAATACAGCACCAACCCAGAGATTAGCACCAGAATCATTAAACACATCACACATATTTCATTAAAAACATAATTAAGATGTTTCGAGGCGGTGTTGTCTTTTAATACTAAAAAAACTGTTAATGCTAATTAGGAACATGAAGAGTTAGACCTTGACATTATACTCCTGCTTGTTTTAATGAGTGGAAGCTGATTTTATGGCTTCCCCTCTGCCGGAACTCCTGGACACACTCTGACTAACACAATGATCTGTATTTGTTTTAGATTATCACATTCCTTCAGTGACGATTCATCCATCAGTAACACCTAAATCTACTGCTGCATTTACCACATTAAACTCCACAATCCTCAATTCAGTCACGGAAGAGCCACTGATTTCTTCCAGCATGGAGCCACAGACAACATCCTGGTCCACTGAAAAAGGGTTTAGCAAGACTAGCATGGATTTTCAACCTACTAGTGTACATGGAGTGGTTTCAGGATTTCCAGACAGTGCTACACATGATGCGGACAGAACTACCTCATTCAAGGGAGATACTAGTACTGACATTCCTGGGAATCTTGTTTTAACAACATCTCTTAGCAAGGGATCAGGTACAACACGGGTTAGTTTATCCAATTCTTCATTTAATCCCCACCCTGAACAATTTACAGACTCGCCTAATGCTAGAAAAACGACAACAGTTATGCCATACAAACCACCTCTGTCAACCACAAGACCAGTCACAAATAGTGAGATTAGCGAAGCTGTACTTTTTGATACGTCTCACTCTGAGGCTGAAACCAAGTGGAGCCCTGTGACGTTGTCACTTTATTTAGAAAGCGCTAGTACAAATTTAATTCCAGATACAGTCTCAGACATCACTTTAAACTCTCCATCCCTGACACCGTTCCAACGACATCAGCAAAACACTTAAACATCCCTGTCTCCCTTACAACCTGATACTACAGTGCATCCAGCAGTCCTGAATAAGACCACCGTTACTCACACAGGACATAATGGCACATCTGTGCAGCCAGAGAATGTCACATTAGCAAGTACATAGGTCCTAAAAACATGGTAAAGAAGATAAAATCACTACACTTGCACCATTGAACTGGATGACCCTCCAAAAATAAGATTCCTTCCTTCATTCATCACAGCAGCTAATTTACCTACCAACCTACCTTCCTCTGGAAAAAAACATGCAAAACATTGTATTGGTCCCCGGAGCTGTGAGGCACCAACAGACCTGTGCCACTGTGTCACCCTAAATGAAAATCAGCCAAAGACAAAGCAAAACCACAACTCTGATACCTGTCACCACGGAACAATCATAAGATATAATACATCTGCCTCTGGGTAAACGAGTGCAGTGTCTGAATGTTGTCTTTCACAGAAAACAGGATCCTGCAGTGTCATTGTTTCTGCTGCCCCAAGGCATGATATAACAACCATATAGCCTTTTGGCTTTCAATAACTGCCACTTAGATGTAAGATCTACATAGTATGGACTGTTGTTGTATCTACTAAAAAAAAGGAAGTGTTGGAAACATAAAAGTCTCTAATGAGTAGGAATAATGCACATATTCAAAGTTATACACCACAATCTAATATGCAGTCAACTTTCAGTTGATCTGTTTCTTTGTATTGTTTTATGCTATGATGGGGGTTTTAAATAAAGTGAATTATACAAAAATATATTTATATTTATATATTTATAGTAATATATATAAAAATATAAATAAAATACTATATAGTATTTTATTAATATTTTAAAATATTATAATATTGTAAATACATCTAAATATTATTTTATATTATATTATATTATATTATATTATATTATATTATATTATATTATATTATATTATATTATATTATATTATATTATATTATTATTTTGAATGCCTGATTTGAATGCAGAAAGCAAATTTTAAATATATGATTACACATCATTCATTCATTTATGTTGAATATCTTTTCATATCTATCTATCTATCTATCTATCTATCTATCTATCTATCTATCTATCTATCTATCTATCTATCTATGAAATAGTGCAACATATGTATGTTTTAATTAATTTAATTGAATGTAATAAAACAATCAACATGCTAACAAATATTAATTCACAAATTACGACAAAGGGTAAAGAGACAAACATAAATACAATAACATACAACACAAATTGATTTTAATGTATATTTTAAATAATTGGAGGAAAAGCAATACATGTATCAGGAAACATGTCTTTAATACAGTAAAAATAGACATAAATTAGGCCTACAGTTTCTTTCTTTCTTTCTTTCTTTCTTTCTTTCTTTCTTTCTTTCTTTCTTTCTTTCTTTCTTTCTTTCTTACTAAAACTAGCAAAAGTAAAACTGAGAAATCAAATCAGGTATATTTTACAGTTTGGTCATGCTCGTATAAATAGAATATTAAAAAAAAAGATGGTACATAGTGGTAATATATCTTTTGAGCACATCAATGTCAGGAAACATCTTCAAACACATTTGATATTTGCTTAACCAAATTCTGCCACAATCTCCCTGCAGGTCAAACAAGAGTTCAGACACAAAGGGACTCTCGTTTGAAAATGAGGAAATGATTATGTAAATTACAGTGAGGTTTTTTTTTCTACAGGGTTCAGGTATGATAAAACAATTCAACGTGAAATAGGTGGCTGGCCGTTATGCGGTGGCAAGTATATGAATTAGTAGGTAGATGGCGCCATTTTCTACATTTTGTACAGCTAGGCTCGGGGTAGAAACAAGGGGACAGGGCTTCTGTTGCCCTAGAGTTCACTCGGCACCCTCGTGCAGTTCCACCGCTCGAAATCCTTCAGTGTGAGGGAAAAAAGCCTAAAATCCACCAGAAAAAAATACAAAGAAACTGCATATAAGATTAGGATATGGATAAATCACTAAACACTTTATCATTTTATTCATAAATACTTTATTTTTGCATACTGTATGTCCAGAATTGTGTGTGCAGCGCCTAATCTGAGCCTAACACACTAGGCACAAGGGGAAATTTGCCCTGAATGGGTCTATCACAGGACACTTGCACACACACACACACACACACACACACACACATACACACAACAATATATATAATTGTTTATTGTTATTATCACATCATTTTATTTATGACATTAGCATACAGTCCATGGCAATAATCCATGTGAGAACTGTAACTTTACAGAGTTTCGTGTCGTTTGTTGACTATAGTAAGAAAGTATGGAGCAGTTGTGCTCTTGGGAGTATAAACAGTAGTTACTGATGTACACATGTGTATTATTCTGCTGAGAAACGATCTGACCTCATATGGGTGTTTGGTTAATTTGCCTTTACTGTGCAATTTTCCATGCTTGGCTGCATTCAATTAGATCCCAGAAAGGGCATGCTGTTTTAATGTAGGCCGAACACAGCCTTGATATTTTTTTTTACTGAACATTTGAGGGAAGGACACCAGTGTTGAATTTCAAAATCAAGTCATTTGTTACCCAAATATTGATCACACTCATTCATTCTAAATGCAGATACTGCATTTCACTGCAATAATATAATAGTGTGTCATTCCAGTCCTGGTCTTTTATCCAATTCCCAGTGGACACAGCATAAATCTAACCGGGAAATATGTGGTTCTGTTTTTAATTGGCATCTGGTGCATGAACTTGCGAACAGGAAACATTACAGCGTCACAAAGTACACTAATATCTGAAGCTTTTCATGTGGCTCTTAATACCATTACATTATCTGTGTAGGCTATCGAGTTTAAGATCTCTTTCATGTTTTTTCCCCCCTTTCTTTTCTTTCTCATATTGGTTGCACATATGGGAAGTGTCCAACACGGCACAAAGAAGACAGGCTGTACAACACATTTACTGTAACATGTTACAGTGGCTTGCACGTCTGATCGCCCCACTTTTTGTAGTTTTATAGTACAATAGTAGCATTATCAAATAGTATTTTCAGTTGTTCTGTGTGAACAAGGTGAAATTATACACTGAGGCATGGTTTGGGCACTGTTTTTTGAAATTGGACATCTTTAGGGCATCCATGAGGGAACAGGGATGTGTATAAGCTTCATGCAAAAGTGGTTACAGGATCAATCAGACAGGTCCAGTGTGTAAGAGGAGCAAATGTATATGATTGATAGCAACTAGTTACACCAGAACTAATTTACAGCAATGGGGGATGAGAAAGGGGGGTGAATACTTTTTTTTATTCATAATTCATTTTGAAAACAATGTTGATTTTTAGTATTTTAAGGGCTATTCATGCTATTTATAATCTCAATTTCATGTCTACTAGTTGTAGAAATAGTTAAGGAGGTGAACACTTATGCAAGGTATATCTGTTTGCTTCATGAACTTACAGACATGATATTAGTTGAAACATCTTTCAACAATGATCATGAATCTTTATGTGTCTAAATACATTTACATTTATCTGATGTACAAGGCTCCAAAGTTAAAGGAAAGCAACTGTCTGTTTTGGAATGGAAAAGGCGCTAACAGAGAACTCATGCAGGACTTCCATGCTTTCTCTTCATCTCACTTGGTGGGTAAATGACAGGATCATGGGTCAGCCATACATGCAACCACAGCTATGTTACACAGTAGCAGATGTGTTCATGGCATTATCGGGTAAGAGCATGAACATAAACAAAAACAGATGCAGCTGGTTACTAGGGACCTTCGCCAAACGTGTGCGCTCTAATCATTTCCATGTGTAGCTGTGCGGCTGGAGCAAAGGGTTGCAGGCAGCAAAATGCCATGTTTGAGCAGTACTCAAATCAAGTATTCAATGGGAAATCTGAGAATTTTTCCTCAGACCTCTTGTCATCAGGGTGTTTTTGGAAAGTAAGTGGGCTGACACAGCATATGTGTCCATGTCCTCTCCTGGCTGTACTAGCACATGATTTACTAAGCCTCGAAGCGCAAGTCTGCAGAAGTTTGATATGAGATACCTCCTCAGATATGACTGTTATGTCTTTCTACAGTCCTGTGGAACAGCCCAAAGTGCTCCAAAATGAATAATAATTAACTAGCTCTACTATGCTATATCATATATCCTAGAAATTCCAAGCATGTCACTTATATTGTTTTTATTTAGCATGTTTAGCATGTTCCATAGAAACTTTCCTTCCTTTTGAAGCTAGTAAAACATAAAAAAAAAAGCAAATTGTCATGCTACGTGGAAAAATGATGTGCAAATCTTTCCTGTCCTGATGATTTATATGTCAGAAAACCTATGCCACAAAACAGCTTTAACTCTGACTGTTCCAAAACACTGAAACTGGAGACTCCTTCCATAGATAGTAAATAAACATCTCCTCACACAAACTTTACCATATCAATGATTATTTAAAATGCTAATCAATTTTTTTTGTTATTAAACCCAGGTTTAGTGTCCTGTTCCTGTGAATTAGCTGTTATTTTAGAAATGACTTTATATTAGAATGAATCCTTATAAAAGTTATAAAACCGTGTCTGTCAGCCAGAATTCCTGACAGAGCTATTTGACCACCATCATTTAGAATTCTGACCAATCGGAACCAAGAATTCCTGTGGTAGACTTACAAATAAAACCTAGATTAAGTTAAGTGTGTCAAAACAAAGGATCTGATGTTGAACATAATATTAGTGAACTAATATAATAAAAAATAATGCTAATAGGCTGTGGAGTGTACAGTTCCCATGCACTTTATACAATGCCTGTTGTAGGATACTATAAGATGCTTTAAGATCCTTTGGTTGCCCTGTAGAAGTGATACACACTTTATTCCTGTCAACTGATGTACACTTTTCTCATCTCATCGGACTTGTTTTTATCTTTTTATCTCTGGCCTGATTGTGAACAGTTTGAACCCTGCCTTGGGTACGTGTGACATTTCACAATGTCTGAGAGGTCATTGTTGTTTGGAGTGTATCCCTGCCTGCAATCCAGATGAGACATGCAGGAAGGGGGTTAGTTTCTGTGATATCCTGTGTGTGTTCGCCATCTGATTAAACGCAGGGCTCGATTTCTGTTCGTGCCAGTGACAGCTAAGTTCACAAATGCGTGATATAATAAAAACATAATCGGAGTTTTTTCTGTGTGATATATTTCTGATTGCTAAAATAAGCGATCTTGTCGGGGTGAGCTCCTGCTTCTCAAATGTACGCGACTCCCCCCTTAACTCCCGCTGTATTTGCTGTGAAGTTTTCTGCCAGCAGCTTGTGCCTTTTCTCTCTCTCTCATTAACCACAACTGTCAGATCCTCCAGATGATGAGCAATTAATGCAGATAATAAACACTCGCCATCAATTCCTGTTTGTTTGTTGTTGGTGCTGTTGTTGTTGTCGACAGGGCTCCTCTGATGCCACCTTGGTGCTAACTAGTACTTTTGTAATGCACCAGTGGCAGAATTAGTCTCTCTTTGTTGGCACAAAGCTATAACTGTTCAGCATAAGGCAACAGGATGATAATAAGGCAGGCTGAATGTTAACAATTAGATCTTAATCAGAACCAGGGTGACTAGGCTGCTCTTTTATCCCAGGGCTTGAGAGAAATGCAAACACAGTGACTGCCAAGGTAGAATACTACTTCTGAATAATCATGTCTCTCAGCTCTCCGACGCTGTTGTACAGGGTTGTAGCAAAGACGGCATGTTCACTGTTTGCTCAGGTATTAGACTGATAAGACAGCATTGGCTTCACTAACCAGCCTTGTCTCCCTAGTGATTTTGAGGGGACTGGGTGATTAACATTGGCTGTGTTGTCCATCCATTGTGCACATCCATCCATAGACTGGTGAATTTCAATGTAGCACTATGGAAATATTTCACCCACAAGCATTAAATGTGTTGATAATGAATTATTTATGATGTGTTTAGCAGTTCTGTTGTTGCTTGGTGCGGTGTTTTTGTTTTTCCTGTGAGAAGTTAGCAGTTGTGTGCTGTTCTGTCATGACGATTACAATAACATTTAATAGATGAAAAATTTGCAAACTAAATGATAACGGGTGCTTTTTATTTTTAGCTTCAAAAATCAAAAGAGCAAGAGCATCTGTTCTTACTCTGTTTTTTAGTGATGTCATATTAATAAGAAATTTTGCATTGAAATGATCTAGATAACAATCAATGGACAGATCCAGAATGAAATGAGCTTGATAAAAACAGTTTTATTAACAGCTGTGTTTATTAACAGAGACTTGGCTGAACTAGTTAATAATCTTAGAGAAGTGGACAGTGATTATAGAGCTGGGTTGTTGATGGAAAGGTCAGGGTTCAAGCTCCAGCACTGCCAAGCTACTGCTTCATCGGTGATGTATCATGGCTGACCCTGTGCCATGACCCGAAGCTGGAATATGCAAAGAAAAGTATTTCACTCTGCTGTAATGTATATGTGACAAATAAAAATTTCATTTGGCTCTGAGGGTGATTTTATGATTTGTTTGAGTGAAGTGTACAGAGGAATAAAAAAGCTGGACAGACTGGAGGGCTAAAGTGCTGCTGCATCACTCTCTTTAGGCAGAGATGAAGCAAGGGCTAATTACCATTGGCGCCTGGAGTCAGTCGAAAGGCGTTGTGGTTAATAGATGTGAACTGTGAACCGAAGTAAACATGAAAGAAGTTTAATCTTAAAAAGAACCTAGAATTTGATTACAGAATAAATTTCAGGTGCCAACGAAGATCACATATTAATTACCGAGTCGTTCAGAGCGAAGTTTTCCTTTAAACAACCCCACCTCTGTCACAGAACGTGCTGTTTTCTGACAGATCTGATTTAGAGGTTAGGCCTCAAGCACTCTCAAATATCTTGAAATGTGACACATACGCAAAACCCTGAAACAGTGGAACGACTTCCTGACAAAACACACAGCTGTGCAAGTGTGTATCCATTACAGATCAGCAAAGGATTGCCAGGAAAAGGCACGCTTTTCAAAAGAACTGGTCCAAAAAAAGACCTTAAAAACAGCAAAACATCTGATTTCCCCAGTGCATGGAAAAATTATTGTAGCCTTTTGTTCTGAAACTGAATTTCCCTCGAAAACACTTTGAAAACTAAACAGAATTGACAGACCTCAGATTGATTGCGTTTCATCCTTTGTTCTCGGCAGAGTGTGTTTGTGCCTTTGCCATGGAAACGCAGGATTATTTACTCTTGGGCCGCTTTACACTTACCTTCCCTTTTCCTGACAAAACAACAAAGGAAGTACCGGGTCAAGCGTCTTCCCGCTCACATTATCTGGTAAACTGTGTCTCTGTTTCAGAATGTATATACAAACCATAATAAAGATGTCTATTTAAGGGTCTATTTTTGAGCACGGCTTGCTGAAACTCTTGAACTCCCAACAAACAGCCATCCTGTTTTTACTTAGGGTGGACCTGAAGTGCTTAAAAAAAAAGGAAATTCGGTAGTCCATGTTTGTTCTAAACATACAGCCAACATCCTTGACATCAGAGTCAGACGTCACAGTGCTGAAAAGAAACCGTATAAAAAATCTTCCAGGTCATTGAATCTTGAGTGGCAAAAAGCCATTTTCTATTTGCATCCCAGATATCAGGAGCTAATGTATAAGGAAGTGCATGAATGTGGCATGGGCACTGGAGGGCAGGTGGGATGTTTAAAGAGGATGGCAGAGTTTTCCAGCTGATGTTCTGCGCTGATACCTTACAATAGCTGGATATCATCCTCGTCGATATTGGATTTGTTTCCTGAATGATCCCACTAGATGTTCTTGTGATTTAAGGAGATGAAATTGAGGCACACGCTGACAGCTAGTTGGCTGAAGTAACAGTGTTACTGGAGGCACTAGATGGAGACAGTGAGATTTACATTGAGCCTGCTTTGTTAGGAGTAAAGGGATTCTTTCAGCTTTCTTGCTCCCAAACCTGGCATTTATGACAACCTTTTACATAGAAACACCTTTAATGTGGCGTTCCTTTAATTCGCTTGTAAAGTAAAGTTTTAAAGTTGGTCCTTAAATGCACTGATGTAACATTATATGTATTATTTTTAAAAGTATATAGATACCTACTAAAGGTACAGTAGATATACCCATGATGGAACCACCAACACAGCGACAAAAAAAGTGCAGATTTGTACCTTTATTTCAGAGAGTGGAGGGTAAAATTTTTATTAGATAGTGGTTTAGGTAAGACATATTTTCAATATTTTGCCGGTGTAAATCAGTATAACACCTATTTTTCCTCACCTGCAATGATGATGAGAGTTCTTCATCATAATGAAAAATTCTTATGAATATTCTGTGTGTGAAGCACACCGTCTCTCTCTCTCTCTCTCTCTCTCTCTGTCACATATACACACACACACACACAGAGTCTATAATAGAATAAAAAACTGTCAATGGAAATAAAAGGAAATAACGCATGAAAGCGGAAGGTGAGTAAAAAGAACTTGTCACAATTAAGCACCTTAATGGGTGAAAATCCCCAGATAGATCACATATAATTTATACTAACAGTCACTCTAATAAAGACTTTTAAAAGTTAACATTGAAATTTAATTAGAGTGTTGAATGCATAACCAAAACTGTGAAAAATGAACTCAGGGGAGGAGGTAATGTAATGGTGATGGTTGGGTCCTTTTCCAGTTTTGCCCCGAGGCTAAAAGACCCATTAATTTAATACATTTCATGTTCTTTCGCGTGAGCATTTCTAAGTTACAGAGTGCTTTCCTCACACTAATGTTCCTAACACAGTCTCAGAGCCTGTTCTTGGTTATGTCTAAAGAAAAAACCCCAGACATTATTACCCTACTATAAACAGCCAGACCACCTTTAGTTGGTCATGCATGAAAAATTTCATCTGAATGCTTTTAACTGGTCTTAATCAATCAATTAGTTTTAGAAGTGAACTATTAAATGCGCTTCCTTAATTTGTTTGTTTTCTTTCCATTCTCACACCAGAGGAGTAGACCTTCCTCCTAAGCTATAGAGCTTCACTGAGCGTGAGGTCTTCGAGTGGGGTTCAGCAGAGGAAAGCTAATCAAAACATTAGTCATTAACAGCAACTTAGTAAATATAAGTTTACATGAAGGTCAATCCACTTTGCAACATGTAATGAATTACACAGCAATTACAGTGGAAGAAAAGTTGTTTGTCAGTGCTCGTGTGCGCAGTAATGACAAGCACAGGTCAGCAGTGTTAGACACAAAGTTCCTTCTCCTTTTCTGCAGCTAATTATCTCAAGTACGTCTGTTAATTTGACCAATTCACAATCCAATCACTTGTCTCCTATTTCCATGCCAGTGCTTTAGCTTTGGAGCCTTGATCATCTTTTTAAATCTATAAAATTTCAGGTTTTCTAATTGATTTTGGAGATTTGTGTGCACGCACTTTCCATTTAACACACCTGTCATGGCTATTTCATCTGGTATCATCTGTTATATTGAAATAGAACATTCCTTAGAAATAGCCTTTATTTGTCACATATACATTACAGCACAGTGAAATTCTTTCTTCGCATATCCCATCCTTGGAGAGGTTGGGGTCAGAGCACAGGGTCAGCCATGATGCAGCGCCCCTGGAGCAGAGCAGCTTTCCCTTACAGTCGGCGTGTGATTATTAGATACTTCTCATTTTGCTACACGCCATCTTCACATGTGGTGATGTTTACATACTTTACATTTGTCTTCACATTTGATATTTACTCCTGATTCCTTTCATTTTCACGTTCGATGTTGGCGCATGCTAAAATTTCCACGAGCGTTTTCCACGATTCATGATTTTCACGTGATCTTTACAGACAATTTGCCCTTTTTCACAAGTGGTTTTTTACAAAATATAGTTAATTCATGTGATATTTACACATTTAAACATATTTATTTTCACATGTGTACAAAAGATTCGTTTGTTTTAACGTGCGATTTTTACATGAGCACATGTGATGTTTACATACCTCATGATTTTATTGTAACTGTTCATGTGGTGTTTTCACATTCATTTATTTTCACGTGTTTTTTACATGTCGTGTGATTGTTTAAAAGGTGATTTTTACACGCTTCATGTAACTTTTCCGCATGAAGGGAATGTAGTTTCACATATGATTTCTCACACAATGCTTTTAATGACACGGATAACCCCTATTCACACGATCATATATTGCTCATGTGATGCGACATGTGTTGGAGAAATGGTGACACGCCCCTTCACATTGTTCACGCATGATGCCCCTTCTCACATTGCACACATGATCACATTGTACCCAAATAATCATGTGTAAAAAAATCACTATGATCAGATGTGATTTTATTTTACGGGTTTAAACTTTTCCATTGCTCTGTAATGCAGTGTATCCAATCTGTTCATAACTTATTACACTTTAGTAGTTTGGTCCAGGAGAACCAGCACATACTTTTACACAAGGCACTGAAGAAACAGCGCAAGAGTTGTTAGACGAGAAAACCATAACTTATAAATGACCGAACTATGAATATTTTCTTGTTTCAGCATACATTTCCCCTCCTCTGGCATCTAAATATTTAACACTTCACATCAGATTGATGCTCTTCATAATTACAAACATTACACCAAAATCACATCTGACAGGAGCTGGTATGTGAAGAACATTTCCATTAAGAATTAAGAAAAATGAGCTTCGCTTAAATATTACATGCATTTCTTTGGACGGGTGACAAAATCATTTGAATTTACAGAAAAGACGGGCGAGTTTAAGCGAGAACGCTGTGATTTATTTATGTGTGTTTAGGAAGCTCTTCACGTTTCCCATGAAGAGATGAGTCGCTTGTAAGCACTCGCGTTTCTCCTCTCCGTAGAAGAGACAAAAGAAATTTCAAGTGCGTGCTTTATTTATTTATTTTAAAACAGAAGGATTCTCGAAGCTTCGTCCAGATTTGGCCGTTTGGAGTTGGAATAATGGATGGGTTGTGCATGTATATTTAATGGCTCCATGTTGTGTGGGAGATAAACATGGTGTTTGAGATGTTCTCCCTCTGCTGAGCTGTGTATTCCCATTACTCTGCTCTCCACTATAGTATTAAGTACCAATGTCAGCATTTCACCTTAAACACTAAAACGCTTTCTAATACAATATGCCATGATTTGCATTATGTATACAAATTCCCCCTTTATATCTTGTGTCTTTAAATTCACTCAAGGCAGCGCCATAATTATTTTTTTTGCTGTATCCAGTGTTAAGAGCGACCTCATTGACTTCAGCACTTCCCCGAGACTGTCATCTTGATGCACAAACAAATAAGTGCTTTTACTGCTGCATCTTATTTCCCGGCCTCTTTGGATTTTACCTGCTTCCAGGAGTCTGAAATGAGACCCATCTTCTGGTCGACTTAAAGTAGTTAAAGTAATTCGCATGCAATATGGTGCACTAATTCTGACCGCCGAGACTAACTACAGTCCTACTAATAATGTGTTTGGGCCCATTTTTAATAAGTCATCATAATTACACTGAGAATTTGATTGGGCATCTGTGCCCAGGAAGATGAAACATGTTGTGTGGGCTTGATGGTAAAGGATATTGCTTGCTGTTCATACATAATTGAGAGATCTTGAATGTCAGACCTGTGGGAGCAAACGCTGGAAAAAGCACCGGTGCCCCCCATCATTAGGTACACAGCTTCTGCACAGTGGATGTCTGTGTGGGAAGGACAGATGTCACTGCGTCGGGACCGAATCCAACTTCAACATCTAATTTTGGTATTTCATAGCAGATTTCAGGGATTTTATTAGCTGCTTAAATTACACAAGGGCTATTAAGCTTAGTAGTTTTCTTACATGGGCCACTGTTTATCCGCTACGAGTCACATGAACCTTTATCATATGTACTGCGTAGGTTTTATTTTCACATGTGATCCGTAAACAAGATTCACACATTTGTACATGGTTTTTAGGTATGATTCATATATTTTAGACAATTCATTTACTTTGTCTTTTATGCGTGATTCATTTATTTCACATGTGATGGTTGCATAATTCATTTATTCCCAGATGTGATGTTTATACAGTTCATTTCTTTTCACATGTAGTTTTTTTACACGATTCACTTAATTTAATGCAGTATTCACTCTTTAACACTACAATTTTCACATGATTTTTTTCACATGATTAACTTTTCATATGTGTCTTTTATGATGCGTTGATTTTCACGTGATTTTTAGACATGATTAACGTATTTTCACACGTTATGTTTACACAATTTATTTATTTTATTTTAATTTTTATTATTATTATTTTTTTTAAACATGACGCTTTTGTTATCATATGTGATGTTTACACATTTTACAAATTTAAATTTACAGATGATGTATTTACATTCACATTTTACGTGCGATTCTTTTCATTATAGTAATCGTTTTTATTTTTTGTGTTTTTATTTATTTTTTTTTAGATGCAATTTACTTAAATACATATTCTTTTTCGTGATCATGTATTGTTGACATGATGTCAAGAGCTAGCTTGTGAAATTTTAGGGCATAAGACGGTGAAATATGAAAGATGTGACTGCATAATCACGTGGGCAACACCTGTGAAATCATGGGAAATATGTGTTACTTTTCTGTAAAAGGAATCTGAAAGATGTCAAGATTTGGCAGACATCCTCATCCAGAAATGTCAAATTAGTCAGAGGCTGAAGAATTGAGCTTAAAAGAGGAAAGATACTACAAGAAGTCAGGGAATAGCAGGAAAAAGCGTAGATGGATACAGGTCTTCAGTCTTTTCAGTCAGGTCAGTTTTATTTTTTACTAAGCACCGTTTTAGCACCTCACTGTTTAGAGTAAAGTGAGGAAATATTACCATTTAGTGTGTATGTGAACTCCCCTACCCTTTGACTGCTACTTGATCTAAGTATGTGAGTTATTTTCCTCCTCTGTGAGAAGTAGGCTACTCCATTTACCTGGCCTCGACTCCATTTTTCACTGCTGGCCTCTTACACTGATGCGCCTTCTCAGGAGGTCTGGATATGAGCATCGTCTATAAAGAGAAGCCCTGACTCTGTAACTCAATGAGATGCGCCAGGAGACAGGGTGCTATTTATTTTCTTTTGGGTCCTGGGTCTCAAGCGAGATAAATGGGAAAGCTGTCGCACGAGCGAAGAGCCAGCTTTATATTTTTGACATTTCCGTGTTTAATGTGTTGCACGTTTTATATGACCCGTCTTTTTGCTCACTCCTTCTTGCATTTTCTTTTAAGGCTTTAATGCAATTATTGATGTGTTGAGGCTCGGGAACATTATGCGTTATTTGTTAGTAAGCACCATTTTTGCATATTGACGATAACAGGAAAATGCACGTATGGAAATTCGAATATAAATTGACTTATGTCTTGAGGGCTGCATTCTGCACACTGAGCTCTTCTGCAAGTAATATATATATAGTTCTTTATATTGCTAATCTAAGCATGTGGCTTTTAAGAGTTTAACTTGATAAAAGAAATGCCTACAGGCCTTCAGGTAGGACTGCTAAAGACTTTTATGTTATTGCTTTGACAGATAGCTCTTTCTATTGCTTCTAAAACAACAAGAAAAGTGGCAGTCGTGAAACACAGGAGATTCAGAACGGAGTAGCTGATCATTATTGGCTCTCAAATTTATTTTGGGTACTTTTCACTATCAGGGTTACATCTCTGAATGAAGAAATGTGTGCAAAAAAAAGAAAGGATCTAAGACTACCATTATAATGTGTTAAACAAACAAATGTATAAAACAGTTTGAATGAAAGTCTCAAATATGTATATTACAATTAAAAAATCCCATTTATTTTTGCTGTGGTTCTTTTGTATTTCATTACTTAATTGCTTTACTTCCTATATAACAGTGTACCGAGCCACACAACAGTTTAAATGTGACTGTTTTTCTCATTTATTCCTTGTGTTTTCAATGCATAAAGCTTTTATAAGAGCCGCGTATAGACAGCCTCAATCCAAATCAGGCTCTTAGAGTCAGTTTAGACAATTTTAAAGGTGAAGCAGCGGGCTATGACTCTATCTCTGATTTATGAGAGCTTTCTGTTTGCCTGGATTGATGCTATGCTTTCTTCAGCCCATGCAGCTTTTACTGCATCATCTTGCATCCAGAGACATGGCTTCTGCCCAATAAAGCCCCTTTTAACATTCGTGAGAGTTTCTATAAACAACAGGACAAAAAACTATTAAAAAGAATACTAATGCAAGATGACTTTCACTTCAGCTTGGTGAAAAGAGCATTACACAATAAAATGCAGAATAAGTGAGATATGGATGAGTAAAATTGAGGCTTGTGATGGGGTTTGTAGCCTTGAATGTCCTCTCTGTGCCTTTAGAAGACATCACCACACATTTGAATGAGAAATGAAGGCTGAAAGCAGGATAAGGAGACTTATTTGGACAGGTGGAGCGACTGAGAGACATCCATTTTAATCACTGGCCACACTACATAGCATTACAGTCCTAACACAAGCGAGCTGAACAAACGAGACAACTGTATCTTTCTCTAACTATCACATACAGCAAGGCAGAAGCGCGGGGTACGGGACTGTAAAATGAGTGATGTTTGTAAAAAGAGACAGTTCTGCCCACTAAGCACTTTTACATGGACGCTCTGGCGGTTTTATGTAGCGCTTCCCCTAATGCACTCTGACACTCTGTTTTGATATCATTACTACATTATACTTGCAATTTTTGAGTGAAAAAATACACTACTTAGAAAGTCGAAATTCATAAATACATTTATGTCAAACTGCACTTAATATTGATTTTGTTAGTGTTCAGATTCAATAATAAGGTACAGGGTGCATGAATATTTAAATATAATCTTCATTTCTGCATCTCCTAATGGCCTCAGCTCCTCCACACTCAATTTAAACACAATTTAGGAACTATAATGTATTGAAAAATACAGGGATTTGGCAATAAATCATGGGGAGAATATCCTGGGCCTATTATAAGATAGTTCAATATTAGCCCCCAGAGGGGCCTGCACAATTAGATTCCTGTTTTTAGGCTACTCAATTATCTGCCTGCTCTCATTTCATGGGACTTTTACCTCTATACCTCTCAAAGCTGTTTGCTTATAGAAAGAGCCAGACGCTATGATACAAAGTGGCTGAGTGGGGGTGGTGGTGTTACATTTCTGGAATAAGGATATTGTCTTCGCTGTGGGTATTAGAGGTCCGAAAGGAGGTTAGAAAAGCTTTAAATATGTTAATAGTGGTCTTTAGATTAGTTAGTTACTGTCATTTAATAAAATTCCTGTGTATCTTGAATGATATATATGTACTCACCATTCCCATTATTAGGAATACATGCACATTTGTTCATTCATGCAGGTATCTATCAATCAATCATGTGACAGCAGTGCAATATGTAAAATCATGCAGACCCAGTTCAAGCGCTTCAGGTAATGTTTACATTAAATTGTCAGACTTGACTTCAGAATAGAGTAAAAATGTTATATCAGTGGCGTGATTGTTGGCACCAGAAGGGCTGGTTTAAGTATTTCAGAAACTGCTGATCCCCTGGGAACATACTGGTGCAAAAAAAAACATCCAGTGAGAGGCAGTTCTTTGGGAAGAAATGTCTTGTTCATGACAGAAGTAAGAGGGGAATGGAAGGACTGGTTTGAGCTGATAGGAACACTACAGCAATTACTCTTTACATCAGTGTTAAGACAAAAAGCAACTCAGAACACATCAAACCATGTGGAGAATGGGCTACAACTGTTTCAATAATCCTTTGCAGGGTTCCTCGCACTACACCCAATAAACATACCAGAAATGAAGATCATTAACCGTTTAATTCATTAATAATGAATCAGCAATTCATTCAGTGACTACAATGAAACTAATAGCAACAGTTGTTGTAGATATAATGTCACTGACAAGTCCTGGGAATTTGTTACTACCAGTAGTTCCACCATTACACTGCTTTATTTCAATCTTGGCTTGATTTAACATTGCAGTAGTGATTTCCTGCCAGTCGGTACATTTGGAAACGTTTGCCACCTGAAAAGTGCACAAACACAGAGTTATAATCTCATCAGCGTCTTAAAATCTCTCGAATTGTGTCAAGTCAAGCAAAGTTACATCATTTCTGTTTGGATTACAGGCTATGTGGTGCACTAACTGTAAACAGATTGGAGCTTATATTTATACTGCTAGAGGAAGCTTTCCAGCTTTTTGTTGATTCCAGCTCACAGATCTGCTTTTTTCACACTAACATCAGAACAACAGCTGATTGTTAAGCTCAGGGTCATGGTGTACATTCATACATATGGTTCCTTTTAACTAAGTCACAAATTATTATTTTCACTGTTTCAATGTTGTCCAATGACTGGAGTAGGCAATAATGAATGACATTTTGGAGAGAAATTTGCCTTTTAATTTTCACGCAAACAGTTTCTTCAAAGGGTGAAGAAAGAAATTTTGAAGCACTTCTCTGGCAGTATGCAGATTTACCAGTTTATTTGTTAGTAGACTTACATAACTAATAGACTGACAACTCAGAAGTTACATATACACTTGCACTATTGCATTCTTGAATCATTTTTCTATAACAGCAGGTCTAGCTGCAAAGCAAGTCACTGATTTGTATTAATGCACTCGTTCTACTAGATCATTCTTACAGTTGCAACCATGATGATAAATAATACAAAATGTATGATAAATAATCCAATGGTAATAGTAAATAAATTAAAAAAATTATGCTGTAATTTAACAAAAAAATAATATACAGATATAGATATGCGGCAGTTGTCTTTAAGGAGTCTTCAGTGTCAGCGGTCAGCTGGTCAGTAAGAACTTGTTCCAGTTTCTTGCTAAGATAAAAAGAGGCCAGGAAGTGAACAGCTGTTTATAGCCGCTATAGCATACGCTACAATAGGTACTAACTTGTTTTGCAGTCTTTACAGTGAATCAAATGTAACTATAGATTGATAAAATGCAAATGCTTCATTTGTTGCCAAATAAAACAGTAATGGGTCAAGTGGTTAAGGCTCTGGGTTGTTGAACGTAAGATGGGGGTTCATGTCCCAGCACCCTCTCAGCTCTTAGGGATGCTGCACCATGGGCTGTGCTCTGACCGCAACTTTTGAAGCTGGGATATGTGAAGGGAAAAAAAATCTACTATATCCTTACATATGGTGTACACACAAAGACATATATATCCATCCATTTTCTGATCAGCTTATGCTACATAGGGTAGCAGGGAGCCTTCAAGAAGATTCAGGGCAGGGGACACCTTGGACACGATGGCAAGCCATAACAGGGCACCCACTCTTACCCATTCACACACTATAGAGATGCCAATCAGCCTTCAACACATATCTTTGGACTGGGAGATGAAAACAAAGTACCCGTAGGACACTCCTGAAGCACAAGGAGACCATGAATACTCTGCATACAGGACAGAGGTGGGGCTAACTAAATAATTAAATTATTAACCCTGGTCATAACCATGTCATTATAATTTTTGGAAAGAAAATATCTAAATATATATTAACTGGCTCTCTTTATGTAGTCAATGCAATTTTTTTTTTATTTCTGTTCCACCATATGAATGCACTCGCAACGAGATCCTTTCATGTTAATTGTGTATGTGTTCCAGCCAAGGGCCTTCAGTCAGCAGTGCCTACTCCCCATTTACTGCCAAACACTGATTGCAAATGTAGCAAAATCCTGATTACTGAATTTCTGAGCAGCTCCTTTGTGTATGCCACTTCATTTTCCCTTTCTTGAGTGGTTTATTAAAAATTGATAATTCTTTGTAATGGCCTCATTTCTGTCAGTTTTCATATTTTAATCCGGTTTTAAGGAAAACAAGATACATTAATCAAATATGACAGAACACATTCTTAATGTAATCATGCGAGGGATTATGAATTGCAAATGTACAACCAACCGCCCTCCCTCCTCTCCAAACGTACTTCCATTAATGTTACAAAATAAAATAATCATGACCATTTTAAATTGAGTTTGACTGCATCTGATGCAATGGAGAATTTACAGTTGGGTCTGTTGGAATTGGGTAGAAGTGTAAGCTTCTGCACTGAAAGCTGTCAGTGTCAGGATGTTTTTAGATCAAGGCAGAGGTTTGGGATGGCCGGGGGTCCTAAACAAATTCGAGACGACGTCCTGCCACTACCGCAGAGGAAAGGCTACTTTTCTGCATTACAAGCAAAGCACAATTCATTCATTTATTCATCTTTAGTAACTGCTTTATCCTGGTCATGATGGATCCTGATTCTATCCCTAGCCTGGATGGGATGCCATGGTCAATTTACTGGAGCAAATACATCTTGTAGCATGTTTTTTGAGAGATGGAAGGACTCCCATGTGGACACGGGGACATATTAACAATGCCACACAGACAGTTACCTGAGTTCAAGAATCAAACCTGGGAGCCAGGAGCTGTGTGAGAGCAGTTAAGGATAAATCCTTTGTTTGAAGCATCCTGCTTTGTTTACATCCTGTGTTAATTTGTTGACCTGTGCTTAAACTGTCAGCAGATAAGAGTAAGAAATGTGGCTCCTTGGAAAGTGATTTCATTGCAGTCTGGCACAAACTAAAATACCCTTCCTTATATGACTATCACTTTATTGTATGCTTTGTAACTTTTGAAAGAGGTGAGTAATACCACAGAGAAGATGGAGCACCAAAATTAGATGCATTTCCAACCCAGATCAATGCTTTTTTTTCTTCTAAAACGAGAACGCAGACAAGGCCATTAAATAATCATATCCAAATAAGTTTGTGTTTACTGGAAAAAAAAAAGTATATAGTCAACAGTGCTCATAAACAGAAATCAGCAAGCAAAAAAACCAAATGAATATTTAAAGAGGTTAGGAGGAAAATGGCTCTAATGAAGAACGGCAGGTCTAAAAGGCTGACCCTGGCACCCGGAGTGAAGGAATGCTTCCCAGGGTACCTTGGCCACACTTAGAGAAAAGCAGATAATTCGTTAATGTCACGCACTTGTTGGAAATGGCAGATAAATGGATTCCTGCCATTATTTGCCAGCCTAAGTGAAGTGAAGGAGGCAGCATGGTGGAGAGGACAAAACCAGTTATGAGTGATAAGTGTCTGAAAGCTAATGAAGGCTGAATAGGCCAAGGTCAATGGCTGCCAGCGAGGTGTCTGTACCGCTCGGCTGTCCTGCTGCTTAAATATAGTGGGAATATACATTGAGCTTTTAACACCTTGAAACATGGAAGAGGATGGAATATGAAATATGGGCTTGTAATGGCTTTTTAATGATGCCCCCCCAACCCTCCACCCTGGCCTGAGATTGGAAATCGGAGGTGAACCTTGATATCGCTGCACTAAGTGCTTGTAATGCACCGTAACTTTTTTCCCCTCAGTGTGGATGAGGCCATTTTACATAAATGACGAATGTCTTCCTGACATAATATGTTGAAGGATGATACTGTTCTAAATGTACTGAACAATATGAACAGAAATAGATTTTTTCCATTAGGGGTTTCTCTGAAGGCATTTTTACCTTAATAATGACCATAAAAACCATAATGACCATAATAATATGAATGTGAAATGTTTCCACCAAAGTTAAATTCACATACATATAATGATTTATAGGCCACTCTACGGCTCGAGGGTAGATATTTGACTTGTGTAACAGCTTTCATGTCTGCAACCTGGAGAAATGGTGAGTGAATGCAGTGGTACACTATACTCTGAATTGAATCACTGAAATACAAATTAGTTTTGATCTCAGCACAGGATTTGGAAAAAAAAATGACAAATAAAACCGAACGACGTGGCCTCTCTTGCTTTTAGATTGGGTGAGAAGTCTGTCGGTTCTCTGCTTCTGAGTGCTTAATGTCCTCTAAAGACCTATATTACACCCCAATTAGATGCCACTCTTGTTTCCTTACATCAAGGGCTTGACTCTACTGGCTTGTCACCCTCCCCTGGCCCAATCAATTTCATTACTCCAGTTACAGCCGAGCTCGGGTAAAGCTGTGCCCTTAAACTTCAGCTTCCCTCCAGATCGATCAATAGCCCACGTTCTTGCCAAGGTTCCATTTAAAGTTCATTTATTTCAAGCCATCATATAAAACAAGACAGAGCATCAATGTGGCCCCACTTTGTTTTATTTGTCTGAGGATTTCCAGCATGACACTCTATCCTGAGTGCTGGGAGGAAGGCTGCTAGTTAAACCCTGAACATACAGCACACTGATCTCACCTGTACAAGGCATATACCACGGTATGTTTGCTTCACTGCATGTACACCTACGTTCTCTTATCCCAGTGCTGCTTTTAACAGTCTCACTGACACTAGCAATTTGCTGCAAGGTTGATTAAGCTAGTAACCTGCATGCATTTTAATTCTGAGTGCAATCAGGACAATTTGTGCCTAATTTCTCTTGCACTGGTTACATATTATTCAGGAAATGGAAAGTACACTGTTCAAGGCTTGATTTAAGGGGAAGGTTAAGAGAATGCTTTGAGAAGAAAAACCATTGGCTTTGTAAAATTCTTTTCGAAGAAATGCTTTTTGGGTTGTATTAATTAATATGTTTAAAGAAAAGGTAGAGCACACAGTGCCACAGTGGTGTAGACAACAAATACAGGCAGTTCTAGCATTGTTATCCAGAGTAAAAATGTCAAAGAGTTAATAAAACAATAAATTAGATTTGATCACCTTCAGGCGTTTTGTTTAACTATGCCATGTAGATCATTCCCACCACTGGGATGTCATTTATCCCTCGCAAATATACATTTTTAAATATATATTTCTTAGAAACAGAGCTAAACATCTGAAAATGTGCATGTCATGTTTCAATGTTTCATTTCATTTCACGCAACAATCTCATATTTTACACGGTTTGTTTACTGACAACTGCTGCATTTTGCTCTAAAATGAGAAACATGGTTTGGTTTGTAGCATAGAATTAGCAAATACACAACATGTCGTTAACTAGCACCCACACTAATATAATCAGGACACTGAAAACATTTGAATGATTTACTTCCCATCTATAATCTGAATAACAGGGTTGTACTATTAATGTGGCTTCATCCATTCCTATGATTTTCAGGCGATTCAGATAATCCAACTTCCTGTTGAACATGTGAATTTCGCAAATATTTCACATGTTCAGGTATTCCAGGGGACTTGGGGTACACGTCTGGGGACACAGTGCAGGGCACACACACACTCACACACAATAGACAATTTAGAGATGCCAATCAGCCTACAATGCATGTTTTCTAGACTGGGGATGAAACTGGAGTACCTGGAGAAATCCTTTGAGACACAGGGAGACCACACAAAGCATCAAAATCAACAACCCTGGTGGTGTGAGGTGCAAGGGTCGAGGAAAATGTACTAACTACTAAGCCACCTTGCTTTGAAATTCATACATAAATGAAAAAATATTTTGGGGGTGTCACACATTAGTGACACCCCCAATTAAATAATTGCCCGGATGCTATCACCCAGATGAGGACCGGGAGAAAGCAGTTACTTAAAAGGAATGACTGGATGACTGACTGAATGAATGAATTGTGCTAGTTAAGATAATTAGTTAGTCTGAGTAACTAACTAACTGGTTTGTAGGGGTTCCAGTTAATACAGAGCTTCGTCTTCTTCACAGTTTCACATTGTTACTGTCTAATAAACCACACCTTGACAGCTTAATGAGTAAAACAGGGTCGGAGAAGTTTATAGGAAGCAGGTTGTATCAATATAATTGGATTTTAATTTCATTACTATTATTATTGTGTTTATGTGTTGGCATTAGAATTTGCTACAATTTATTGACAGACGCTTTCACAGTTGCTCACAATCAATATTACGGCTTTAACTAGAGACCATGCAGAGCCTCAAAGGTTCTGTGGGGCAGAGGTTTGAGAACATTATCATGGCTCACACTTTCCAGATTAGCATATATGCTTGGGCTCAGTGTATAATATAAACTAGCAGCAGACATTCTGTAGTTATCGTGAAATGCATGATATATATATATACAGCTCTGGGAAAAAAATAAAAACAAGAGACCGCTGCAAAATAATGAGTTTCTTATGTTTTTTTCTTACAGGTTCATGTATTGGAGAGATGAACAGTTTTGGTTCATTTTTTTGTGAACTGCTGACAATATTTCTCCTAAATTCAAAATATAACTATTGTTATTTAGAGTGTAGATTTAAAGGAAATGGCAACACATCAAAATAACCCAAGATCATGCAGTATTTGCAGAGCTTTAATAACTCAAATAAAACAAAATGCAAATAATTTTGTAAACAAATTGTGTTAATGCTTCGGCTAAATAACATTAAGAAGTCAGTATTTGGTGGAATAACCCCGATTTGCATGTGTTTTGGCTCCATGCTCTCCACCAGTTTTTCACATTGCTGTTGGGGAACTTTATACCACTCTTTTTGCAAAAAAGCAAACAGCTCAGCTTTGCTTGATGGTTTGTGATCATCCATCTTCCTCTTGATGACATTCCAGAGGTTTTCAATAGGGTTCAAATCTGGAGATTGGGTCTCTAGTTTTTTTCCAGAGCTGTATATATATATATATAATTTTTTTTCATTTTTTTGCATAAAATATACTGTGCTATTATGAACTCAAGTGGTGATTCATATCGTATCATAAAACCTTTCAAAATGTCATTAGAGTAAATTACAGAAGGACTCAATAAATACAAGGTAAAATTATAGAGTAATAATACTGAAGATCATTGAAAACTGCATAACCTACCCACCTGGTCTTCATGTTATGTCAGCCCTATAGAGACGCTGTTGTGGTTTAGTTATTTACACAATAGCTATACTCACTCTTTAGCAGCTATACGTATCGTATTCTTTTACTCTTAGCGTCATTGGAGATGTCCACAGCAATTCTAGTGAAATTTTCAGCAGTGAGGCATGATGTGGATTGATCCTGAACCGGGGACACATTTTGTCTCTGAGTGAAAGAATTGTTCACTAAGCTGCATGTGGCTGATACATGCATGTTTTTTGCTTTAGACATGAATGATCTTCAGGTAAATGAAAGTCTTTCTGTAATCATGAACCATTTTAACTGTAAACAAAAACAAAATCACCAAACAGAGCTTCCTCTTCCTGGTGAAATACATTCAGTTCAGATAACAGAGTTGCATAAAACCATATAATTCAAGTGACCAGTTAAATAGTCCAATAACCTTAAGAAGACAATAATAAACACAAAGGTGTGTTGTGAGTTGAACCACTGAAACCAAACAAAAAATATAACCAACATCCTGGCTGTACTTCATGAACCCCACTTTGAGATCTGTTAATTTATAGTACATAGGTAGAGCATGACAGATAAATTAACAATAAATTGAAGCAAAGATAAAAAGCCCCTAAATTGTTGTTACTTCATTTTATTGGCCATGTGAAGGCATCATTTTATTGTGACTGGTTTAGGTCGAGTAATATCTGGCATTTGCCCTGCTTCATATTTACAGATATGGTCTTATAGTGCTGGCATTCTAGACGCTCCCTCTGTTTGGATAGTGAGCATGAGTGTCAAGCAGTGGCAGGGTGTTTGTGAGAGGAGTTAATTGAATGGGAAGTGGGGAGGGGAAGAGTCCTTTAGCGCTTTTATGCGTGGTGCAAAGACGCTGCTGCTTACTGCTCTCTTCTCGCCAGTGGACTTGGCAGTGTGTGACAGATCTCTGGGAGTGATTTTGTGCAAAGCTGGCCCACATGAAACCATCTCGTTTTAATCAGAGATCCTGGCTAGTGTACCAGCAGCAGGAGCTGTGAAAGCTTTGGCAAATGTGTCGCATCTCTGTTCCGTGGCACACGTACAAAATATACAAATATTTCCATTGTAATTATGTATCAAGTGAAACAAGCAATCATGGCCAGGGTTTGACGTGTTCAAGAGAGCGTGGGTATGGTGTAGCTGGACACCGTAGATTGGACCCCCAGAGAGACAAATTAGACCTTCAGATATTGAAAGATTTTGATTTGGTTTGAATGGATTGAATTACTTCATGTGATCTTGGCTCTTTCTGGTAAAGTAAAAAAAGGCCTTCATCAGTTTACTGAACACAGTTCACAGGGTGGAGTGACTGCCATTGAATGCTAAGTAACTATGAGATCATTTCATTTTTTTCCCTGCCTCTTTTGAACTTTGGTCAAAATGAAAAAGCATAACAAGAAAAAAACTACACCAGCACAATTGTAGGAAATTGTTATACTTTGCTGTAGGATTTAGCAGGTCGAATGGTTATCCTCTAGAAATATGATGATCATACTAAATGGAAGATAATTTCACTTCAATTCGGAACACCTGCTACTACAATATCCTGTATTATCTAGTATAAAATGTGATTTTAGCAGACTGTGGGCTGGTAGAAATAGACAAAGTTGAACTCTTTTTTTTTTAACACTAACTTAAATGATTGGGAATGATTGGTCTAGGATGACATGTGGTGCCATCTGTCTCTCTGCTGCATTAAAGCCCGACTTTTGAGATCTCTTCAGCTCCAGGCTCCAGCTCTGTCGCGAATGTTTTGTGTGGAATTCAGATATGCGTTGCTGTATACATGTGCTTTTGCACACATGTGGTTTATGTGTATTTGTGTTCTGTGACACAAATACAACAATACATGTGTTCTGTGACAGACAAAAAAATACTCAAACATTTGTTTCATTTTGCCTTGTGTTGTAGCTATGGGGAGCCAGTTGTCTTAGACAGGTGGTGATGGAAAAATAAAAGGCATCTATTTGTAAAAGCCATCTTTTACATAGACATACAGATTGTTTTGAACTGAATTTGCTTCCCGAAATTATTAATAAATGCTTCCTCTGTATATACATACATACATATATATATATATATATATATATATATATATATATATATAAACCATAAATTAGCCTGTTTCTTATTGACACTACACTAAAATAATCCATTATTCAGGAAAAGAGTAAAATAAAAATAAAAATAAATAAAATTCTCACTTCTAAAAACTTCTAAAAGCCACACAAAAGCTGAATTCCCTGCACCAGTAGGGGGAGCTGTAGCTTTGCATTATTCACATTATTGAGCCTTTTATACGAGGTTAGATGAGTTAGATGAGATGAGAATGTCCTCAGATTTGTCCAGCGGGGAACTTGTGCCGTCTTATTCAATTCATCCAAACTCGAGAGGGCCTAAATTCGGCTAATGATGTCTATACAGGAGAATTATAGCCTCGTTCTTGTGTCGATTATATTAACCATATATACATAAGCAACCTGGGATAGTGCACGAGCACGATATGCACGTGGGTGATAGTTCTCCTGCGCGTGTCCTCACTCATCAAGTGAAACTCAGAAGTTGATTCAGATGTGTAGTTTAGACACATTTACACGTTTTCACCATCTTTAATGTGCAAGGCTGATGAAAAGGAAACTACAAAACTTCGCTTCCAGATGTCTATCAACTTCCATTTCAGTGAAGCTCATTAAGCTGCAGTATGACAACTCATCCCAATTAGCCTAACTGGGTGAGTTGAAACTAGTTTGAGCCCATTTTTATAACATTTTAGATATACTACTTCTAGTACAAAATGCTATATACAGGCAGTGTAGGTAAAGCTCTGGACCAGGGTCAAGGTGTGACTCGAATTTCGTTCCGTTTGCACTAAAGACAGCCAGACGCCCTTCCTAATGAGAGTCAATATGGCGAATGACAAACAGCGGATCCTTTTAGGACATGAGCGCACTCAAACTCCTCCAGCTCTGCTTAAACTCGCAAAAAAACAGGAGACAGAGTGTATATTTTCAGCGCAAGACTCCATAAACTGATTTTGCAACCGAAGAGCGATGTCAATATAACGAAAAGGTGACGGCTGAAGGACTCAATCGGAGTTTACCTGCGACGCGCATGCGCAGTGCAGCCCCAATTACACCCTACCTTACTAAGTAGTATGTCAAAACTGATACACCAAAGTAATAACCCCTGGTTTAGTACTTATTCTAAATAGTATGTTAGTATGCATTTTTGAAGCAACCACTCAGCCAAAAATGAATCAAGCAGATTAAGTCTATAAAGCAGGTGCATATATTAAGGCATTCACATTAAAACAATGTCTCGGTGATATATTTTAATCCAAGTCCTATTATTATTTTTTATTGTTATTTAGCATTCTCTCATTCCCCGCCTCGCATCTTTGGCTACCAGATGTGTCCCCACACTGAAGAATTATTCCTCATCCCCAGAGTGGAATAAATGCAATCAATATGAGCGTTGCTCTCAGGCCTTGAAATATTACATTAATGTTCCATGTGGTGACATTTTAGCTGGAAATTTCAAATACATCATGAAGGCTCAAATTAATATTTATCAGCAAGGGTTTTTATATGCTTTGCAAAACAGTATTAGTGTGAACTGGAATTATGCTGCAGAAATGTATTTACACAGCTCGCCTGTACTGTCAAGTGAAATGTTTGGAAATGTGTTTCAGATTTCTCATTTTTTCTGAATGATTACTTTTCATGAATAAAATAAAGAAGCTAAACAAGAATGTTTGGGAAGCGTTTAACGTGATCAGAGAATGTCTTATCTTGGAGTACTGGTAATTCGTGGATTTGTAGTGTTAGTTGTTAAACACATTAGTATTCAGGAGGAAAAAACAATGGACAGCTGTAAAGCGCTGCAGTTAAAGAAAGCACTTGACTAAGGAAAGAATATATATATATATATATATATATATATATATATATATATATATATATATATATATATATATATATATGCATAAATGTTTTTACACATATGGTTTCAGTGTTATTTCTTTCCAAGGTTGCTCTGACATAATCTTGTCCGTCTGAAGCAATAACCCATGCATACAGTTCTCCTGGGAATTGCACACTATCATTTATAGATCTGTTTTAAATTATGCTTGTCATTGAATCCAAATTTATGCCGCCATTGATCTAGGAGGAAAAATATTAAACGATTTTGGGGTTGGTCTTCAGTGACCTCTGGGTCAAGGAGAATTTAACATTGGGCTTATTGAACAGTTGTCTCTCTCACCTGCTGCAGCTTTCCTTTTGTTTCTCCTCATTTGCATTTCATGTGCATTTGCCATTTGGAGCAATCACAGACTCGATCTTTTGCGTCTTAAAGACTTTTCAAGTCAGTGTTTTAAAGGGAAACTATGACTTTGACATGGAAAGAATGGACTCATGTCAGACTTTAGTAAGACTCCTTTTACAAGGTTTCTGTAAAGGGAAGTGGAAGAAATTGATGATGGCAGAGAACTTTCATCGGTGCAAATATTATTTTTCCAGTGGTTATGGGTGTGGTTAGAGATTAGGTGATGTAACGATATCTGGTAAAATAGCTTTCATAATATTAGCCTATGTAAAATCTTTAGAAAGAGTTTTTTTTTTTTTAATTATATGGTTATGCTGTAATGATTGAAGGCATTTAAGGGTACCCTGAATGAATAAAAAAATAATGAATGTATTATACAGTACTGTGTTACAGTACTCTGTCTTACAGAAGAGGAAGAAATTCCACTCACTACAATTATGTATGCATGACCAACTTAAAATAATGCCTATATTTTAGGTGTCCAAAATTACTTTGATTGTAGTGCTCAGAATATGCTGTGAAACAGGCTTTTCTTGTCATTTGCTAGATTGCTGTAGTTGCACTTGGCCAGGTTACAGTGGCACGTGGCCCGGGCTCTCAAAGTAATCGCGCTGCAGCAGGTGTTGCTGCTCAGTGCTGCTCTCCCCTGTGGCCTGCTGATGGAGAACATCTGGAGAGGCTCTGTTCCGCTTCTTCTATCCTGTCCTCGGTATGACCAGGTGATGTAGCGAGTAGTAAGATGCTTGTCGACATGTGGCTCCCAGGCTCCCAGTGCATCCTCCCTGAGACCTGTTCTGCTCACACTGAGTCCATGGGGTACAATGCCTGTACTTTCTATTAGTTTGAATAGCTATATAGACCTCCTCATGTTAATTATTTAAAAAATATCTTGTGACATATTGTGAGATTTAATAAATAAATAATGGCCAAAGAATTAACATTAAAAAAAAAAAGGAATATGATTGACATGTACACTGCTATGACATTCTTTATTTTGTAACCCAAAACATTTCCTTAATGAAGGATTTCAGAATTTCACCAGAATTTCATCAAAAGTGGTGTACATAAAAGGTGAAAGTCAATGCAAGCGTAATTAAGTTTCACAAAAGAAAAGATAGCACATTTGCGCTAGATAAAAAAAGCCCTGAAGGCAACTGAGCTGCTTTCTGTGCATGTAATGTGTAACAAAGTACAGGTACTATTATTTAATAATTCACTATAAAAAAAAGTGATAGCTGTCAGTTGTCAAGATCACACACTGGAAAAGAAGGGAATATTAGGATACGGAAGTCATTATCTTCTGGTCCAGGGTAAATTACATTTTCACATTTTCTGGAAGGTTGCCCTGTAGCTTAGTGAGTGGTGACCACATGTCAATGTAGAAATTAAGACTTTGATGCTGATATGGGTGTTGCTGCCAAAGATTGTTTGAGAATTTAAATACTACTGATCTGCTTAGATTTTCATGCACAACATTCTCTAGATTTAACACAGAATGGTGCAAAGAGCAATAAACATCCAGGTCTATGAAGAAGACACCTTGTTGATGAGAAGGATCAGAAAGGAAAGGCCAGACTGGTTTAAGAAAGCTGGCTGGCAGGAAGGCTACGGTAACTCAATTAAACTCTCTGTACATCTGTGGTGAGCCTAAAAGCATCTCAGGACACGTAAGTCAAACCTGGATGTGGATGGGCTTCAACAGCAGAAGACCACATCAGATTCTACTCCTGTCATCCAAGAACTCTAGTGGCTCAGGCATTTACATACACCAAGGTAACTGTCTCTTTAAATAGACTGGAAGATTCTTAAAATTCATTATAAGGGAAGGGCACATATGTCTGAAGATCTTACCTTTACACAGTGCTTTTTAATAAATGTGGACCTCCAGAAGTCTGGTTCTCCCTTAGGAGCATTTTCTGAACAAATGAATGAGCATCTTTCCAAAATCTTGAGACCGCACAGACTCTGCATCATTCAGGAAAGACGCTTTGCTGAAAACTAGCCCCAACTTGTGCACTTCAGATTATAGATGGCATAATGAGGCAAAACACTCAAATTTTGTCACAACTGGGTCTTCCAGTAAGACAATGGTATACAACGGTAACAAAATGATTGAAATAAAAAATTAAGTAAATAAAAGAAATAAATTGTTAAATTGAGTTTATGTAAACGTTAAAGCAAAAAAATTTTACTAGTTAAAGTAAAATCCTTTCTTATATAATAATATAATAATATTATATAAAAGTTATAGTGCATGCATCGTGTAATCATCGAGTAAATGAAGTAAATAAACAAATAATCGTAATAGTACACCACAGTTCCAATTTAAAGTTCTACCTTTTGTCATTTCACAACAAGTGCACTGAGGGTCACCTTAAAATATAAGACCCTTTCTAAAATCTCGCAGCCTGTCAGCGAAGAATTCCTTGCAACGCAATCTGTTTTGTTCCATCGATTTGTCCACAAGCATGCCCTGTGGTACGGTATGTCTGTTATGTTGGGTGGGATTGGGGCAGATGACTAATTTTATACCCTGATGTCCATAATAAAGTCAGAGTATCTGCTTACTTGTGCCCTATCTAATGCTTAGAACTTCCTGACTTGTGCGGAATCATATGAACCCTCCTCTAAATGTTAAGGGAATGACATTACATTCCATGGCACAGCATGAAGCGTAGGATAAAACACACTTTTCTATTTGAGCCATGTTTCTCAGCTTTCCTCTTGTGTTTAATTACAGGAAAACTACTGCGAATTTTCAAACTGTGAATATTTGCGCCTCCTCTATTCATTTATTTGTGAAGCTGTAAAACATTCCATGACTCAACTGTGCCTATAAATCCTCCGAGTCCCTCTCTTTTCTTTAATAAGTATACGTTTCATTCCTTTATTTCTTACATTTTGGCCAAATCTATTAAGGGGAAATTGGAAATGGAGCCATTAGGATCAGGGAAGCATGTTAAATATCCTGCACATCTGCAATTAAAACAGATGTTATGCTTCATAACAGTCTGATGTGTGCCTTCGAGAGGGGAAAATAAAGTCGTGTTACAGTATCGCAAAAAATCTTCTGCCCCCCCAAAGAGATCTCAGACACTGGGATTTCTAACCGTGTTACTTGAGTATTAAAAAAAGTCAGCAACTTTCACATTTCTAAATGAGAAGTTCATTTGACACTGAGCTCAACCTCCAGCACCTGTCCTGCTATTCGTCACAAGTTGATATCTCCTCCAGGGCCATAACATTACCCCATATACGGCAAATCCACTCAGCATTACTAGATCTTTACAAACGTCACAGGAGCCTCCCCAAATGCCCCATAGGTCATAACTCAGAGCCTAAATTTAGGCATTATTAAAGTACTGCCTATGAGTGGATTTGCATTTTGTAAATGTAATACATAGACAATGCATTGTTTTATTTCGGGTTGTAAAAGAAGAGATTATAATAGGAAGACTTACAGACAGCTTTGTACTGGGTTACATTTTCTAATATATTTAGCAAATCTGAAAAATTAATACTGACATCAAGATCGTGATCGATTTAATTAAGCTTGAAAACAATAAATTTTTATTCTTAACACACAAGGAGTGTTTTGTCTGAAATGCAGAACTGAAAAAGTCCCTTCTTTCACTGACTATCAAGGGAAACCTGATCATCTGGCTTGTTAATTTCATCATTTCTGAACTTTATGGATTTTCCAGTTGCTGCACATTCCATAAACAGGCTTTTTGACCGAGCCCCTCCTCTGGCTGCCCCGCGCATGTCAGCGTTTTCTCTGAAGGAAGAGGGGTGAAAGTTTATAAATAAGCCTTCTATCAAGTTCCACAACAGGTGTGACCTCGCTGTCCTAAAACTTAACACTTTCAATGGCTCATATCTGAAAAGGAGGGGGGGTGGAGAGAGAGAAGGGGATTTACTGCCATCTAAAATAGAGGCGTTCATCATGCACTTAATGTTGCCTTTCCATCTACTGGATTATGAATTTTGTTTTTCCTTTTGTAAACACATTGCCACCAAGACATATGTTGTATGCGCTGTGCAGTTAAACCAATAATGTTCAAAAGCTCAAGAAGATTTGTAGCTCAGACTGACGGCGTTTTGTTTCGAGGAAAATCTTCCGAATAAATCAGATCTTTTTTTTTTTTTCTTTTTTTTTGTAACCAGTATGTCAAAAAATGTATACCGAAAATGTGTACATCGCTCATTTCCCACTCCTACCTCTTACACGACATATTGGAAAAAGTCCACTTGACTTACCAGACTTCTACTTTGTGCAAGTTCAATATTAATGTTAGATGGACAATAAGTGCACTGCCTTATGCCTTTAAAACGTTACCACTGACCACATTACAATGCATCATTTCTTCAACCGTGAGCTTTTATGTGGAGGAGATTCGAAGCACATCTCTAATTAGAGAGTATCTCGTTCCATTTTGCTCATTTCCACATCTTGCTTTCCCATGAACCGTTTTAGCGTCTGTGTCCGATAAAAAGTCCAAGTGAACTGCATAGGTGTTTAAAGATCAGTAGTCACTCTTCAAGTTCAGAGCTGGTGTTTAGTGCGCTGGTTATTATGACAGACGTATATAGTGTACCGGTGTCCTTGAACAGCCTGGTAAGAGGATTTGAATCCTCTCCCCATAAAAAAAAAAGAAAAAACACCTCTACGGTAAAAATGAAGGACAGTTATTTCACTTGAGTTGCCATCAGTGCAGCAAACCCTGAGGAAGACAAACAGGTGAGGGAGAGGGAAGAAGAGGAGGCTCGTTGGATTACTTTACATTATTTAGATTAATTATTCAGACGTCTCCATTTTGCCCATGATAGCTCAACACATCATGGCACTGTGTGAGTCTCATCGTTTACCTCACCTGCAAAGGAAATACAAAGCGAAAAGGCATCGTCGGAGGCTGGAAAAAGTGCACGTTTAAGCAGAGGGCAATATTGATTAGTCACATCCCATCCAAGTAGAGCATTTTCAGTCAGGTTACAACTTCCAAGCTACATAAAATTTCTCTCTTTTAGATTCTGATTCACCGACTTGTGCAGGTAAACTACTAAATAAAGCGCAGGGAATAATTTAGTAGTTTAATAAAACACAGATAAATAGCTGAAGAGATTAGAACAGCAGAGCAAACGCAGGGGGAGTAGCACGCCCTTTGTCTTACCCCCTATCGGAGTGTGTCAAAAGTGTATAAATATTTAAGGATGAGGTGTGCGCCCGGGCGAAACTCTTCTATCAGGCATCTGCTGTCTGGAGCTCTCAGACGAAGCCAGGTGCAGGAGCATCAAAAGAGGATTTCATTGCTAAAACAGCATTTACTATTTTCCTCCTTCTGGTGAGCCTTGTCTGGGGTAAATTTTAATGTAAGGAGACACCAGACGCTCCGAAAAAACTACTAAAGTTGATCCTCTGGGACATATGGTGGCTTAGACTGGGATGAGGGCAAAAAAGTGTAGCAGACAAGAGGTCAGGGGGGATTTGTAGATTTAGTTCAGTGGTTTTCAGAGTGGGGACCTCCAGGGGTCTACAAAGCATATTTAGGGGGTCCGAGTTTTTTTTTGGTTTGTTTCAATAATTAGCCGTAATATTATTATACACAATAAGCTTGAGATTTGAATAGACGGATTATGTTAATTAAATAAATCTGTGCTGAAATGGTTGATGGAATTTATTTTACAGGTAGCGATCTCTGGCTGCAAAAGGTGTGAGAACTGTTGATGTGTTGCTATTGAGGCTTATTTATCGGTCCTCTTACTGCAGATGGATGGGGTTTCTTTTTTTTTTTTTTTTTTAATTCTGTCTCTTTTGTTGTTTTGCCAGTCAACACCAAAGTTATGTTCGGTGTCTTGTCTCCACATCTAAACAACACTCAGAGCAACTTGGTTCAAAGATTTAATTGTGTTTTGCAAAGCATGTGCTAGACGAAAAGGCAAAGTTACAAGGTCTCTTACGCTGTTAAGCACCATGAAGAGAATATTAAAACTAATATCTTTGACATTGTCTTGTGATGCTTGTGTTAAAAGACCTGTTTATTTTCATCATTAGAGGAGTGTGTTGTCTCCTGAACAAACAGGTCGAGCTTGCACTCCCAGTGAGGCTCTGTCTGTCTGCTTTTTTTTTTTTTTTTTTTGTTTTGTTTGTTCCATTCCAGTCATCAAATGCCGCTTACAACATAATGAGAGATGTGGCAATTAATTTTCTTTTAATCAAGGTCGAAATGAAGTAAATTGGTACAGCTCTACGAGCCCTCATTTTCTATTTTTGCAGTGATGCAAAACAAATACGATAAAATGATGGCCCTGCTCACCTTCAGTAATTAGAAACCGTGAACGATCAGATGAAGATGATATGTGATATACAGTACCCCCCCACCCCCCCTTCTCTCTCTCTCTCGCTCTCTCTCTCTCTGTCTCTGTCTCTCACTCTCCTTCTCCCCCCCAGAGATCACCTTCCATCTCTTTTCGCGCAGATGACCATGCTTTCCGCTTGCGCTCTCGCTCTTCGCACTCGTCTTACAGACAGAGGGAGCAGCTCGACTTGACATTGACTGCTGTGCTGTTGTAATGCCTCTCAAATCTTATTAAAGACCACAACTGCAAAGGACCTTGCTGACTCCACACATTTCCATTAACCGTGTTGTTTCAGTATCCTACAAGCTGATTAAGAATTTATTAAAATTAGATTTTAACTCTGCCCCCAGATATCCTATCAACGCCATATGGCCGCATTGTTGGTAGGCCGCATTAATAAACACTCTGAATTAGCCGGTCTCCATTAACGGAAGAGCTCTCCAGCAGGCATTCCTATGAAACAGCAGTGCAGTTTATGTTGACCGACTGCAGATCCTCTTTCACGTCTCTTGGACCGGTTCCACGTCGAGAGTTATTTTGTCCGTGTAACTTGCAATTCACAGGTGTATTGATAGCGCAGTCTTCGTTCTCGTGGGCAGGCTCATGTCTGCAGATTTGCTTCATTCTGATTAGGTGATATTCTAATGTGTAAACAATGACCCACACCTTCATTTCCTGAGTACGCCATTGAGGAAATGACCACCCACCTGTTATTGTCTGCATCTTAGGCATGTACATAAATTGGAAAAACACATTGTTTCATACACGGTCTTCCCAAACATCTTTGAATACTCTTGAACTTCACTGCTTAAAGGTTGAATTTTTCAACTCTTGCATGTTCTCATTATGGGGCAACCACTCTTAAAAGCTTTTGGAGTACAAACACAAATATTAAAATATATGCAAACGAATATTTCTCAGTTTAGATTTAAAGGAATATCTCACCCTGAATAACTGGCATATTAATCTTTACAATTAGCATTCAGAAATTCCGAGTTGACCATTTTAGTTTTAGCTTCTTTCATTTTCGGTTTGATTAATGATTTCCTAACATCATTTCCTAACATCCTACCCACAATGCCTTCAGACTGACTGCTGATAGTGGCGGGAGTGAGATTCACCCCTTTCTTCCTCTCTTTCTAACGAGAAGTAGAAGAACAGCAGCACTTTAAGCCTGTAGTCTGTCCAACTCTTACACCTCCTCATCTGTACACTCTGTTCAAACAGATCAGCTTTCAAAGCTTCAACTTTCATGTTACTACTGTCATCAACACCATCTTGTAAATCTCTAACTAGTTTAGCCAAGTCTCTGCTGTCACTCCGTCATATCACTGCATTGCATTCTGGATCTTTGAGTCCAACCTTTGTTTTATCACTACTACTTGGATTTCTCATTTACTGATATGAAAATTGAAGAGTGAGAAAAGACGCTGTTTCTCTTTTGTCTTTTATTTTTTAACCATCAATCTGATGGTTATGCCATATTTCTGAGATCACTTAAAATGTTTTCTGCCATTAAACACCATTGTACTTGCAACGTCTCATGTGACATCCCCCCATGGCACACATCTCAGGGGAATAAGGAAAATACAGTGACAACCAACTAATTAGCACCAGACCTGCTCAACACATCACAAATAATTCAATAGAAACATAGTTAATGTGCTTCAGGGTGACGATTTCCGTTTAAGAGTCAAAGGTGAACTCATCTCTGAGAAACTTTTCAGTCCTCGGCTGAAAGTATTTTTTTCATCTCCTCTCTGAGCTGCCCCTTATTTACAGAACACAGGCAGCTGCCACCACCTCTAACATCCATTGTGAAGACAGACGCATGCATCTGGAGGACATTGTTTTTGTACAAGTCTTCATCTAATTAAGGTGATTGCCAGTCGCCTGCCCTTCCATGCTACGCAGCTGAGTATCACCGTCGACCTTCATTAAGCTCTCCTTAAGGTTCTTTGGCTCCATGCTGGTATTAACATTGAGGACAATGTGTGTTTTTTTTTTTTTTTTTGTTCACTTTAGTATGCCGTACTTTCCTGTTCACACAGCAAGTGAATAGACAAATAGTTCATTTGGCGCAACGTTACTGCTGAAAGTATTGAAGTCGACGCTGATTTTGCATCTTTTATAAATGAGGATGATGGATAAACTCTGTAACTCTGAGGACTGTTGTTCTTTCCAATGACTTTGTAAGCTTTTTCACTTGGGGCACTGGATGCACACTGCTTAGATACCGAAGGGTCAAAATGTCTCTGCTCAGCTGGTTAGAGGTGTTAATATCCAGTAAATCCGGCGTCAGGGTTTTCTGCCTACATACGGGGCAGGTGTCTTTATGTCAAAATTGCTTACGCATCAGCACTGCCATATGGACAGTGCTTTATCACTTAGTCAATGTGAATGTCAAAGGTGTTCTCCGTCAGTTTTGCCAATTTCTATTTGTCACCTCTAGAAGATCTGGTGTCTTTAGTGCATTTATTGGAATTATCTCTTAGTTCAAATACATGCACTCCAGTCTTTCAGGCTGCCCCACAGATACTTCTTTCTGCTGTAAAAGGCTCAAATGAGCCCTGAAGTGTTTCTAATATTCTGCTCATGATAATACCGCTATAAAAGGCATGGCTTAAGATCAAGAACTGACCAGATGAACAAAAAAGGGAAAATAATTGCTCTAAATGGTCCAGCTTAGCAGTATGGCTCTTCTAACCTTGTGCTACCTTGTTATTAGCCTTTAATGTTTCATAATTAGAGATGGCACTGCTGGAGGAAGCAGTAGGCTCGGGGGTTTGTTGGGTCTGCCCTTGAGAGTGGCCCTAATGAATCAATGGACGGCAATAATTGTGCTGGTCATTACTGAATCAAGTGATCTGCAGAATAATGTATTGATTTTTCGGCCTTTCTTACTACATTATTATTCTGTATCACCGTATTGCAACATCAGGGGAATTGACTGATGGGTATGCAGAATCAGTGGCATAATCAGAGTTCAACGTCTTCATTCCGTCTTTTGCCTGCAGACCTACGTCGATGCATTTCAAGCACCCAGATACTGCACTTTATTAACATTTATCAAATGTGTTTATATGACAGAAACTTACTGAGAAAAAACAAAACCCAACAGTTTACTATCAACACCTTCCTCGGCTTCCTGTGTGTATGCTGGCTGCTGGCAGATTTCTTATATTACCTCGGGGAAGCACTTTCTTGTGACATGATGCTAAAACCGACTATTTAAAAGTGTTGAACCAAACAGTTTAAACCGCAGAACATGAGCACTTCTACTGAACATGGTGGGCTTTCTCTACATTAAATATGTACGATTTGTAACAGTATCCCATTGGCAATAATAGGATGGGGATTTGAACTATGAACATGTCTTGTAATATTTATCAACTCGCAGATTTGAAATATTATTCTATTCAGCATTAATAGCCAAAAGTGTAAAAGGTCACTGATATGTGGAAAAAGGTTTAAAGGCAATTTATTTCCAAATTGTTATAATGCCATAATACTGGTCTTGAAATAATGAGTTTTTTTTTTTTTTTTCTTTTCCCCCATAGTGTGAATTTGACACAAATCTATTCACTCCTCAAACTGTTTACAGGATTTTTTAAAATTTTTTTTACCTCAGGTATTTTCTCAGCATGGTAGATTCATTTTATTCGAACAATATTATTATCAGTGTTCTTTTGTGCTACTTTGTCATTAGCTCTCTTTCAAAGACATAAGCAGTGACTTGATAAAATGCTTATAAAATGTTGCCCCTGGATGACAGAGAGATCAGAGACCTAACTCTTTAGTTGACTGGGCAATCGATCACCTCAAATTCCTTATTATGTAGAGCAGGACACATCAGAAAACTGCTAATTGGCAATAATCTGTTTGTCAATAGTTAACAAGACTACGGAATTAAATCAGGGGAGGTTCAGGTTTAAAACACGTTATCAGTGGTCACTTGGGAGTCTCAGAGATACTGATGCTCAGGCAGAAGCATACTTTTAGAAGGAACTTTACAAAATTTACTTTAAAATGGAGCCAAATGGTAGATTTTGAAAATCTCCCCCCTATTTTCTCTGTTATTTACTTCCCAGCTACAGCTCATGCTGTGTAACACATTTACGCTGGATAAAATCAGAAATGTGCTTTCTATTCTCTTCACACGCATTACATGTGTCATATAGCGGTTTTGTAAAGCGTCTTACTTGTCACATTGTAGGCGGGAGGATGAGAATGCTCATTATTCAAAATGAGCTTGATGTAATGAAGATTTCTGGCTTGCTCGAACATAAACATGTCATTTTGTGTTTTGAGTTTCGTGTAATTCTGTGCTGTCGCCCTATTGGAGGCTTTTAGACGAGTGTTGTGGCAGCAACGTCACACTTTAAGTAAAAGAAAATGATAATTGTTGTCAGCTGTCTTTGGCATTCAGTGAGCAAAAAATTTCTTTTATTAGCAGGATTTAGAGATTGTTGTGGGCAAAAGTGCATTTTCGAAATTTGCTATGCAGCTTTTGCGGATTTTTGTGCTTCAAGAATCACAAGATTCTTCTTTCAATCTCCTTCCATTGAAGACACGTGTTATTACGTTCCGTGATAGGTGTGCTCATTGTCGATGACACCACCCAGTGTGTCTTGGCCCAAACCTGCAGAAATATTAATCATCACATAATTTGCTTGAATTTGCGTTAATTTCTATGATTGCAAAATCGCCGAACCCAGAGCAAACTTATGCGTAGGTATGATTTGTGGTATTTTTGTCTGTTGCAAGAAATTCGGTTCAATATTTGTACAGTGTAAACTTGGCTGAAGTATGAGACATGAGAGAAAATATTTATCGAAGCAGTTTCTAAACACCTGAGCAGTACAGTCAAATATTATTGCTTATGCTGGTATGCAATCAGGACTAGACTCACCGAGAAAAATAAAGCCATCTCTGAATGAATGGGTTCTACATATTTAGCGCTCACTTTACGAAGAACAATAACACGAAGAAAATGCATTTCCTTCAGTCAGACAAACTGCCCCGACACCTGCCCCTAGACTTCCATTATAAGGTCATTTTGAGTTCTTTTCTCAGTCCAAGAGAAACATATCTGTGATACTCACACACATATACACGCTGTAGATTAGGTTTAGGTTGAAAAACTCTGGAGTATTCCTTTAAAGTGATTCTAAACGAGGAAATGGAAAGTAGGGCAATATTATTACCTGTAATTAACGCTATAAGCAGTTTATTAAACTGTGGTAAAGGTGTTCTTTATCAGTATCTGCACATTTGTGAGGGAACATGAATGTCGTAAAAAGTATTCGTGAATTCCGAGCATTGTACTGCTGTGTGCTGAAGGTCAGAGGGAGCAATGATCACTGCAATCTGCTACTTCCCCCTTCCTGTTTCATGGATGGTCATATGTAAAAGCAGACAAATAAAGTATACACAACAACCTTCAGAAATGATTGGATTTGTTAGCATACATACGAATGTTAGGAGACGGTGATTTTTTAATGATGTGATGAATTATATTGGACATTTTTAAAACAAAAAAAAAGTATTATTTACAGTCACACAGTGATACATCCTTATAGATCCATATTCCTCAGTCTAATAACAGTATGTTTATTGTTCCTATTAGTTCCTGTAGTTACTAATGTCCGGGAACAAGACCACCTTAGCCACAACTGTGTCAAGAGCAGGAACAATAGAGTAAAGACAGCGTATGACAACAATAGCATGAAGTGGATAGCATTGCCTCCTCACAGCTCCGGGGTCCTCGATCCTGACTGTTCGGAGTTACACATGTTTTACCAGTGTGGGTCTTCTTCAGGATCTCTGGTTTCCTCCCAACATGCCAGTAGGTGGACTGGCTATGAGAAAGTGTCCCAAGGTTTGAATGTGTATGTGTGTGTGTGAATGGTGACCTGTGATTGCCTGGTATCTCATCAGGTTTTTATTCCCACCTTGAGCTCATTATTCCCAGAATAGGCTCAGGATCCAAGGGTTACTGAAGATGAGCAGAATAAATGTATATATGTGTGTGTATTCATGTATGTATGCAAGTGTTGCTTGTGAAGTATGTGCGATGTTCTGTGCAAATGTCAAGTACTGTGATATGTTGTACTCTGTCATCACCCACTTACAGTTGTGATTCTCACAGTATTGTGTTCTTAATGCAGTTTCTATTTTCAGTTTACTTTCCACTTCCTGTGGCATTCAGTTTGGTTTTAGTCAGATTCCATTACATTGGTAAGCCAATACTTATTGACTGATTTACAAGGTCATTTTATGCTAGTTAATACTAAATGTTTTGACGGATCAAATGCCAAAAGGTTTTTCATTTTAGTTTTAAATCCACTAACCCAGACCCAAGCTTCTGATCTTTGAAACCAGCAATGCCATACACACCAGTTGCTAACAAAAAAGGCTGTTTTTCACATACAGCTTTTCACATGCAGTTATTTTGACTCGGTATTATTTAGTTTTTAGATTCTGTGAAAAAAATGACATGTTTAATAGATTGTATTTTTAAAAACTAGAAAAACAGCCTATATGCTGAATAGCTAATAGCTATTTTTCTGTTTTCTTTTTGTGAATGTTCTCCTAAAAAAGCCCTTTTTTTGTCATTTGGAATAAATGTGACAATGTATAACCATTGTTTTATTAACCATATATTTTATTAACAAAATAAACTACTAAAATGATTACACCTTTAACCTCATCACAAATGCCTATGAATATACGTGCAGGATCTATAAATACACATGATTATGCAATCTGAAAATGTCCTCCTCGCACATAGATACCCAGCTAGATAATAATTCTCACAAATGGGACTGGCAAATTGTAGGATTTCCGTTCTTTGTCTCAAGTTCATAATTCAGCTTAATTGTTCAATTCGGGACATTTTATTGACCACAGTGAAAACTGTCAGCATATCAATAACAGTTGCAATTGAGTTTATTACAACTTAATTAAATTAGCTCATTTTATAGAAAATATAGAAAAATAGCTTGTATTTTTCCACAGGTAGACCGGTTTGGAGTTTTGATTTGCTAGATATTTTTTTATTTGACAGCATCAAAATACAGGCTTGCTAAACACCCAAGATTTTGTTCTTGCAAAATCTTGCAATATCTACAAATTACAACTAAATTGTGAAACATCTTTGTTCATGTTATAACCTATGTTATAACCATTATAAACAGCCCTCACTTTTCTCTCTCTTTTGAAGTTAATCATGCAAAAAAATGAATGTCGTGTTATTAATGTTATTGCTATGTTAATGAAAAGTGTGTCAAGTTACTGAGAAAACAGAAAGCCCTCTATATGAACATAATATACACAGTGGTGGGGGTGCCACTACCACCCTGAAGTGCATTATTTTCGTTTAACAGCATGGTCTGGAGTATAATAATATTTCATTTACACCACAGCAATTGTTTTAATATATTAATGAATTGCAAGTCAAGCTTTTTAATGGGAAATGGTCAGATTTAATGACATGTCAAGTTAGTTCCTGTTATCACTAATATAAAGTTATAGCTGCATTGAACGGTCATATTCTCTCTCTCTCTCTCTCTCTCTCTCTCTCTCTCTCTCTCTCTCTCTCTCTCTCTCAAACTGTCATTTTACTTAGAAACCAAAAAGTATAAACTCCACTGTCCTGTAAACTTTCCTGTGCTGGAAAACTTAGTGACAATTTTTCAAAAATTGTAAAAAAAATCTCAATTATGGATTAATGAAGTTTTATGCAATTTAACGACACAATTTTTTATATTACATTTATCATTAGCCTTTATGTGGAGGTGTTCATGGAATGAACGAGCAGCTATTATATAAATAATAATATATTAAACAAGTGCATTAATATTAACCCGTGGTTCCTGATGGAGCTGGAAGTAAGTCGTGCTTTTAGATAAAAAAATAAATAAAATAATGCACACCTTATGACCAATCGGAATTGATCATTGGACCAGCCTGTAGTATAAGAAAAATGAATCAACAACTTTTGGATAAATCAGATGTGAGAATTTGAGTGATGTGGTATGTAATGGTAATCAGCCTATATAGAAAATATATCTTTGAGTTAAGACATACTTTAAGTTACCGTTACTTGTTATAAGACACGCCCGTGATCAAATACTGAGGTTTGGGACACACCCTCTGCGTGCAGGTTAAGGCCCCGGGTCAGTGCAGATGAATCCGCTCCGGCTTTTCCGCCTCGCAGCCGCTCGCTGTGAAATTCAATTAATGACTCCGCTTCCCAGTTTCTCTCTCCAGGGCACATCTTCCGGCCCGCTCGCCCTCTGCTAGAAATAGGAAAATGCTATAATAACACAACACAAGAAAAAAAAAATGAAGCAACTTTGATCACGCATGCTCCCTTGGCGTCCACCTCTTTTTTTCCCCCCCACAACATTTCTCCTAAGTTGGAAAGTCAAGGAAAGCCCGAGCGAAGTGTTGTCCACAGGTAAGACTTTTATTTCCGACCATCGACTAACTGTTCTGATCACTTCTTCTTCTCATGCTTCTTCTTTTTCATCTCGCTAAAAATAAAAAAAAAAGTGGTCGAGATCTGCAAACTTTAATAATATCACTAGATGTTCGTCTGCTTCAGTGCACGAGATGGACATCATGTTATTTAGTTATTATTGATTATTGCGCTTTAATGTGTTTGCACATTCACACGGAGACCGGCGCTCGTAAGCCGCACGCACACACACACACACACACACACATATATATATATATATATACAGAAGTCACTCTGAACCTGTCGGCTTTTGGGGAGCTGGACGTTAAAGCCGTGCACTCCGTTAAAACACATTTTCTCATTATGGGCACTCATTACGATGGTGCATTTTTTATTCATGGATAGGAAGCCTATACGCTTTCGTTCAACTAAGTTCTGGGAAATACTGCGCGCGCTAAAGCACGTGCCGTGTAAAACTTGTACACTGTATTAAAGCCGTTCTGCACTTTTCAGCGTTTAGCCTATAGTGGTATACGTGTTTCTTTTATTAAAATAATAATAGGCAAAAAAACAAACAACAACAACAACAACAAAAAAAAAACAGTCGCGGTGTTAGGTTATTGGCAGGATGTTTTATAGCCTTGTTATCATTCCTGAACTTGATTACGAGAGTTTCAGACTTTACCTGCTCGTTTCGCGGAACAGCAGGTGATGCAGCGCGAAGTGAAAGTGAGTGGGAAAAGAAGTTTTGCATGCAACAGAAAGGTGTAATTCTGTATTATGCAATTCTCACGCACTCTCACTCTCACTCAGTTACTGCAAAAAGTGTGCATAGATTGTAGTCTCTATAAAAATGATTGCGTTATACAGCCTATAGTAGCTGTACGTTGTTGTTGTTGTTGAGGTGTCAGCGCGAGACAGACTTCGACTTGAATAAGCAGCATTGGAAGTGTTCAGGTCTCCCTGCGCGCGCTGCCTGACAGCTGAGGGCTCGTGACACTTTGCGACAGTTGTTTAGGATGAACCGTGTTTATATACTCGCGATATTAGCGCCCTTTAACAAACCTGACACATTCTGAGCTGAATGAGAGTAATACACACTTTTGTTTATTTTCTTTCTTACTTTACATTCGGTTCCGGTCGAGTATGGCGTGTGTGCGCGTGCAGGCGGATACAGAGTGCGCGGGCTCCGTCTCAAACCGCGCAGGACTACACACACACACACACACACACACTGTCCGAATATCCTAGTACTCCCGCTGAGGTTACTAAAGTTAGCCTGCTAAGCTGTTTACACACACACACACACACACATACACACTTTACAGTACAGTAGTAGGATGAAATCTAATTTCTCCTCATCGGAAAATAGCCTTGCTTGTAATGTTCAGCTTTAACACTTCATAAATAAAGAGCAGAAGCTCTTACTTCTGCTGCTTTTAGATAGACTTATATAACATTAGCTTACAGTTTACTTACAGTATATGACACACACACACACACACACACACACACACGTATATAATGTCTATAATAAAGCAAATGACGCACTAATATGAGGCTTTGATGACTGATTAGATACATGCATGAAAGATGGCCTCCACATGTCACTTATCTAACGTTATTTGTTGTCATTTATTTATTTATTTGCTGTAATGAATTTATTTATTTACTGCAAATTCATATTTATTTGTTTGTTTGGTGACTATAACGCATTTATTTATTTACTGCTCATTATTGTTAAATTTGCTGCACGGCATTTACTTATTCACTACTCGTCTGTCGTTATTCATTTTATTTATTTATCTTTTATTTATTTATTTATTTATTTGCTTCTGTGCATTTACTCCTCATGTGCTCCGACCGAGAGAAGAGAATCTGCATTTAAATAAAAACAAAAAAAACAAACAAAAAAAAAATTATTATTTTCTTTTTATTTGCTGACAACGACCACAAATAAAGTCTGTTTTCCACACCGTGTGTTCTCATAACCTTATATAACCCTTTAAATATATAACTAATATTTATACCACATGTGGTTGGTAAATATGAGCAGTCTGTATGTTTTATTGTGTGCAAAATTTGCCACAAGTTGAAGACAACAAAGAGTCAGAAAAGATCACGGGCTCTTTAAACCCTGGGGTGTGCTTATTCTCGCCGGATCTTCCTTCTTTGCTAATTATTGTGTTGTTTTCAGAGCAAATATGTCATATCCATGGCGACCAGGCAGGTTTATTGTCTTTCTCATGCAATGGCTCACATAAGTAATTAATTACTCTCTCTCTCCCTCTCTCCCTCTCTCCCTCTCTCCCTCTCTCTCTCTCTCTCTCTCTCTCTGTGCCTTCAGTTAAACCAATCATTCGGGGAAAGCCATCTCATATTTAAAATGCCTGTGGTATCAAGGTGAAGGTAAAGACAAATCATATTTTCAATCATGGATAAATCATTATTTTGAAAATTGTTTTCCCTTAAATGACTTTTGCACATTATTAGCAATAGATTTAATTTTATTTGTTTTTAAAAAAAAAAGTCTGCATTTTGCTAAGTGAAACAGAGAAACAGCACTGTGTGTTTGTGCTTGTGTGTCGTTCTCATGCATTCTCTGGGGCTGTTCAACCCCCCCCAAACCCCCACCCCACCCCAGAAGTCATCAAGCAAGAATTCTACACGGGCATTATGATTAAAACAAGTGTTTGGACAGAATTCAGGTCTATTAGTGCAATTCAGCCGGTGAGTAATCAGAGCTTTGCCTTTCGCTCGGCGATTATCGACAGGCCGTATGTAACAGTTGATTAGTGTGTGTGACTTGTGGCGTTTGTGCCGCAGTGGTGGCGGTGTGTGGCTGTGGAATGTAGCGGCATGTGGCTCGTGTCTGAAGGTGTGCTTCCATCTGGACAGCCAGCCATCTCACACTGGCCCGAGCACTTGTACAGGTGCTCAGCTGTCTCCGTGTTGATGAAGCACTGTCATGCCCATCTGTCACTTATTTTCTTCCTGTGACACTTCCTCCCCTCTTCTCCTCCTCTCCCTCCCTTTGTACCCGAATCAAGAGGATGCAGGGCCTTGCTGTCAATTATGAGATTGCTTATAAATGACATCTGGAAGCAAACTGTGAATATATTTTATAAAACACGCTTTACTTCTTATATAAACACACAGAATCTGCCCATGACTGGTGAAAACACTTGGAAATGTTCTTGACACTTGAGCTTTTAACAGCGTGCGATGGAATTGCATTGGCATTGCTGAAATGGTTAATGTTTTTAAACCTTTTTCTGTAAAAGATTTTGAATTTCTTCCCTAAGCTGAGTTTTATCTGTCATTGTAAGATAGTTTGGGAGTCTAACACAAGAACCTGATTTTGTTATACAGTAGATAATACTGTAAGAATGTCTGACATCTCGGGTATCGTGTCCGGTTTTATGAAATCTGTATCGAGTCACAGATTAAATAATACTTTTGTAGCTTGTCAATATAGATTATATACATCTTTTTCCGCTCTGGCAGTCGCCTTTCACGGCTTAAGTGATCTTTTTTTTTTTCCCGTCCTTTTCATCTGACCTTCGGCCCTGGCGCTGCAAATACACACTCGTAATTCCGCACTATACCTGACACAAGTCGAGATGTAGTGTAATTGCTTTTTCATACCTCCACTTTGTAAACTGCACAATGTAATGATTTGGTATCTGTATTCACACCATTGCGGGTCGTGTAAAATCTACTGCTCTTGACGTAGGAGCACGCCGGGCCTCATGTTTGTTTAATCATCGTTATTATTTTTATTTTAGTGCAGGGGAAATGTCCTCTTTGCATGCTTGATCAACCAGTGGAGAAATCCAATATAATTGAGGTTCAAGGTGAATTGCGTCCCGAGCGCTTCCCCTTGACCGAAAGGCAGCGCCGGGGAATCTTGAGCAAAATAAACAAATCATGGCGACAACAGTAATATAGGGTTGATTTTGAAGGCATGAAATAAGTATCGATTTAAGCCTTCACTTCATAGATAAAAATGGCCATTTTGGTAATTTGTCCAAGGCTCTTTCAATATGAGAGCGAGAGAGAGAGACAGAGAGAGAAAGGGGGGGTTGATAGAGGGAGCGACAGACAGAGAGAGAGAGAGAGAGAGAGAGAGACGAGGGGAGGGAGGAGAGGAGACCAGGCTAACAAGACAGAGAAAGGGACATGCTGCCCCTTTCCGAGCTCATTATCATTCTTAATAAGTCTTAAGGAAAGAAGGAGCACTGAGTGTAAATGCAAGGTAATCCTAACACTGGCCAAGGTTAGCAGGGACACGAGCACATGCGCCGTTCTCCGGCGCAGGGAATTTGCAGAAACTCTGGCGTCTGTAATGAAGCGAAGCTTTCTGTAAACGTGTAGTGACAGAAAATTAAACAGGCTGTAAAATATTGAACGCACGCTCCAATTTCAACCTGCAGTCTCAACCCGGAAAATATCAGTAAAAGAGCATTTCAGAACCCCAGTCCTCGAAATAGATTTATTTCTGATTTCTTATTTTGTTTTCTTCTGTTGCAGTATAAAGCATACACTAGGGAGCAAGAAGAGTGTGCCTGTTCGTGTTAGCAGAGCTGGAGTGAACAGTGACTTGGTAGTGGCGTTTGTGCAGTTGTTTAGGCTGCCAGGTATTTATTACAATTGCGGGAAGATTAAGCGATTGCATGAGCAAAGCTGTGTTTAGCTTACGAGTGAGTTTAGTGAATTATCACGCTGAGGTGGTTGACTAGTTGAGAAGGATTTCGAGCATGTGGACACATATACAGTGACAAATCATTTACAGTGGCACATTTGTATTACCGATGTTTGTCTCTGTGTGTGTTGTGTTTTGTTTTGTTTTGTTTTGTTTTGTTTTTTTTTCCCTCTTGAGAAAAGTTTATTTTCCTCTCACACACTACATTACTCTCACGCCGTGTCAGCTTACACTTTATACGCTGTGTTATATTCCTATTTTTCTTAGTCTGTGCATTTTAGAAGCTCGGCTGATTTAGTGTTTTTAAGGCAGCCAGCGTTTGAGAAGTGTATAGTGATGTACTGCACACGCCGCTGCATTTCTAATCAGTCCGCATCAGAATAATACACAATTATGCACCGCGGCAAACAAATGCGCAACCGAGGCAGATCTCCGAAAAGGAGCTGCCCTTTGTCTGGTTCGTAGTCGTACCGTGTCTGTGTCTGTGTGTCACTGTAAAGATGATTTACATCCAAACAGATGTTCGGAGCCTTCAGCATAGGCCATTTGTTCTATTTTCTGCCCTTTCAGAGGTTATAAGTGAAATGCAGAACACCCCCCCCTTCTTGTTTATGGTGCTGTTATTTTTCCGGCTCTCAGATGGAAAGTGTTGAGGAAGCTTTGGAGACGAGCCTGTGGGACTTGTGCAGGTTGGTGAGATTACATCATGGCAGGCACCTGTAGGAGCATCTTTTTTCCCCCGTCGTATTTCCTGGCTCGGCTTTGGATGGCAACATGCAGCCGTGCCCCCCCAGGGGACGAGTCGGGTGGCACAGAGCCATCGCCATGGTGATCAGAGCCCAGAACCTGCACAAAGCAGTCCATTGTGACTGGCGTGCGTTGAGGTGAGAGGAACAAAATGTCACAGCAACGGCCTCTTCTTTTTTTCTTTTGCTTGTTTTTGTCTCGAAGGCCCAGTGGGGTTTGTTTAGCCTTTGATTCATCTGTGCCGCGGTCTGCTAAACGAGCTGTTTGTGATATCGCTTAATTGCCTCTTTTAAGTCCTCCGTTTTGGGTTGGCGAGCATGCTCTTGTGTGGGATAAGCAGTGCTCGAAACCAGGTGGAAGTGTGATGCTGATTTGCATCAGAAGTCAGCTGTCAACATGGAGCGTGGCGGAAAAGATGGCAAAAGAGCCACGTTTAAGAGCAAGATTTTTATTTGGTTTTGCGCAAAGCTGAAGTATAACTCACGGGCCAGTTTAATAGGAATGCCTGTATGTTCACACAATGATCTGATTAGCCAATCATGTGGTAGCAGTGCAATGCATAACATCCAGGTCTTTACATTTCCAGCATTTGGCAAATGCCCTTATCCAAAGCAACTGTTTTTTAACATCTCACTTTATACAAATAAGCAATTGAGGATTAAGGGCCTTGCTCAGGGGCCCAGCAGTGGCAGCTTGGAGAACCTGGGATTCAACCTTCTGAGCAGTAGGCTAACACCTCAACTAAGCTACCACTTTACCCTTTTCCAGATAAGATAAGACAATAAGATAAGATAGAACTTTCTATCTAAAATTATTTTGCCAGAGACTGCTTCAGATATCAAGAGAAATATTCTATATATACAAAATGTATTCAAAATGCTAGGGAACTATTGCACATAATGTGATATTGCACATGGTAAATTAATGGTAAAAACTCTTCAAAGTGAAATATACACTCCCTGGTGAGTGTAAGAGAAACACATGTACTCCTGCTTAATCGTGTGATTATCCAATCAAGCAGTCGTGTGGCAGCAGCACAATGCATGAGATCATACAGATACAAGTCAAGAGCTTCAGATAACATCCACATCAAACATCAGAATGTTGGAAATGTGATCTTTGTGACTTTTTCCTCGGTCAGCCAAGAATTGCCTGCTATCCTGTGATAATTCACGCATAACAACATTGGAAAATGAACAGGTTGATGTTTTTCTTTAACATTCCTCAGTAGCCTCGCATTTCTGTTCCTGGCTGAATGCAATGCAACCTGATCACAGAAACAGAGAGTGGCCTTCTTGTTCGGCCATTTTCCTCTGCCCCCGACAAGGCTTAACGGAGCTGCCACTCACAGGATGTTTTTTATTTTTTGCACCATTCTGTAAAAACTTTCTGTATAGGAACTGTTCCCAGGAGATTAGCCGTTAAGGAAATGCTCAAACCAGCCCATCTGGTTTTCCTCATGCTGATGTTTTATGTGAACATTAAGTGAAGCTCCTGACCTGTATCTGCATGATTTTTTTTATTTTTTTTTTATTGACTGATGCATGAACATGTACATGTGTTCCTAATAAAGTGGTCAGCGAGTAAATGTAAATAAAGCTGGTGATAGTGCCTGTGTACATCAGAAGTGTAGAGATAAAGATCTCATACAAAAAAGGATATAACTGTAGAGTTAAATAATATAAAGATGCACATAAATCAAACCAAACCAAAGTGACGGACAATATTTTGGCCCTTTTGCCAGACTGAACTATGCGTGCTGCTGATGTCCACTAGGGGCAGTAAGTAGACGACGTTCAGCTGATGAGAACCCCCTCATTGTGAGAGGAAGCTGTGATTTTGGAGAGAAATACAGAAAGCTGGTCTTGTGCTTTGCACTTCGCTCTCACTGAACCCCACTCACTGTGAGAATGTTCATGCGGTTCCCTGAGCAGCTGTCAGACAGTTGAAACGTCGCTGTAAAGTGAAGTATTCCCTCCCGTCTGTCCGTGGTGTATCACAGGTTGCGTGGCGTTGCGCTGAGGCGTGGAGGAGTGTTTATTTTATGGTAATTGATGCCAGTGTGGTAGGTGACATACGGTGGGGTGTGACAGGCAGGGCGTGAGGGCCGTGGCCACGGGGCAGGTCAGGGAAAGGCGCTGCTCTTCCTCTCAACCCGCAGGAGCAGGCAGGCCGCTGTGGCTGACAGGCTCAGTGTTGAGTTTGGCCTCCGGTGCAGAGCAGGGGCCGCCGCTCGGCCTCACAGTGCAGCCGAGCCATCACGCTCTCTACACACACTGCCAACAGCGTGGCAATTACTACTGCTGCTATACAAACACACACACACATAAACACATACACACTGCTCCATTTCTCTCACAATCTTTCTTTCTTTCTTTCTTTCTTTCTTTCTTTCTTTCTTTCTTTCTTTCTTTCTTTCTTTCTTTCTTTCTTTCTTTCTTTCTTTGTCCAACTCTCTCTTCTCTTCTCTTCTCTTCTCTTCTCTTCTCTTCTCTTCTCTTCTCTTCTCTTCTCTTACTTTTGTCCAACTCCTGCTTTTCTTCTTAGAAATCTTTCTTTCTTTCTTTCTTTCTTTCTTTCTTTCTTTCTTTCTTTCTTTCTTTCTTTCTGTCTGTCTGTCTGTCTGTCTATCTTTCTTTCTGTCTGTCTTTCTTTCTTTCTTTTTTACTTTCTTTCTTTCTTTCTTTCTTTCTTTCTTTCTTTCTTTCTTTCTTTCTTTCTTTCTTTCTTTCTTTCTTTCATCCAACTTTCTCTGACTTTTTATGTTTTTCTTCCTTCAGGGAAATCTTCTCTTCTCTTCTCTTCTCTTCTCTTCTCTTCTCTTCTCTTCTCTTCTCTTCTCTTCTCTTCTCTTCTCTTCTCTTCTCTTCCCTTCCCTCCTCTCCTCTCCTCTCCTCTCCTCTCCTCTCCTCTCCTCTCCTCTCCTCTCTTGTTTCCTTTTCATACACTGCATTTGTTTATTAATTCATTAGGATTTCAAAGTGCTCCTTAACATTTAATTTTAAACCATTAAAATAATCTATGTTAATAATAAATTGTTTATTGTGGGTTTTAATGCCCAGGAAACTACTAAAAATGGCTCAAGAACAATTTTAAACCTTCACCCTCATTAAAAATGCCAGAGTTTATGAATATGCATTCATTTACATGAATATGCAAATTAGAAATGCCTTCATGTCCTGCCATCACTGCTAGCACAATGTATGAAACTCACATGAAATCGGCATGTTGGTCAGATTTCTGAGTTCAGGGCTACTTAAGAGCTGATCACAGAAGATGATGGTCATTAATTTAAAGCACTGAATACTACACTCTGTCCTTTACCCATTTTTTTTACCAGTACACTGGCATTTCAGGCACCTTACTGGACATTTTCCATCAAAATGAATTATTTTATCGCCACAAATCTGATATAAAATGAGTCAGGACTCTGCTGTTTTTCCCTCTGTTGGATAACCTTACACAGAATTTTAGTGTTTTAGTGAAGATATCACCTTCACATTTTAGATGCCTTCAAGCACTTTACTTTGAAACATTTTATGCTTATGTTTTTCTTGAACTTTTCTAGGAAAATATTGCCACAAGTGTGCTAGATAAAAACAGAAATCCTCATGAAAAACTACAAATTCTTAAAGCCCTTAAAAAGTGTCTTCTTTCACATGATCCATTAAGCACCGCTCTGCAGTGTGCCATGACAAAGACGTTCAATCCTGAACACGGACACAACCCAAACTGGAGCAAATTCCATTTTTCAGCCTCTGGTAAAAAAAAAAAGAGAGAGAGAGTTCTTTGGATGACCCCAGCTTTCTGTTTTCTGAAAAGGAAACTTGCGGGAGGAAACGTTTCTTTTTTAAGAGTCAGACGCACAGCCGCTCCGTCGTTCCCTCTGGACACCTCGTGCGTTTATTCCCCCTCGAAGAAGACCACCGCCGCTGCATAGCGTTTCTCAATCAGCCTTCTGCGCTAATTCCACTTCAGAATTCCACTTGGCACGCTGAGTAAATAAAATTTTCAGCATTTATTAGAATCCAGCTCTGCCAGAAGGGATTCCTCTCTTCTCCTATAATAATTAGCAAATTGATTAGGAGAACTTCAGCACACCTCCTCAGCTCTTATCTCCTCGTTCTAGGACAATATTGCCGTGCCTTGGGACGGCGTAAATATTTTAAAGGTGGAAACCCTGAGCGAATCTCATTAATGGCTGTGGGATGCTGCAGCCATCCCCTTACCGTAGTACCAGCCAATTTACTAAACTGTGATTAAAGAACTTTTGGATTATTTAAAAACTTGCGAAGGTCCTTGTGGGTTCTTCATTGCCACCAAGGACCTCTCTGTGCTTTTGGCTCGCTTTTTTCTTTTTTAAATCTCTACTCCACGCTCTTTTGTCATCTCCCTTCAGATCGATTAATAACTCACTGGAGCAAAAGGGCTTTGAAAGCACTGGTCATTCTGGGATGCATCATGCAAAACATGACAAAGATCTCTCTTTTATGTAGAAATGCTAATTAAATTTTTAGCCCCACCCCGGCACTGCAGCGGCGCAGACTTGGTAGCAATTTGGCAGCTAATCAAATTGCATTTTAAATGGAGCCGTTTAAAGACGACTGCAGACTGCTCTCAAGAAGACACACTGGTGCAAATTAAGTCAGAATACGCCACTGTTTTTGTAGAGAGGAACAATAAAACACAATCCGCATCTCGACTGTCTTGCGGGCTTAAGTAAAGCGTCAACTTACAGTATTTGATTTGCTGTTTTAATTAGTTAAAAGGAACACAGGTATACAATCAGGCATGTGTTTGTGGTGAGAGGCAAGAAAACAGTTTTTCTTTTAATTACACCGCCTCACTTGTGCTTGTGCATGTCCTTGCAATTTAACTAACTGGGGGGAAGAAAAAAAATATGCACAAATAGCAGGCTGTTAGATTGGCAAAAGGAGGTGGCAATGTGGAAATGATTCATCACTCCTAATTTGAGATTAAAGCCTGCTTGAAATGGCAAAGGCTTCCGAAAAATCTCGTCAACAGAGTACTGAAAAGGCAAAAAAAAATCAACAACAACAAAAAAAAAATCGAAGCTGTCCTCACACATTTGATATACATCATTAAGTTCCTTGTAGCCAATCAAATTGCCCATTCACCCGGCATACCAGAACATATTAGTGACGTCTCGTTAGCAGAAAACAGATAACTGAGGGAAAAGATGAGGGAGCAGCCTGGAGCTGTTTGTCATGCAGAATGTCTAGAAAGGGAAATTCTCCTAAAATGAAATGAGATGTCTGTTTTCTGGCCCATTTTCTCTCTCTGCCATAGTACGGCTGCAGGCTCTTTCCCTGTCACTTCTTAGTAAATGTTTATTATTTCTCTAAAACATTTAACTGGGGACTAATAAAAAAATAATAAATACAAAAAAAATATACTGTTTTTTGCTGCTGTTCTCTCGAAACATGCGTTTGATAGGATTCCCGAGACCCTGAACTATGTGTGCTAGCAGCAGGATATCGTTTTGTTTAGAGAATGCAATATAGATTAGAAGAATATACTTCAGTAAGTGGCTCCTGAATGCTGTAATAGTAAAAGTCGAAAGTCGTTTATGTAGCAAGTAAAACACAGCGGGACGATGTGACGTGGCCAGATCCAAACCACAGCTACGGTTCTGTCCCGGACTGATTTGTCCTGATTCGTCAAAATGAACAGCTTTATTTAAAAATCTCTTAACAATCATCATCCATATCAGGCTTCAATTTGATGTTGAACCTAATACGAGAAAAAAAACAAAAAAAAAAAACAAGCTTTTCATGTACCAAAAAATAAAAAAAGTCATCTGTCCTGAGGATTTTCCTGCGATGGAAAAACTGTTACAGTTACAAAGCACTGACACTGGAGACTAAATTTTACCTAAACATCTCCTTACTGAAACCCTCACCATATTAATGATATGCGCTTTGTTCAGTGACCACACATTTTACAATCTGTTCATTATTACTCTCAGATTCTGTGGAGCATCTGCAATATAAAACCCTCTGACTGTTAATACAGAAAGAATAATATATTAGAATGAGTGCAGCTGATTTGACTTACAGCCAGAAATATCTAGAGACAGATAGATAGATAGATAGATAGATAGATAGATAGATAGATAGATAGATAGATAGATAGATAGGCAGTAAGATGGATAGATATGGAAATAGATAGAGTGAGAGAGTGAAAGAATGAAAGACATAGAGTTAGATATGGAGAAAGAGTGAGAAAGTGGAGTTAGTATACATGTATATATATATATATATAGATGGATGGATAGATAGATAGATAGATAGATAGATAGATAGATAGATAGATAGATAGATAGATAGATAGATAGATAGATAGATAGATAGGCAGTAAGATGGATAGATATGGAAATAGATAGAGTGAGAGAGTGAAAGAATGAAAGACATAGAGTTAGATATGGAGAAAGAGTGAGAAAGTGGAGTTAGTATACATGTATATATATATATATATATATATATAGATGGATGGATAGATAGATAGATAGATAGATAGATAGATAGATAGATAGATAGATAGATAGATAGATAGATAGATAGATAGGCAGTAAGATGGATAGATATGGAAATAGATAGAGTGAGAGAGTGAAAGAATGAAAGACATTCATACATGTATATATATAGATAGATAGATAGATGGATGGATGGATGGATGGATGGATGGATGGATGGATGGATAGATAGATAGATAGATAGATAGATAGATAGATAGATAGATAGATAGATAGATAGATAGAGTGAGATTAGTGGGAGAGAGATATGAATAGATAGATAGATAGATAGATAGATAGATAGATAGATAGATAGATAGATAGATAGGCAGTAAGATGGATAGATATGGAAATAGATAGAGTGAGAGAGTGAAAGAATGAAAGACAGAGTTAGATATGGAGAAAGAGTGAGAAAGTGGAGTTAGTATACATGTATATATATATATATAGATGGATGGATAGATAGATAGATAGATAGATAGATAGATAGATAGATAGATAGATAGATAGATAGATAGGCAGTAAGATGGATAGATATGGAAATAGATAGAGTGAGAGAGTGAAAGAATGAAAGACATTCATACATGTATATATATAGATAGATAGATAGATAGATAGATAGATAGATAGATAGATGGATGGATGGATGGATGGATGGATGGATGGATGGATGGATAGATAGATAGATAGATAGATAGATAGATAGATAGATAGATAGATAGATAGATAGAGAGAGTGAGAGAGTGAGAGAGTGGGAGAGAGATATGAATAGATAGATAGATAGATAGATAGATAGATAGATAGATAGGCAGTAAGATGGATAGATATGGAAATAGATAGAGTGAGAGAGTGAAAGAATGAAAGACAGAGTTAGATATGGAGAAAGAGTGAGAAAGTAGAGTTAGTATACATGTATATATATATATATATATATAGATGGATGGATAGATAGATAGATAGATAGATAGATAGATAGATAGATAGATAGATAGATAGATAGATAGATAGATAGATAGACGTGGAAATAAATAGATAAAGTGAGAGAATGGGAGAAAAATGTTTAGATATGGAGATAGATATATTGATAGAGAGTGGGCGATAGATAGATAGATAGATAGATAGATAGATAGATAGATAGATAGATTATGTTGCAGCAGAGTAACAGTAAAATTAAAAGCAGATACAGAATTACAAAAACACGCACTAGGAACATTAAGTAAAGATTCATGCAACATTCAACAAGAGTCATAATAATTACACAAACATAAACAACTCTGTTCAGAGCCACTGTTCTAGAAAATAAATCACCAGCTCCTGAGCAATAGCTGGGGTATAATTTAAACTAGGGAATTGTTCAAACATGAACAGTGTGGGATAGAAAGATCCTCGGAACATGATGCGTGATATAAAAAGGGCTTTTAGTAATAACGCTGGTATCATCAGCGCTACAGAGATTCTCAGCTATATTAGTAAATGTTCTTCATTTCTATGTCTTTAAACCATTCACATCATTGATATCGTGAGAAGACAGTTATCTCGAATGACGTAATCTTATCCATCCAGTTGATCCTGCTTTTGCAGTAATAGCTCTTACATGATCAGCTTTAAATTCAGTTAAGAACCTTGATAAGTGCTAAATGAATAGATTTCAACCCCACATTAACATGAAGTATATTGGATTCTAACAGTAGGTGGTTGTGTTAGCAATTCTGATCAGCCATTATTCTCAATAGTCCATGTCCATAAACGGTGCAGCCACAATTTCTTATTTGATAACTAGTTAATGGTGTCTTTTTTCTTCTTCTTTTTCTTCTGTATATGAAGAGATGTAGCACTGAGGGTGTGGTGAGACAGTGTGCGTCGCATACTCTTAGCATGTCACCTGCGACACGCTAACCACAATTATGCTTCATCAGGTGATCATTATGAGAAAAAAAAAAGAAAAAAGAATGTACAAATACATTTTTGGTGTTTATTCTACAGCCGCACCCCAACAGAGTGCAGGATTTAACTTGGGTGGAGAAGAAGAATATGGGTGGGGTAACTTTTTCTTTTTGTCAACATAACCTGTCCTTTTAGTCACAGAAAGAACCAGTGTGACACAAAAAATAAAAATAATAGTCTCGATGGGGATGGAGAAGGTTTGGTATTCATGAGCGTGTGATTATTTTAAATCTCGGAAAGGCCTCGCTACTTTTAGAAATAAGTGGCTAGTTTTATTGGGATAAAGAAACTCCGATCTCAGGAACAGCCTCTGCTGTCAGTCTCTTTGAAATCCACATTCCAAACACTCATGGCTCATGGCCTGCTCTTTAGCTGCTCTATTTTGGGTCTTGTGATAGTGTTATACAGCGCAGTATGTATGGAGACAGACAAGAAAGACGTGTTTGGCTTGGGTTGAATACGCAAAGTTTGTTTAGGGTCAGCTCTATCTCCCGCCTGATTGGCTGCTGAAAATATAGGCTACGTAACTATTACTTTTTATTTATTTTATTTTTTGGTTCTTGATTCATATTCCTCACAGAGCTGTTGCTGTATTGGTGAAAGGCTAGTCAGCACGAGGTCCTGTTACGTGACATTGATTCGCAAATATTGTCCCCGGGCTGATAGTGCAATGTTAATGAATGGATCAATGAAGTGGATCATGCCAGGCTGATAAATCTGTGGCACACCCCGTTTCACCCATGCTGGTCACGAACTCTCGTTTTCAGAAACATGCGTCTGACAAAATTACAGTTGTTATCTGGTTAGTGGTATACATTCGACATATTACTGTATTGTGTGCCTTTTGAGGCAGGTTTTAGAGGCGGTTTTTTTAAATCTTCTCAAATAAACACCCCTGAGTTGGTGAAAGAGTTTAATTAATTAGAGAATTAAAGCCGTGGAGTTGGAAATAGTGTCTTTTTTTCCGTCCCAGCTATCCTCTAAAATAATAAAATTTAGTCAATTAAGTGGCAGAAACCAAAAAAACATTATTCATTCTAACAAAAAGAATAATGAGTTTAAAAGGTTTTGCATGAGAGGTAGGCATAAGCCCAAAAACAGTGTGTGTGTGTGTGTGTGTGTGTGTGTGTGGTTCAAAATGTTCCACTGAGAAACAGAAAAGCTGTCTTTTTTAAAGACCTAAATAATGTGGGGTTTGACCACTTCATGTTTGCTTTAGTGTTCATTATCTCACTGGTTCGTTGCCAGTTCTAGGTAAGTTTTCGGGATCCTGTTATATTATGGGATGTGATTTCTAAATAATTGTTTGCTTTGCATGCTTGCTCTGCATATAATAGCCACACCCTGCGATATACCTTCAGGATATTTGATATAGACACAAAGAAACTGTCCCAATGTCACAAGCAGCAGGTGACTGGCACCTGCTAAGTAAAACAGAGGGGGAGAAAAAAAAGAGAAAGACTTCTTGTATTACTGCAGTTAGGACCATCAAAGATGTGACAGCAATCTAATCTGTGCTATTTATTTTGAAGTATCGTAATGGACACTTTGACTCACTGTTCTCCTCGGTTAAAGAGTCCTCTTCATTGAAGAACTATGATTGCAAATGAAATATGTTCATCTTTCAGGTTAACTTTTTTTTTTTTTTTCCATCATTAATGAAAAGGCTACAGGAGACTGAGGGTTAGGCGTCTTTACCTGTGAGACGGCCATCCAGAGCGATTTCTGCTGCTTGCGGTGACGCCGTTTAGAAGAAACCCGACACGTGACCGTTTGCACGTCTCGAGGCCTTTAACAAATTCAAGCAAGCGATTGGCTACAGAGGATCATCAAACAAATTAATTGTTTCCCCTCCATGGTAAGAAGGTGCTACTCTCCCAAATTGAGTGCCTGCACTTGGTTATTGCACTTTAATAGCTTGCTCGCCAAACTAACCATATATTACGCCGTGTGCAGGCTCAGATCGGAGAAGATGAATAGGCTATTAATTAGAGTTGCGCTGAGAGGGCACAGGGGATAGACTACTCATAGCCCTGCAATCAGCGTCAACGGGGCCCTTCTCTCCGTACACCAGCCAGGCCACTGTCAGGTCAAAAGGCTCCACTTCTAACTCCACAACCCTAAGGACAAGTGAAAACATCTCAGCTAGCATCTCAGGAGATGACACGGCTGAGCCACCTCAGGCTTTCCTCTGAGCATCCGTTTGTCGTGAATACCGGCTGGATTGTTACACCGAGACGAAACTAGTCAACAACGGACTCACGTACTGCTGACTTTAAACGAGAAAGTTATGGATAAACCATTTGACATCCCCGAGGATGATTTGCAGCAAAAAGGCTACTTTGGCTTCGTCGCAGTGACGCGCTTTCCGAATTAGCTTTTTATCACAATTAATTAAAGGAGTTGTTCCATCTTGTGCTCATCCATGTGGGATAAATAAGTCAGAGCCCAGGATATATGTCCCTTTATTAGCTGCCATGATCTCGCCAGCATCTGTAGCTACGGAGGCGCCTGCGTTTGCTGCGACTTCACCGACGAGTTGTGCGCCATCAATCACGCCGAGCGCTAGTTTTATGGCTCGTTTTGTTAAAAACCTCTTTTTTTTAATGCAAGGTATCAGAGTTATGGCCTGTCTATGCAAATAAGGCAATTTTGACAGTTCGTTATTCATGCCATCGCCTTTTTAAACACTTAAAGGGAATAAATTCGTCGCTGACAGGCTGCTCTGAAATTGGCACTAAATATTATTAAATATTTTAACAAGTTCCTTGTAAATATGCCTTAAATGTTTGAATGATGGGCAGCAAGAAAAATGGCCTTGCATCAACTTATTAGAGGCAATAAAAGGGCCGTGATTTATGGCAGAACAACTTAGGACAGTGTTTTCTTTCTTTTCTTTTTTTTTCGTTTTGCCTATCTTATCCCGTTTGTCCTCATGCGCTCAGTAAACAGCTAAGCGTTGTTTAAAACCCGGTGATTTTTATAAGTCGTGATACATCAGCGAGAGACATGAACGCACCGGGCAGCCCATCAGTTAGACAATCACTCTGATGGTGTACTGTACATCACGCGCGTACTTTTAACATCTTTTAAAGTGCTCCTTATCTTTTTTATTGTTAAATGCTTTAAATTTTGTAGTGCCACGAGCCACGAGCGATGACTCCGAAGGCGTGTTTTTGTGTTTATAGCGAGGTGTGAGTGTCCTGTTATGAGCACCAGTATGAAATCACTTTAATTGAACAGAGCACTATTTGAGATTAGTGCGAGGTGGCTGAGATATATGCCCAGTGCAACAAAAGTTTAAGTCTTGCCATGGAATTTTCATAGCTACCTCATCAATATGTCCAAATCCTACTACCTGCATTTTTTTTTTGCGTGAGGAAGGTTTCTATGGAGCTGAATGTTTATTGTACATAACAATGTTTTTTTTGGCTATCTATCAGAAAAGGTAGTTAGATGACTCAGAGCAGGTCTTTTTTTTTCTTTTTTCTTTTTTACAGACTTATAGAATACAACAGCTTGAAAAAGTCAATGAAAAGCCTCCTTATTCTGTAAGTGAACTTTGCCATGTAGGAATGGTTATCATTGTTTGGCTTTTTTATCTTTAATAAAGAGTTTTTGTAGTGGCCAAGGCTGCCCTCAGGCCTGCTGCTGGATCCAGGTGTGGGAAAAGGTCTGCAGATCATCAGCGTGTAGTTCTCGTTTCAGACACGACTCGTCCATGCGCTCCAGATGTTTAATAAAGGCCTCCGCTGCTCTGGACTCTTTATTTAATGGTTACATATACCAAGTCATTAATTTGTTTCGAAAAAAAAGCCGAGCAAATTGTATTTTCTAGAAATAGATTACTCGATATCAAAAACAGGAGCTCGGTTTGTGGTTTGTTATCTATTATTACAGACCTTTTGTCAAAGAAAAAGAGAAAAAAGTTGAATACAAAAGGATTAATACAAAGGAATCTGTCTGGCAGAGTGTTCCAGCTGCTTCGTATTGACAATGCCAGTTTTTCACAGATGGTTTTAATTGGCCTTATCTATGATTTTTACAAGTCAAAAGTGTAGATCAAAAGTGTAAAAAAAATACAATTCAGGCTCCACACACACACACAAACACACACACACACACACAGTATATATACTTTATATAATCTGATCAAATACATGCAAGTATCATGATCATACAAAATATATATGACATAACACTCTCAAGTATTTTCTGCCAAAATTATAGACAAGAATATTTTAAATAATTATCATCCTCAAATGAATGAATTAGATCTGCTCTCTGTCTCCATGAATTCTGTTTTTGCCGACAGATGGCTGTACAAATTTATTGGACTGCACAAGTTAGTTATTGCATATCAAAATACACAATCTGCCGTATAACATCAACAATAAAAAGGTTTAAAAACATCTTCAAAACATGAAAATCTGACACGTACTTAATTCCAACGAACAATGAGAAGGAACGTGAATGAGGCAAATAAAAAGATAAGAGTTTCATAAAACAGATCAGATACCTGGTGTTCTATAACGTCTTCCCCAAAGAAGTCCATCCTGAAAAAAATTAAAAGAGAAACAAAACACACAAAAAGCATCTGAACTTGTCTCTACGTCAGTCTTGAACTTATTGTCCATGTTCACCATCAGCATGTTTGGCAAAAATGAAATGCCACAGTCTAAAAAGAATCTGTAAAATATATAGTCTATAGATATAGAGTTGCTTATCAAAAATGTTTAAAAAAATGGCGATGGTGCGGGGTTTTCTGGCGTTAGAGAAGATTATTTTCCCTAAAATAACATGTCCTGAAGTGTTTTATTTCACAGCAATTTGCCAGCGATTACAAAATTACAGAATGACACGTCATATCTTTTAGCCATTTCTAGTTGCACTTGATGTTGTGAAACAGCCATGAGCCAACTTAATTCCTGTTATCATGTTATAACAGTTATAAGTAATCATTCCTTCATCAGCCTTTCTTATTTTGTCTATTTTGACGTTAATAGAACAAAAGAAAAAGACTGAGAAACCGAGAAACAATAACATATTAGAATTAGTACATAAACCTGTGATCTAAGGTACTCTAAACTGTCAGATCTGTCAAATGAATCAACGCCTTTTGACAAATTAGATCTTAAAGCGCTGTATTTATAAAAATCTGAACTTAGATTTTACTAACTAAGCTTAGTACTCCCTATGATCATGATCTTGTGATGCAGCCTAGCCTGATCTCAGCACGCATGTCCGGGTTTGTCATTCCTAACAGCAGCGAAGTGACGGCTGGCCCGTCAGCATAGTGCACTTCAGCTTCCGTCTCTCTCCCCTCTGCTTCCTCTCTCTCTCCCAAGTTTTTCTGCCTGCTTAGCAGAATACGAGCGTCTTGTCGGGCCTGGCTGTAACCTTGCCACCAGCTCCTGGGTGCTCCCCCACCCACATCCGTGTTAAGACTGGAACAACGATGACTCAAGGCTCACAATGATGAGTGCACCTCGAGGGAAGAAAATAAAACTTGGGGTGTGGAGGAGAAGGAGGGTAAGCAGAGTGGCTTTAACAGTGGCTGGATGCGAGGGGGGCTTTTGGGCTAAAAGCTCGGGCAGCTCTCGCCTCGCCTTATTCGATTAGGCTGTCTGTTCCACAGGAAGCGCTGAAAGGCACTGGTGATAGTATCGCTATGAGGAGCGCCACGCGCAGACCCACAGACAGTTGCCAGTCCTCCTCTTTTGAATGCCAAAGTGGTCTTCAATCTAGTTACAGCCGGACTGGCGTATCTCGTTCTCCCCAAACTCCCCCTTAGGTCCTGATTAGCAGGGTTAAATATGAGGAGCACTGTGTTGGTATTTCTGCGGTCGCTCGTGTGCTGTGCACATTGCATTTTTAAAAAAAAGTTATTTATCATCCCTCTGCCATATGCCTTGCAACTTTCTTTTTTTTTTTTGTCTCTGCAGCTGCTCATTGTTTTGGATTGTTCAGAGTTTGGGACGCGCGAGTGTTATTCAAAAGCTGACACACTCGAAACATATTTGGTGGCACAGTGATTAAAGTCTCTGGGTTATTGATCAGAAGGTCAGCTCTTGTATCCCCAAGCTGCCACTATTATTCCTTCAACAAGGCCCTTAACCCTCTCTGCTCCAGGTGTGCTGTATCATCGCTGACCCTGAACTCTGACCCCAGCTTCCTAGCCAGCTGGAATATGTAAAGATAATAACTGTACTGTTTATATGACACATAAAGTCTTCTTCATCTTTAAAAAACATATCTGAGTGAATAAAATCCAATATCCTGAGCAGGAGTCCCACTATGATTGAGGAAGATATTTCCCATTGTGGTCCTAAAGGGAAGATGGCAGAGCAGAATGGCTAGGCGAAGAAAAAAATATTGGAAAAATGGGGTCCTGATCTTCTCGGAAATGCCACAATAAATCGCAGCACCTCCCCAATGGATGGATGATTAAACCTGCTCCTAAACTGCCCTGATTTGTGGGGGCACCTTGCCGATTTTATTTGCCACTGTTAACATTTTCATTCCTGCATTATGCATGCTGCTCTGGGGCAAGGAAGTGCTACAAACAAATGGCCTGAGGGATGAGCGTAAACACAGACTGCCTCCAGAGCTAAGAGTGTGAGAAAGAAGAGAGAGAAGCATCACTCGCTGGCTTTATTCCTCTACGCTCGTTTACTGTATAATGATCATCAGATGCTTCTTATTTCGGTTAAAGCGGCAGTGTTCCCGAGGCCATGATGCTCTCTGTATAGTCCTGCGATGCACTGTACTGCACTGTAATTCAAGTAAGAGCTGACTGCAAAGGATCTTATTGGCAAACTGGTTTTAAATCATGTGATTGGCTTACCAGCTGCTGGAATAATTCCTTAAAAATCATTCACGTAACCCGAACTGCCAAATAAGCAGTGCTTGTTCTACAGTCATTTGTGTTTTATGATTTCATTGGTACATTTCACTTGTAAATCCAGTTGATAATTAACTACCATTTTTACAAGCTGTGGAGACGCTTTGTCTCTCTCATAACATAGAGTACATAGACATCTGTTTATTCATATAAAAAATGATCATTTTACTTGTCTTCAGCTGATGAGTTCAGTACTTGCAGGGCCAGTGTTAGTCTGGTTACTGCTGGTGTGTGTGTGTGTGTGTGTTAGAGAGAGAGTCAGGTTAATGCTGGTAAATGCTGGTATGTGTGTGTGTGTGTGAGTGAGTGAGGTTAATGCTGGTATATGCATGTGTGTGTTTCTGTGTGTTAGACAGAATGAGTCTGGTTAATGCTAGTGTATTCTGTTTTGTGTGGTGGTTGTGTGTGTGTGTGTGTGTGAGAGAGATAGACAGAGAGTCTGGTTAATGCTGGTGTGTGTGTGTGTGTGTGTGAGTGAGGTTAATGCTGGTATATGCATTTGTGTGTTTCTGTGTGCGTGAGACAGAAAGAGTCTGGTTAATGCTGGTGTATTCTGTTATATGTGTGTGTGTGTGTGTGAGAGAGAGATAGACAGAGAGTCTCGTCAATGCTATATATATATATATATATATATATATATATATATATATATATATATATATATATATATATATATGTATACCTGTTATGTGTGTGTGTGACATCCAATGTCAGCTCCTTTAGCATCAAAGTGCAGTTAGATTCTCATCGCCTCTCCTCCCTCACTGCAACCTGATCATGCAAATCCATGCAAATATCACTTCACTGCTGGACAGTTCTCTGTGCCTGCTCTGTATCAGAGAAACTGTTCACCGTGATGCTTTTAATTTACATGAAGGAAATGTAAACACTAGAAAAACACGTTTTTTACCCAAATATGGTCAAAATGCTGAATAAACCCGCAGCTCTAGATTTCAGTTCTTCCCCGATACTTGGTTTGTTCATTCGTTCATCTCCTGTACGCTCTTAATCCTGATCAGGGATGCTGTACATGCAGGAACACTTGCCAATCCATCACAGGTCATCAGGCATACACTCATTCCCACCTCGGGCCAATTTTTTGCAAATTCTTTGCAAATTCACTGGCATATTTTTTGGGATGTGGGAGGAAATCAAAGAACCCAGAGGAAGCACACTATGGGAGAACATGCAAAACTTCACACCTGGTGCTGTGAGGTGACAGTACAACCTAATTCACCAATACCAGTGCGGTCAAAAGAGGTCAATTTTAATCAACTCTTCCACTGGGTGTGAATTCCCTAACACATATTTTAGTGTCTCTTTACCTGGTTTAAATAATTCTACACATTTTTATAATTGCTTATAATCCCACTAAATCATCATCTGCTGGAACAAACTTCCTTCGAATGGCAAAAAGACAGTCATGGCCAGAAGATAGTTAAACCTCCTGTCTGACAATCAGGTTTTAAAGTCTTGTGGAAATATATTTAGTATGTGTTTCATAGCTCTATCTCAGTTCCCTATTTAAGATGTCATTATTTGTCACATATACATTACTGCACAGTGAAGTTCTTTCTTTGCATATCTCATACTTGGAGGGTTGGGGGTCAAAGCGTATGGTCAGCCATGATACACCAGCCCTTGGAGCAGACTGGGTTGTGGGCCTTGCTTAAGGGCCCAACGTTGGCAGCTCTGTGGTGCTGGGGCTTGAACCTCGATCTTCCGGTCAGCAACACAGAGAGCTACCACTGCCCCCATAACATTTATTTTTTATTAACCAAGAGAAAAAAAATTTAACATTTCCATACATGTACTGAGACTCTCTTCCATTAATATGCTATAAGTAACACCTCAAGCCCCTAAGGGTTAAGTTAGATTTGTAGTAGTAAGCTTTATTTAACCAGAATAAAACTCATTGAGATAAAATCTCAAGAAGGCAGCAATAGACAGAACAAGAACTAGAAAAAAATCCATCAGTCGAAAAGTAATACAGTCAAGTATCGCAGAAGCAGTTTCCAATCTGGCTATACTCAAGGTTATTTATAAATGTCATAAATTCAACTATTGAAAGGGGCACAGTAAGTTTTAAATGCTCCTGTAAGTTGTTCCACATTGTTGGGGCATTATATTTCAAACCATTTTCCATCAGCTCAGTATTATAACATGGTGGAACAGCAAGTTGAATAATGCCCTGTTTTTGTCCTGAATTTTTGTTTTTAAAAAATGAAATGATAAACTGAGAGAACCGGGTTCTCTGGTTCTCTCCCATTTCCCAAAAACACGCCAATTTACATAGATTCAGCAGTCCACTTGCTGGTTAGAGAGTTCATGGTGCCCTCACAGCATCCCAGATCCACCACGACCCCAACCAGAATAATAAGTTTACTGAAGACGAATGAATGAATCATTTACAATTACTAAATATTCAGAACATTGCAGCTGTGATTGTAAGTATTTTCTTCAGTTTGCTTGGTTTGGGGTTTGATATTACAGGCTTGTCTCACTCGTGTTATTAATTTCTCTTAAACGTTGTCAGACTGGATGGGACGCATCACTTTATTGCTTATTTTAGATCTTCAGAGATGAGTGGTCATGTTTAATCTCAGCTCTGGTTCATTGTCACGGTTGTGTTTTTGGTTATTGTCACGTTGTCCTTCTCAGGTCCTGGGCAGTCAAGAGTGAGAAATTCTCTTTTTTTATTTATGTCGATTTATTTATAAATATAATATATATATAACATGTATTAGAGATCATAGAAAGTATGAGACAATGATGGAAAAGTATTGAGATGTGTGTGGAAAGCATTGTGCCGTGTTTGGAGTCTGAACCCAGGACCAGGTTCAGGATTCATGGTGGTATTTGTGCTGTGATCGAGTGTAGTGAAACAGAGGCTGCGTTCTTTTCTTGGCTAAGCCTTCTCAGTTATCTCAGCTCTGGCGGTTAAAGAGCTCTCTTTTGCTTTGACATAATGTGACTCATGCACAGTGCATCAGAGGGAAGGCTGATATTGTCTTTTTATGACTTGACCTTTGAGTTATTAGTTTCCTCTTTGATGAATAACTGTTGTCGCTGTGCCTCCGAATAAGATGAGAGCGCCTTTTTTTGTGGAGACTTTCACTTTTTCCGACGGCGCCTTCGCCACCTTTTGACACGCGGCCGAAAAAAGGAATTTGCTCTCTCATTCGGTTTGACAAGAAGATATGAGGCGATCTAATATGAAAAGTTATGGTTTGATTAATTGAGTGGAAAGTTGTGAGAAGGTCAAGAGCAGTTTGTTGGAAATGACTTTTGGTTCACAGAAAATGACCTTTCTCGGCGTAATTCTTGCACGTTGTCATATCTATTGGAAGCTGGAGTGCAACTGGAAACAATTAACATGACATCCTCCTCATATGTCACTCATTCCATGCCAGCGAATTTGAAACGTTTCTGTTTGCCGGAGCTCACGCATGCACTATTCATTCGGAGAAAGTATAGGAGGCTTACTTTAATACAGATAGTGTTTGCTAGTCTGCATAGCTACACCGCATAACCGAAGCAGATATTTTTTTGGACTTTGTGGACCAGTCATTGCACTGATGTAGGTGGAATACGTTATAGAGTAGAAGTCATAACTTATCATTGCAAGCCTCACTCTGCCATATGAAGCCATTTGGCAGTGGGATAAGAACTGAAATGATGAAATATAGATGCACTTTTATTGCTTTTTTATTTATTTATTTTGATTGCACTTCTCTCCATGAGAAAATCCAAAGACTTCCAGCTTTTGCCGTGTTGATAATCCAGTCCTCGATTTAGGGAGCAAATATTTAAGGTGTCCTCGGGTGTGATGCACATCTGTTTCGCAGCCCGAGGGCCAAATCCAGCACACAACAAGGCAACAAATGCTGATCCTGGCCTTCTCTGCGGCAAAATAAAATATGGCTCAAGTTTTCATTAAGGTGCTATTGATTAGCTTTTCCTGGCAATGAATTACGGGCGACGATAAATAAAAAGGAAAATATTTTTATGACTTTTTGCTGGCCATGCCAGAATCGGCTCAGATCTCTCTCTGGCCTCGACATGCGTGGTGTTGGGTTTTTTTTTTTTTTTTTTTAACGCTCAAATTCTTGTGGTTTCCACAATGCCGGAGTGATGCTTTTTTTATTCTGCAAAAAACCAGCATAGGGTGTTTACGCGATAAATCGTCTCATCCCTTTTATGTGTCAGAAAAAAAAAGATCGAAAAAAGGACAGAAAGTGCATACAGCCAGCTTGTTTGTTTCAGCCAGTCACAGCACCAAGTAAACATGCTCATTGTCAGCTGCCACGTAGGCTCCCACCAAGTCGAATTAAATAAGAAAAAGTTTTGCATGAAGAGATGAATCGAGAACAAAAAAAAAACAACAACATTTTTTTGAATGAGGAATGTGGAAGACAAAGTCGAACGTGAGAGTTGTCTCTCTGCGGAAATTTATGTTCAACCCACTTTCTGAACATGTCCTACAGTGTTTTGTTTCTATTCCAACATCAAAGGAGGTTGATTTTCCTTTCCTTTTAAAGTTTAGCCCGGAGTTCACTTTTCTGCAGCGGTTCTAGGCCTCCGTGTGCGGATCAGATTGCGTCTCATGTTGTGAAGATGTACGGGGGCAACATTGAGGGAATAAAACTCTGAGGTAAGGCAAAAGAGAGCGGTGATTTCTGAAAAGATGAAAGGCGTTGCGGTTATTAGGAATTTTTTTTCTGCTTCCTTTCTCTTGAAATGAGCTCGACACACTATTGTGCTCCAAAGCTACTTAATGATATATGACCAGCAGATTGATTTCTATTGGTTTTTCATCTCAGCGTCACAAAACGGTGGAAATGGAAAGGTTTTTGGTAGAAATCGGAATTGAAACGGAACAGAAATGATGTTAAAAAAAATATATATATGTATATCCTTATTAGTACATTGACAACTCTGTCTTGACAGAAAACAGGAAAAGAGAAAAAAAGAAAGGAAGAAAGGAAGGGTGGGGTTAGGGGAGGTTTGGGGGAAAACCTGGCATCCGTTCCAACTTTACTGTGCACCTGGGGAATATTTGGATGTTTGACTCAGGAACACTTTTATTGAAATAATTACATCTTTCACATTGTCCACCAGGCAGTTTGACTTGTTTTGTGATCCAAAAGACATCTTGTTTACCACCATATTAAAACAAAACAAAAAAAAAAAATTCCCCCATCACCCCATGGCAGATTTCATGGGCCATTCTGTATGTGACCTGAACTGAGTTCATTTATTTAATTTTCTCCCCTAGATTGATTGGCTACAGCGCTCACAAACAAGTGACGAGGATTCGACTGGACATTTGTGAAATTCTGGGACAGAAAGCGTTTCTTGTGTGTCCGTGTGGTGGGCAAGGGGAGACGGGCCCTCCAGCCCTTTGAAACACGAGGCTTCAGAGATAACATTTCACACCCAATAGCGCTGCCCAACCATGCAGCCCACATGAAATAAGCCCTCGGCCTTTCGGGTCTTTTTTTTCCAAGCTGTTGACAGGCGTTTCAAAATGTGCTGGAAAATACATCTGAAACCGCACACTGCTGTAAGCATATCTTGAACTACCCACTCCTGTGACACTGGCCTTTCTTTGGACACACTCAAAATAAAGATCAGACCAAAGTAAACAACCAGGTTTGATAAATTTGGACATTTATTCACTTTATTCACTTTCTTTCTTGAATTAAAACATGAGAGAGAGAGAGAGAGAGAGAGGGACAAAAAATCAAAACCTTCAGATAATTGCTTCCGACGTGAATATTATGCAAGGAAAAATATCTCTTTCTTGGCAAAAGGGTTGCCAGGTATGTTGACACAACTATAATGACATCACTGTATGAGTCTCTTTCTTAATAATTCAGAAATTATCGTATAACATTATTTAATTAATATTCTTCATACTCTAAAATCTGTTTAGCAACTCCGCACTGACTTCACTTTCATAATCTACACTGAATCATCCCTCTCTCCCTCCCTCTCTCTCTCCATTTTTTTTAATCTCCTTTATTTGTAATTTCCACTTTTTGACATTTTGACAAGTAAGCACAATGTCTTAAGGAAGACGCCAGAGGCTCCCTAGCTGCCACTTTTAGTTAATAATCTGAAGCCATAGGTGTGTACCAGGTGTTTAGCTTAGATTTATTTTTCCAGAAGTCAAATGGAAAAGTGCCATCCTCCTCAACAACCCTATTAATGTCTTATACCTCTGCACACGATCCAGCCCTAAAACATGATTTTATTGCAGAATCTTGTTATGGTGAGGCATAGCTTCCAGTTTACGTTTTCAGTTAATAACAGCTTTGTGCACACAGAGTCTCACAAATCAACACTTTGGGCGAAAGATCAGTTGGCTCGGTGCCCCGTCAGCACCAGTCTATCGCCAGGACATGAGAGAGAGATAATACACACGTTTGCACGCATGCACACACTCATTCAGTCAGACACACACTCGCTTGCTCATACACATCGACTCTCACGCTATTTCTTACTCGCTAACCCATAGCACACATTATATATGTCATATTCTAAAGACTGGATTTATGTCTTAAACTGAAGTATTTAGACGTTATAGCTAAACGCTCTGGGTGCTCGTATGGAGAGGGACAAAGGAAAATCTTTTCTCTTCACCTTCAACAACTTTTTCTTCACCTCATTTAATGGAAAAAGGTTTCACCTTTTTCCCTTTAATTATCTTTGAATTGTAAAGTTACCCCTTTGAGGGAAAAAAAGAAAAGAAAGAAAAATAAAACAATATCTCTGTCATCAATTTTATTATATTTATTTTATTCATTTCATCAATTATATTTTGCGACTTATTTAAAATATTTAATTTACTTAAATATTGTAGAGAATACCATAATTCATTCATATTTTTACTCCAGTATTTTTAAACAAATACATTTTTTGCTGCACTTTTTCATTCAAGCTATTTTTGTATTTTTGTTCCATTTTCATTTTATTTATTGTTATTTTTTTTTATATCACAGCCAGTCAAAATAACATTTCACTACATGTCATACTGTGTATTTTTATGTATGTGAGAAATAAAATTTTGTTGTGACGCTTAATTTAGTTCTCTTAACTAGCACTCCTGTTATTATATCTACTGTATTATTGAACTTTATCCCACTGCCTGCTTGATTTCTCCATTGAGAAGTTCACACAGACGTTCTGCAGCTTGAGTTTAGTTCCAGTTTATATCAACATGCTCGTTCTTGGCTCATTCACAGAGACTCGTTTGAGGCTCTTTGTGATCTAAAAATAATGGTAAATGGATTAAATCAATAAATGCTTAGTCAAACAAAGTAGAACGTCTAAACTTTGATGTGGTGAACGTTTCACTTGGGAGACGTTTTTTTTTGCCATATTTACGGAAGGAGTTTCGGGTGTTCGTGCTTTGTACCGGTCAGAAACTTTCAGTTATATGTGGAATAACACACTTTTTGTGCTGTTGTAGAAATCTAATCCACTTCACTAATGCAGTGACGTCCACCCCAGCATGGATTATTATCTCATAACTGCATTTATAGTTTTTTATATAATTTTCGATCTTTAATTTTATTCACGATCCGAAATTTTTATTTGTCATCTACACAGTAACATACTGTAAACAACATACAATAAAACGAAAACCCAGCCACTCCTCCTTCTGTACATCTCATTTCATAACTAGGCTAAAAATAGAAATAAGAAGAAAGAGGTAATAGAATGCGCTGTGTAATGTGTTACATGTTACATGCAGTAGAATGATGTGTGATTATGTTACATGTACAAACATTGAACATGCAGGTGAGTTACATGTAGTGACAGTAAAGTGCGGTAAATAAAAAATAAACCTGCAGTGAATTCTGATTATTCGATCCGTGGATAAAAATAAGTTCATTAGCACAAATAAAAATAACAAAAATTTTCCTTAACGTTGTACTGAATTCCGAGTGTAAATATTGTTGATTGAACTTGTTATTCAGGCTCAGTTCTGACTTTTGCAAGCTAACAACCACACTAACACTGTCATTAAGGTGTTGGTTAATATTAGTCATTGTGTGGTTAATTTTCTTTACTGCTAATATGAACATTGGTTAATGAGGGTGTTTGTTGTTTGTTATTTCTTTCATTGTTTCATTTAAAAAATAAAGCTGTAGTTACTTCGTCATTTGGTACTGCTACAGTTCATCGTTTCCTCATCACCATGCCTGCTATGCTGAATACTGTCAGCTTAATGTAAATCATTACTGTATTTTTAGTGCCAGTAGACACAATACCGCATGGTGACTGGTGAAGTTTGCCCGTCTAGCTTTCTTCCTGTTTCTAAAATAACTGTGACTCTACATGAAGAAACTCTTTGTCTATGTTTTTTATCAGAAAACCTTTAGTCTGTTAGGCTGAGAAGCACTTCATCCAATCATATAGTTCTTTACTTAATGAATCATTGAGCTAAATGAAGTAGTCGCTAGCTGCTAGCGCAGTGGGTTATGACCAGTTTGCACCGCACTGATGGTATGAGCATGCCTTATGTCATTACTGACAAAGTTTGAGTCATTTCCTCCATTTGGGTTAGTGTTAAGGATGAAAAGAACCACCAGGGTCCTGATAGAGGGGGAGAAAAAGAAAGACATGGGTTTTTATTCTTTTTGATAACACCCAGATTGCATGTTTTTGTCCGTATGAAAAGATGAACAAAACATGAAAAGGGAAGAAGCGTTTTCACTACTTGGAGTGTTAGATAGGGGAATTCTGGTGAAGTCATTTGATCAGACATACGTATCTCATCAGTCTTTAGTTTGACGATGATGAAGATCACGGACAGATCGATTGGGATTGAAGGGAAAATCGAGGTGTGTCTAATGTTGCAGTTACATTGGCAGAGAAGGTGTGTGTGTGTATGTATGTTGATATTATACTACACCCATTCTAATACGTTATTGCTTCTAACTGTAACGATGTCTATAGCAACTACAAAACTTGTAGAAGTGAATTTTCTGTGAGGAGATGTTTATCTGGTATTTTTGGAAGGAGTTGCCCATATGTGAACTTTTTCATGTCAGAGGTAAGGCTATAACTTATACGCTTTCTGACATGACGCAGTCTTTAAGATGGAGCTCAATTGTGGTTCCTCAGAAACAGGATAAGCTGCATTTTTTTGGCTTTGAAACATCAAGAAAGAGAAAAAAGAGAGGGTGGTTTCACACTGATCACTCGTTAATAGCTGCCAACTTGGAAGTGACGACAAGAATGAACTTGTTTTGCGACATTTAAGGTTATATATTTTTAGCATGTTTGAATTGTTCGATTCCCGCACTCGCCCGGCGCGTATGGAGTTTGTATGATCTCCCTGGGCTTCAGGGGTTTCCTCTGGGTACTACAGTTTCCTCCTCACTTCAAAGACAAGTATTGTAGGCTGATAGGCATCTCTACATTGTCTGTTGTCTGTGAATGAGTGTGTTTGGGACTGTGCCTTTGATGGCTGGACATCATGTCCAGGGTGTCCCGAGTTCCCTGGGGTAGCCTTTAGGTTCCTTGTTACTCTGTGTAGGATAAGCGGTACAGAAAATGGATGCATGGATGACTAATTACTGTCATCTAAGAGGAATGAAATATTACAGCACATGAACTTCTTGATTAAGAAATTCCTGATTAAAGTGGTTCTTTTTTACACTTTTATTTACAAACCGACTGAAAACACTTGATTTGATGTTAAAATTAAAACTTAAAATAATAATAATAAAAAAAAGGATAAATAAATGTCTTATTTAAAAAAAAAAAGTTTTCTATTTCCTAATATATAAAATGTCCTTTTTCTAGACCTGATTTTAAAATACGAATATTTTCGAACGCTCCTGTTTGCTGTTCTATAGCAACCTATACCATGATACCGATGGTGTATTGTAAATGTCTATGATATTTTTGATCATATTTCCTGCACCTAGTCATAACTGAAACGTGAAACTGACTTGTATTTGATTTGTGCGAATCTGATTTGCAGTTTGGAACAAGTGTTACAGCTAACCTGCAGAGGAGATGCTGGATTTTGTTGCTTATTGATTTCTGGGGGGAAAAGTCAGTATTTTTTACTGGCTAAGTTGAAATTAGTAAGTAGAAACGATCTAATCGAGGAGTTTTGCCTCAGAGGATCAGAAAAATCCTGATCCAAAATTTTGCTAGAATAGATTCTCTTTAAGTCAGTTGCCAAAAAAACAATAGAAAACAAAACAAAACAGGAATTTGTGCCTGTTTGGGTTGTGTCTGTGTTTGGCATTGAATGTCTTTGTCATGTCACACTGCACACTGGTGCTTAATGACTCATAGCAAATTAGACACTCAGTTTGTAGTTTTATATATATATATATATATATTAAATATTATAAATTATTGATATGTAAATTCTGTGTAAGGTTCTCTCGTACAAGGTTCTGTGTAAGGTTCTCTCTCTGCGTGTAAGGACACTCATTTTACATCAGAATTGTGGTGATAAAACAATTCATTTGTGTATACTGATTCACAGATTCAGATAAGTCGACTTTCATTCCTCCTGGGTGAACTGAACTCCAGCGTACTGGTAAAAATGGTTAATATGGTTCACTTCCAGGTGAATACAGATCACGTTTTACAATTGCATTCAAAATATTTTCAAATAAAAATAAAAATCTTCTGCTAGCTGTGTCGACGTTGCCTGGTCCTGGTCTCCACCTGCCCTGTATAATTGAAATCATCGAATCAGCTAATTAAAAGCTTCTTCCTGTATTCACAGTGTATTCGAGTGAGGAAAGCAGTAAGCTCTCCAGGACCAGGATTGGGAACTGCTGCTGCTTTCTACACGGCACTGATGAAGAGAGTTGCTTGCTCAGTACTCATTTCCTGCAAAGGCTATGACACACGCTGAAAAGAGAGAGAGAGAGAGAAGGAGGCAAGAGAGCGTCTTTCATCCGGGTCGTAACCGCTACGATTCCCATGAGGGCCACGCATAAGGTCTCAATTAGGCAGGCAGTCCTGCGCCAGGAGCATTTTGCTCACAGATTTGTTCGTGGAAAGAAATGGATGTCATACGTTGGGCCGTGTGAGTCCAGGCCCGTGGCCATGGCACACGGATGCCGAGCTTGCGATTAAAACCAGTTCCTTCTTATTACAAGTGGAATTTCCTCCATGCTGATTGAAGTTCCAGCATATTGCTGCCACACTCCCGCCCACAAAAGAGCAAAGACTTTTAAAGATTGTTGGAGTATAGGAAGGGGAAGCCTTGCAAAATGGAGGCGTTTTTCGCTCTCTTTTTTTTTTTTTTGCTTTTTGCTTTTAAAACCCTCCCACGGTACTAGGCCATGTGCGTACAGTTTCAAAGTCACTTGATTTAGTGTAAGCGCTCCTCAAACGACCGTTTTTGTCATAATTCGCTTCCACCATGAGGGGATTTTTTTCCTTTTTCAGAAGTGGCTTCCAGTGACTAACTGATTTATGTGATCAGCTCAATTACCAGCAGTTGCGTGGACGGCCAGATGAATTTACGCCCGCTTTGAAGTGAGATCTAAGCAGCGTGAATTCATATCGGAAATTGATATGGATATGCTTTTTGTTTTAATCAAGAAAAAAAAAAGCGAGAAAGCTGTGCAACAATAATCAAACTCATGCCATTTAGCTTCTCTTTGCTAAGTTAATGGAATCCTGTAATGTTTAGTGTGAAGCATCAATCATGCAAAAATCTATTGTTGCATTAGCCTTGAAAGAACAATAATAATAAAAATGCTATAATGGCTTTAGCTTCCTTTCCATAAATCATGGTGCAGGGGGTACAGTGAGGCGCGTGTGTGTGTGTGTTTATTATGAGGATGACTTAACTTTGTCGAATATGCTATTTCAGCCCTTTCAGGCTGTTGAGGACACTGAATATTGATGTGATAGTAAACAATAATAAAATAGGTTTTTTTTCTCTCCACCTCTCATGTCTCATGGCCAAGTACAGCGTATAACAGCGTGTATTTCTGGGTGACTGCGTCAGCTCTGGCACATTCGGCCGTGACTCGGAGCTGCGGCGTGCTGGATGCTGGATAGCCGTTCCAGCGTTCGGCTGTAAATCACTGGTAAATGCATAAAAATGGTGTTGAGCGAGAGATTTACTGTAACGCTGAAAATCCTTTTAAACAAATATTAAAATAAGGCAACAAGGCGCCTGAAAGTCGTTTAAGAGGGCATCGCACTTCAGTTTGGACGTAAGCAGTGAAAGCTGACAGGCTGTCGGAATTTACATTGGTATTAGCATTTGATTGATGACACACTACACGCACTTTGTTAAGTTGGGAAGGTGGCGGTGAGGGGGAGTGCATTGTGCAGTTTCATTCTGCCAAGTGTGTGTGTGTGTGTGTGTGTGGAGAGGAAGGAAACAAGAAGGGTAAGACACAACAAAGTCAGGCCTTAATTGAAATGTATATACTCACTGGCCACATTAATAGAAACGTTTGTACCCCTGGACATTTCAGCAATTATCAAATTGCGGCAGCATGATGCATAAAATCATGCAGATTAAAACAGGTTGAGAGCTCGAGTTAATGTTCACATCTGAAACGTGTCCTCTGTGACTGTGGCATATTTGTAGACAAAGTGTTTCAGATTCAAATCAAAAATGGTGACGATTCTGTGGGCAGAAACGCATTGTGATGAGAGAGGTTTGAGCTACACAAGTTTAAATAACGCTATACAATTTGTATGAGAAGGAGAACGTGCGACACATGGAAACTACAGCTACAACAGAAAAAGACTAGATCAGGTGTCACCTATGTCAGCCATAAGAAATTTGAGGGTACAAAAAAAAAAAAGAATATTGACAAAAGACCAAGTGACGTTTTACCCAAGAGAGCAGGAGTTTCTGAAAAATACACAAACCAGTCTGTCTGTCAAACCATTTTTGTTCCAGTGAACATTAGCAGAAGCTCTTGACCTGTATCTGCATGATTTTATGTGTTTTGCTGCTGCCGTACAACTGGCTGATTAAATAACTGCATAAATAGGAGTACAGGTGTTCCTAATAAAGTGGACATTCTATAGACAGATGCATGTGCAGAACACAGGCACAGGTTAAATACAGGGCGCTCTGTGTAACCTCAGTAAGCAGGTTTAATGTCTGTGCAGACATTTAGACTCACTCCACAAGCTTGAGGAGAAAAAAAAATTCTCCATTATCTGACTCCATACTTAACACCCAGCACTGCACTTACACTGTGGGTGGAGAAGATAATGCTCTGAAAAGAGAGGTGGGGGGGGAATAAAAAACAAAAAGTATGAAATTAATAAAGCTTTTTAGCTGGCATAATCAGTCATTTTGAACTTGACTGGAGAGAGCAACAAAACAAATAAATTTTGGGGAGAGAATACATGTATTTTAATGCCTTCAAGCAAAACTAATTAAAGACGACACCTCATTTACATAAATAAGCATTATAATTTGCATGGAGGCACCAGGGAATATGGTAGAGGGGAAAAAAAGAGAAAGCAATATTTTGCACTCTGCTAATTTCATTTTATTTAGGATTTAAGCCTAATAAAGACTCATTTTGGTGAGGAAGAGAATAATCAAAGGGGGGGGGGATTTTAAACTATCTCCAAAGATGCAGCAGTCTCTACTCAAAGAGCTTCTTTCAGAGGCAGGAGAAACCCCCTAATCAGGAGTGGCACTTCCTGGCCTGGCTCCAATGCTCCCAACTCCTTGAAAGGTGAAAAAAAAAATTTTTAGAGCCCAATTTATTAGTATGCAGTTCTGGCATTGGTGGCTGAATTAATGGCGGTGACTGATAATGACTGTAATCGTGGCACAAATGGGGTGTTGAAATAGCAAACAACGGGCACCAGGCATGTAATGGGGCTTTTATTAATTACCCGAGCCGGGGCAGGAGCGAGACGCAGGATTTACAGTAGTTGCGGTGGCAGCCGGTCGGGCCGGGTAGGTCCGGTATAATCGACATTGTGGAAGGGTTGAGGCGAGTGGAGGGGGGGGTGAGCTTACACACTCACTTTAAAGGTACTTTATAATGCTGCTGCTGTGATGCTGGACAGGTGACATGGTCAGATCAACAGGTTCAGAACAGAAGCGTTGGAGAAAAAGACTCGTGCCACCTCATGCTATTTGTCTGTGAGAGACAGCGACAGAGATCATATATATATATATATATATATATATATATATATATATATATATAATTATGTTTATCTGCACACGTTTATATTATACTAGTTTTGCACTTTTGGTTAGATGCTTAGATGCTGACTGCATTTCATTGACTTGTACCCATGTGCAATGACGAAGTTTAATCTAATCTAATCCAAATTAAATAAAAAGTCTGATTACTGTAACTATTTCTAGACGGTTTTACTCCTTTTCAAGATTAAAATGGTTACCATTCACTGGCAGTTAATTGATTATTTTATGTCCTGCTCTAGAAATTAACTTGAGAACAAGCAAAATGAGAGTAAGAACAATTCCAGCTTGAAACCAGTAAGAACAGCTCCACGCCATCTGAAGTCCAGTATAAAGCAGATGACTCCATTTTGTTGACTTTCTGTCTAAAATTAACCCCATATTATAAACGTGGTGTGTTTATTCTGCATTACATTCAGGATTTTGTGCCTCAAATCTAAATTTTAATCTTTTAGGAAACTGAGTTTACTCATGCGTTATCCTGCTGGAGTAAAAACCTGCCTTTGTTTTACTGAAATCATCTTCTTAAGCAGAGGCAGACAGAACACTGACTCATATATTTTTTTCATAATAATTGGACCAGCTGTTCCTAAACCGCCTCTGTTTTACACAATATTTGCACGTTTTATTAAAATACGACCTCGACTGAGATTTTACAGATTATTGGCTGACCTTCATCATCGAGCCATATGTTTAGGAAGTCATGGCCTGCTTTAAAGCTTCTTTTTCGGAGCGTGTGGGAGGTGTGTGTATAGCAGAGTCTGGCCTGTTTTCTGTTCTGTTATAGCAGCAGCAATATCGCGGACCAGGCTGAGAGACCGACCGACCACTCAGATGTCAAGTCATCCACATGAAAGGCTTGATTAAAAAAAAAGAAAGAAAGAAAGAAAGAAAGGAAAATCGTATTATCAAACATTTCCTTAATGGACAGTATGCTTTAAAATGAAATTTGTGGGCAGTGAGGGTTTATATACTGTAAATCATGGGTGTACATGATGGAATCATGTATCATGGGTGTACAGAAATAACCCGAACCGACTTTGCATGCATAATCAACAAGTCACTGAGATCACACATTCTTCCGCTTCTTGATCTTTAAGTTTTATTTTTTTTTCTTATCTGTTCTCAGCTCAAGTTTAGGAAAAATGAATGAAAGCTACTCATGAATAAATCTACAATTCAATGTAAAATATATGTCTATTTCCTACACACTCACACACACACACACACACACACAAACATGACTCAAATAAATTGCCCCTTCAGCCATCATTCTGTCCCATCCCAGTGCCAGAAGTGCATCCAGAACACACACACACACGCACACACACACACACACACACACACAAAAACACACACACACACTACAAAGGGAGCAGCTGGGTTTTATTTCAGTGAATAAAAGCAATACTGGTTGGAGGCCTTTGAAATCATTAATAGATAAAAAGAATGAAAGCTCACATTACATCTGGGAAGAGGGAGATTGAAGCTTGATCATTCGTCCCTCAGATCCACCATTAGTTGGAATTAGTCGCGTTTAACACCGACACGAAATGACTGTAATCTCTAAACTGTTAAGAAAAAGATCTCAGTGGTGTGACGTGCCCCTGGTTCTGGTGTTAGCAAACCCGATGATCTGTAATATATCTGGGTGATGCTGAGGGCAGTTACAGGAAATCTAGAGATAAAGAACCCAGCATTTGTGACAAAACAAGTTTTATTTGCCACAGGTGGGGCGGAGTATGGGTAGAAAAACAAGAAATGAGAGCTAGAGAGAGCGAAAGAGAGAGAGGGAGAGGGAGAGTTAATAAAAACATCAAAGTCTGCTAATTGGCTGGGTGCGCTGGAACTTAACTGGAACTTCTGGCTCTATAGTCAACTTAAAGTGCAATTTCCTTGACATGACTTGGCGCTGTGTCATGGCTTTGCTTTTGCCTGTGTATCACATTATTCTGCTGGCAACTATACACAGTTCATGAAAATCATTAAAAAAAAATACACTTAAAAAAATATCAAATTGCAAAATTGTTCATTATCATGAATTCATCAGTAACTGGTTGGTGTGATTGAGTTCATCACTCCATTCAACTTTAACTCATTAAACATCCAGCAAGTTATGTTAAAGCATTTGATTGTCTGAATGTAGATGCATTTAGGGGTGAAACAAATCTATCTGTCTGTTCATCTGTCAATTAGTCTGTCTGTCTGTCCATCTGTCTAATCTCTCTGTCCATTTATCCGTCTGACTGTCCACCCGTCCATCTGTATCATCTGCCTGATGATCTATCTGTCTGTCTGCCTGTCCATCCTTGTGACAAGTTGTGTGTTCATTTGCCCATATGTCTAAGCTGGCTGTTTATCTATTATTTTGTCCATCTGTCTGCCTATCCGTATGTCTGAGTGTCCATCCATCAACCTGTTAACACATCTTTCTGTCTGTCTATCTATCTGTCTCCATCTGTATGTCTGTCTGACCATCAATCTGTGTCTGTCTTCCTGTCTTTATCCTGTCTGGTCTGTCCATATGTCAGTTAGTCCCTTCATCTATCTGTATGTCCATCCATTAGTCCCTCTCTCTGTCCATCTATCTGTTTATCCATTTATCTGTCTGTCTCTATAACTGCCTGTCCGTCTCATCTATCGCCTGTAAAATGATTGTCAGTATTATGTTATGGAAGATTTAATGTTATTTTGTTTTTTTTTAAAGCATATCCGTATTAGTTTTGTATAAGATGTGGCTTATGCTATTGATCTAAAGAATACGATCATTTCAGTAGAACATTATAGACAGGAGGTTCAAGTAAGGTACAGATAAGGAGGTTCAGGAGGTTCAGATAAGGTTCCTGATGTAACCACTGAACACGGATCTAAATGCAAGCCACTGCAAACATACACCCTCCAATTAGCTGATATGACATTGTTTTTCAGGCAAATAACACGTCAGCCACAAAACTAGGTGGTTTTCTAGCTCGGCTCGAGTCGTCTGATCGACACGTTAAACTTTTGCTGAAAGAACATTTCTACTGTTTTTATTATCAGGAACTGAATCTGAAACATCCACGATAAAAATAACTGAAATTAGAAGGGATTATTAACGGTTGCGTTGTGCCAGTAGTATTGTGTGTGTTAAAACCTGTTGAAATGTTTACTGTGTCATAAAAAGGGCTTGTGTGTTTATGAATGATGGACATTTTCTATGTTTGAAAGCAAACAGTGAACAGTGAGTGTTTTTATAAGCCGAGCCACCGGCTCGTGTTGATAGTGCCTTTTAATGCAACTTGCATGTGTTATTGTTTGGGGTTTTTTCTGCATTTAAAAATTATCTCATTATGTTTCAGAGCAAGCCATTTCTTTAAGATTTTTGGGTGTGTGCTTATTTGCAGTTTGTGAGATCATGCTTAAGAAAATGTGGCAAAAAACATTTCATGTTGCAACACATCAACCCTTGCTCCTATATAATCTTTTTTTTTTTTTTTCATGTCCGACCAGACAGTAACTAAACATGCAATGAATATGCCATTCTTCTTGTGTCTGGCGTGCTTTTTTTATTCTTCTTTCCATTTTGCTTTTACTGGATCCGTTTGATTCAGGTGAACTTGGCAGCATTCTCTATAGAAGACGTTAGGGTTCTGTTTTATTTTTTTTCCTGTAGGTCGTCAGAACCACTGCAATGCAGTGTGTAGGCAAATAAAGTGGCTTCGTTTGATCAAAGACAACAATGACACTTGTTTATCCTCTATGCACAATGCTCCGTGTGTGTGTGTGTGTGTGTGTGTGTGTGTGCGCCTGTTTTTATATCTCACTGGAGGCCAATTGTCCCCATAAGAATAGGAAAATCTGACAGTTTTGACCTGGTGTTTTTACAGCATGTTTCATTTTTTTCCCCTTCTCTTTAGTGTTAAATATAATATTTTGCTAGACACTAAAAGTATCATCCGACTTCATTTTCACATTTCATTGAACGCAACACTGCTGTTTTTCTGGAAAGTTTCTTAGTAAAAGTAACACATGATGAATATGATATATGACTAAGGGAATTTGGTCTAGTTTATACCTCATATTTATACCCCTGTGAAACAGGAAGTCATGCTTGAACAGTTAAGAATGTTCCTTCTCACCCAGGTGTACAAAAATAAATATAATAAATAAGTATGAATAAGAATATATATCAAATATATTTTACTCATATGAATTCAAAGGGGTGCCAATAATTTTGCCAAACATATATTATTTATATATTTATAAATTATATGTGTATGTATGTATGTATATATATATATATATATATATATATATATATATATATACAATATATATATAGATACATATATATATATATATATATATATATCACAAAAATACTCACAGATATATATATATATACATACATATATATATATATATATATATATATATATATATATATATATATATATATATTTAATAATAATAATATTAATAATAATTATTAATATCCTATATAAATATTTATATATCTGTGAGTATTTTTGTGAACAGAAGAATAACAACAATAAAGACAGCCTTTTTCACAGCCTTCTTCTCTTATATTTACCAAGGGTGCCAATATTAATGGAGGGCACTGTCTTTTGTAATCCGTATCACGTGTAATGGAAATTGAGGCTCGTGAAGATATTTTTGTCATGTTGCTCACTGCTAGTGTGAACGTGTGAAACAAAGCCTGCATCAGATACGGAGTTTAAGCACAGATGACTGGAAGCCTAGAAGAGACTGTAACTGTTAATAATTTGGATTAAATTCCTAGACGTTGCATTTTTCCTTGTGTAGCTTTTACAGCTGAAGTGATAAAGAACTTTAATTAACGAAGGAAACAAACTGATTCACGCTTATGACAATAATTAAAGTTTGCTTCGAAGATATTAGAAGCTCTCCGGATGTTACGGTGTAATGATGCGGTGCGAAATGCAGACTATATTTCAAAAACAATCAAAATCTTAAATCAGAAAACAGATTCAAAGGAGAAGCTTTACGTCCTTCCGACGGGGAAGGATTGTCATTCAGCACTAATGTCATTTTACAAACCGCAACACACGGTGTGCTCATGCATCTCAGACGTCCATTTTGACTTTGTTCTTGCCCTTTCTGTGTGAACTGTTATGGCGGCATACATCACGCTGAGCTAATTAGCAATATAATTAGCATTGTAATTAGCAGCTATAATAATTTCTTTTATTTATTATGGTTTTGGTTATTTATCCGGGATAAAAGAGGAATGTACGGTCATTAGGTGGTCTTTTTATTATGTTGATTTCAGCCCTGATGTGATGACTTAAAGAAAGTATTTGCAAATTAGCTTATACTATATCGTCCTAACAGCGCCAGCGCTGGTGGGAGTGAACTAGGACAGTTGTTTCAAAGCACACCTATAGCTCATGCCGGATCTTCTACAAGACGGAACGTGTTTCCTAGCACATCTGGCTTGGCGTCAAGATCATGTAGATGCGCACTGATCTCTCTGATTGTGGGAAAAAAAGACTCTGACATCCATCCTAATGTGAATGTGACCAGTTGTGTTTCTGGAGAGCCCTTGGCAAAGGAGAGATGAATGGCAAATTAGTTTTCCCTTGAGGATAGACTAATTCAGTCGTCTCTCAGAAGAACTTTGTATGAGAAAATGAGAGCTGCGTTGTTTCAGTAGTACATCGATGAAGATGTCTGTAAACGGTAGTCTACATAGACAGACACTTCCTGCTTCAGAAAAAAAAAAGGATTTTCTATCCTGAGATGTCTCTAAAAGGCTATATAATTCCTTTTTATCACTCTGACTGTCTTTGTCAGTAAGCTTCTCAGCCTGCTGAATGCTCTCGTACAGCTTTTTCTTTTTTTTTTTTTTAGAAAGCCAGAAGCCCCTGTTTTCCCTTTGAAAGGGTTGCATGCAGAAATGCACAATCTAATAAGAGCACAAGATGGATGATAATGTCTTTTTATTAACTTACTGAGTGGTTTGTTTTGGTAAATTGAAAGTCGTATTTTTCTCTCTAAACATCTAATTGGGCTTTTGGCGGATTTTACAATGAAATGAAAGCGGTTATTGTGCCGTCGAAAGCAGCGCTTGTTCGTAAAATCCAGTGTAAAAACAAGCCATTGACAAAACTAATATAAAATGATATATAAAAGCTGTCACGTGAACCGAATGCTGATTTGTCTAGCTGGTATTCGCTTTGAGAACTTCAAAATAATAATAATAATAATAAAGAATCCAATAGAAAAGATCGTGTGTGACGGCTCTGTTATGTATGGTGTTTCTTTAGGGATCAGCAGGCAGAGATGTAAGTGTGTGCAGTGTTTCTGCATGAAGACAGACGGGAAGACAGGAAGAGGAAGTGATCGACAGATAGAGCTCCATCCAGCTGGACACAACAAGGTGAGTTTTACGCAGTGCATGGCTCTACTTGAAGGGTTTTTCGGAATCCAGATCCGCTTCTGAGCCATTAGTTGCTATATAATTGTATGGGAATTAGAAGAGGCAGCACTACTAATTTACTATTATTGTAATTATAAAAAACTGAAGACTAGTCAACTAGTCGATTATTTTATTTACGCAGCAAAGAACACATCAAACTGCACTTCAGTTACATCCATACACAAGGTACAAATGAGAGTTCTAGCTTCAAAGCTTTATAAGTTACACTGGTATAATTTGGGATGGTTTTCTGCTCAACTTTAGCCCTAGCTGCGTACAGAAATGAGTCTGGATTAGCGTCTTGGAGCTGGCGTGTGAGTCTAAACTTGCTGAATGAGATCTGATACTACAGTGGATTTATTTTGATTTAAGATTTAATCTTATTTAAGATTTATTCCACTTTGATGAAGAAAAAAAAATGAAATTATTGCACCTTTAAAATTCCATAAATTTTCAAAGCATAGATTTCAAGTGCATTCTTGTGCAGTTGAGTGTAGTACATTTACACTGCTGCCTGCCTGTCTGTCTGTCTGTCTGTCTGTCTATCTATCTATCTATCTATCTATCTATCTATCTATCTATCTATCTATCTATCTATCTATCTATCTATCGGTCGCTTTGTCTGTATGTCTAGCTGTCTGTCTGTCTAGCTGTCTGTCTGTCTGTCTGTCTCTCTCTCTGTCTGTCAATATATCTATCTATCTATCTATCTATCTATCTATCTATCTATCTATCTATCTATCTATCTATCTATCTATCTATCTATCTATCTATCGGTCGCTTTGTCTGTATGTCTAGCTGTCTGTCTAGCTGTCTGTCTGTCTCTCTCTCTGTCTGTCAATATAGCTGTCTATCTATCTATCTATCTATCTATCTATCTATCTATCTATCTATCTATCTATCTGTCTGTCTGTCTGTCTGTCTGTCTATCTATCTATCTATCTATCTATCTATCTATCTATCTATCTATCTATCTATCTATCTGTCGATCTGTCTGTCTGTCTATCTATCTGTCTGTCTCTATGCTTCACTGTTTTCTCTATTGTCTTGTGAAGGCTTGTGAGTATATTCACCAACTCTTCTATGCAACCCCTATTTACCGTTCACTTAAAATGATTTTCTTAACATCGCCGTCTAAGAGTGAGGCAAGTTTCCTCTATCATAGCATTTTCCAATACAGGCATATAATCTGTTTAATAAATCAGCAGGGGAGCGTGCATTATACAATGCCACTGAAGCAGATGAAGATATGAGCGTGTTTATGATCGTCTTGGTTTTCGCACAACACAAAAGCCGACTGGCGGCAGTACAATAGCGGAGACTCTGAGCAACACTGAAGTTGCACCTCTGCTTCACAACACAGCTTAATTGAGTCACACATGCAGAGGAGCAGCCCAGTCACATCATGATACCCAGAGGCCTGGATTAATTAAGGGCTGAAAGCCCAGGAGTGCTCAGTGTTCAGCGAGTGCAATTTGTGACTGCATTTTACCTCTGAGTGAGAGTTTACCTCTTAGTCCTGTATAAAAATAACCTTCTGTATGTCACACTTCTTCATAAATCTACAACTTATTTAGTTATAATTATGGACTGATATTCATAATGCTGTGGCGCTCCTTAATCTTTCGACACCTGTATGTGTTTTATGAGTCCTAAGTCAAGATATTAATCTCAATACTACCCCTGCTGGCTGCAGGAAAAGTCCCCATGCTTCCCTGCTGTTCCAGCCATCTCGTATCGCTCTCCTAAGTGAATAGGGAAAGGTAGGTCTCTGTGGGTAATGGCTGCCATGGAGGCACCTGGAGCGAAAGAGAGTCAGAGAGAGAAAGCTGGGGTTTAGGGATAAGTGGGGAGATTTTCCTAGGCCTGAAAACCCCTCCTTATCCTGCTGTCGTGCTGTGCATTGGTGGTCAGGCCTTGGTGGGGGGCAGGAGGAAGCTCCATGCTAGATGAGATGTCTGCCAAGAACTAGAGGAAGGTAGGCCTGTCCCTGCGAATGGGCAGAAAATTGAGGTTAACAAGCATGGCGCATGCTAAGTGGCAATGGGAGTCCCCAAGCTCGTGGTTAGGGCCCCGGCCCAGCAGCCTCCTCCTCCTCCTCCTCCTCCTCCTTGCAGAGATGCTGGCAGCGTTCTCTGGCAGGAAGTGACCCGAACTCCCTGTATGCCTTCCTCTCAAATTAAGCCATCATCACACTGTGAGCTACCGATCCAACTGAATTACTGATCTCACTGATATTACATGGTAATGTACTCTCTGGATCTTTTAAATATAGTGCCTTGTCTTGTATGTTGCACTGCCATCCTGGACTATATTTATCTTCGCAGATGAGATGATGGTAAAACTAAATTTAATGTCAACATATTTCAAAGTGTAAACACTATTATCAAGCTCAGGATTGGTCCAGAGATTGGATCCCTGATCTTCTTGAAAATGGTGGTCTAGGGCTTGCTTCCACCGAACCGTGGTATGGTCTGCATCAGGTGTGGAGGCTATCTGCTCTTGGTGCCACAATAACACGATCACTTTTAGAGGTGTTTCATGTTCTGTGATGGTGAGGAATGAGATATTATTATTAATAGAAGAAACGGAAAGCCTCATTGATATATAAAAGCAGACTTTCATTTGGCTGGAGCACTGTAATTAGTTCACCTTTGTGGTACAGTGGTTGATCTCAGAGCATCGAATAAATGTCTTGTGCAGATCTGCATGGCTAAAAATCTGCTTAAACCAGAACAGCTCCCCGTTTGCAGGTTTTCGTGCACATGCCCTGTGTTTAAGAAGTACTGTCACGAGTGTTGGTACCAAAAGGCAAATAATAAACCATAATGCTTAATATTTAGCAAATCTGCATGCAAAAAATTGTGATCAATCCATGCTCCTCATTCAAACAAGCCCAGAATCAGTCCTGGGTATGGACTCAACTATTTTTGTTATGTACAAAACTTGTGTAGAAACCTAAATGTGCAATCTAAGTGCATTAGAGGGTGGAGAAATACGTCTTTGATAAACTGGCAGCGACAAGATTTGTGAGTAATTTTGAACACCTCCCAAACCAGATACAAATTATGATCATGTTTATTGTTCAGTGCATCAGCAGTGTTGCCAGGTGTGTTGTTTTGCACAATTATGCTACACAATTATGCTAATTATGCTGATATCTATCTATCTATCTATCTATCTATCTATCTATCTATCTATCTATCTATCTATCTATCTATCTATCTATCTATCTATCTATCTATCTATCTATCTATCTATCTATCTATATGTATGTATGTATGTATATATATATTTAATTTATGACAAAATATCTAACAATAGGAGATCATTCTAGGACCTTGGTGAAAGGAAAGGAAAACTGTTTTATTCAGCTTGTCAGCTGAGATGTTTTTGTCTTGCAACCTTGGTTGTAACAGATATCAGGAACACACTTAACACATCTAATAAAGAATTTCAACACATTAAACAGGACTTCTATGACATAACATTTTGCTGATATTACAGGAGCCACAGCTGACCACATGAACCACAGTTTAATTGCACTCTTTTATATGAATTAGCTACTTTATTCAATACCCAGACATCTTTTTTTTATTAAAAACCAATTAGCAATCAAATGGCATAATAGACGTCTTCATTTCCTCCACGCTGTTTACTTGGTCTGACATGAAAATCTTTAAAGCTCACAGCTCCAGGGTTTTTTCTTGAGCTTGCGTGACATGTCTTTATAGAGTTTATGTGTGTTTTCTCTGGGTGTGCCATTACTGTGTATTCCCACCTTGCTATAAGTGATGTTCCAGAGAAAAGCTTCAGTTCCACTGCAACCCTGACCCATTATCGTCATTACTGAGCTTTAGCTTCAGACCTTTTCACAGCTATATGGGTGACCACTTTGCATTGACTCTTTTTACCAGTATATGTGCGTTCCATTTGGCCGGTGGAATGGAAATTGATTTACTGGACATTTTCAATCAGTATAAACAAAGGCATATAAACAAGCACTTGATGCATCTCAGAGAGCAGAAATGGGTTTGATATCTCCATTTACTTTGAAGATAGAAACATTTGTGGGGTTTTTTTTGAACAGCAAATTCCTAAAGCCCTGAGTGTCCACTTTTAATATGAATCATTAACCACCACTATGCAGTGTGACATGACAATGAAATTCAAGGCTAAACATGGACACAACCAAAACACGAACAAATTCCATTTCCAAAGAGTTAAACTGAAAGTTGTGCTTCATGTTGAGAGTGTATAAAAGCCTGGGTATTTACAGCATTTACTGTAAATTAGCCAAGGAGAGAGCATTTTTACAGACTGACTGATCCCCAGCATAGAAATGTGCACATGATGGGGTTTACTTGAACATACTTAAAACAAGTAGAAGCAGCCCATCAATAAACTGGAAGAAGAGTTCAGAGGAACACAGAGCTATTTGGTTTTGTCTTATATTCCCACAGTTTCTATTATAGCTGCCCCAGGACCTTGTAGTTCTTACTCAAATGTACTGTATATTGGAATACGAGTGGGACTCGTAAACTGGAGAAACCACGGGTTTTGTGTGGTGTAGAAAGATTAAGTTGATATAATGAAGATTGTTGAGATTATTGTTAATGTGGCAAGACCCTCAGGTAGTATTTGAGGGTAAGGTCGAGTATTGTAAGGCTTGATAGTGTTATCAGACGCCTCTGTGCTGTCAGTGTCAGCGGCATTGGAAGCTTTCCCCACTGATACCTACAATGTGGCTACTGAGGATTGAGCTGAATGCTCCACATCCTGCTTAAATCCCCTCCCCAGGTGTCCTAAGGCCTATGTGTTTTTCCACCTCCTTTCCTGCGGCAGTGCTTCCAGATGGCAACGAGAGCTTATGTGCTGCGTTTTCAGTCAGGTGTACTTGTTATGCTCTTAAAGAGAAGGCTGAGTTGCAGAGTTTTCTTAAGACAGCGGCTCAGGAGAGGCCTTTCAAATCTAATCCTCTTCCCCTGATTCCAAGGGCTTGCAAATCTCTCTCGTTAACTTTGGACTGTGTTTGTCAGTGGGGCAATATTAAGTTGCTCTGATGTAAAGAGCTAAAGTTTAGACTTTGCCTTTGACTTTGGTGTTTTAAAAAGACCCCTTTTCATTTTTAGTTGCTTGATTGAGTGTGTGTGTGTGTGTGTGTGTGTGTGCTTTAAATGCTCAGAACTTAATATGCCACACCTTGATGTTGTAACCTAAATTCCCCCTCTGGTAATAATTTATGGAACTTTTATTATCTTATTTCTCCTTTAGTGCTTTGACTTTGGCAGGTTTTCCAAAAAGACTGTTTAGAATTTACATTACATTTCATGGAATATAAAAAGTGTGTCAGATACTATGTTAAATCTCTTTACAGTATCCCAACAAAAATGCATCTTCAGCTCCTAGGCTATTCCTGTATGATTGACTAACTGTAGATTCCCTGGGAGGACCCGTACAATGTGTGTCGTGAAAATTCCCCTGCTGATATGCTTCATAAAAAAGGATGAAACAAAACAAAACAAAAAAAGACGGTCTCGGGTCCCCACGTTTGATTTTTTTCCCCTCTTTTTAAGCAGCGCCGGGCTGATTGTGTGAGACACATGAAAGAGCCGAGGCATGGCCAGGGAGCCTCTATTCAGGGCTACACTTCTAGAAAAGCTGGCCGTATCTAACCCCTGGCGACTGGCTGGCCCTATCACTCAAATGTCCCAGCAGTCTTTGTGGCTTTCCCAAGACCACAGTGAAATGATCTCTTTTGTTGCGCATCATTAGTTCCATCTGCTGTGTGAGCCTGGCTGTCTGTTGCGGGGGCAGGACGCCGTCATGGTGGCCAGGGGGCGAGGCGAGAGACCCACAGCCCTGACGCTCGTGTCCCGACCTCCTCCTTCTCATCTACCGCTCAGGACGCCTGCCTCTCTTTCTCTATCTCAGCCTCTTCCTTCTTTTCATTTTCTTTAGTCTCTTTCTTTCAGTCCCGCTCTCTGTCAGTTCAATTCAAGTCAATTCAAAGTAGCTTTATTGGCATGACCATATTAATATACAGTATTGCCAAAGCATTCACATTCGTTTACACACACACACACATACACACACACTTACTATTCATGTGGGGACATTCCTTTTAACATAATTTTTAATCAGCTAATTAATGCTTATTAAAGGAAAACATTTTGGCTCTTTTTAAAGAAGAAAAAAAGCTGTAGTATTTGTAAAATAGCAGATTTTTTTGTGGGGGCCGGTCAGATGTTATAGGGGTCAGACATACCTATCCTTGTGCGGACATTTATGTATTATAATATGTGATCAACATATGTGATGTATGAAAGATAGACTTAAAGCAGTAATTTAATACAATGATTATGGTTTAATACAATAGAGTGATGCATTTGCATCGAAACTCAGTTTTATTTTAATTCAATCTTTATAAATTAAAAAAATAAAAATTCGGCCACATTATTTTGCCATCGTGACCCAGCAGGTCTGCCCTGAAATGACCCACATACCTACATTTTTGGAAGTACTGTAATGATTCACATGCCCCATAAATGATGACTAAACTGACATACTTTCAAGACAATTCATCATTTTAGGAGTGATAAATTGAACGAACAAGTAGCACAAGCCTTAATTATTTGCTCAGGAGGCCAGCTGACAGCCCATCAGCTGTTCATGATTAGAGCAAGAAGGGGTAAAATAGACATGATGCATAGCTTTTGTTAATTTTGCAGCTTAATTGTGAAAACACCAACCATCTGTGTGCACCTATCTCTCAACACCACACACTGGCCTCAGTGTTCAAAAGGAATAAGAGCTATGATTGTCTTCTAACATGATTCACCCAAGCAAGAATATGGGCACAAATCCCTCTGACTTTCAGCCAAATACCTGAAAAAATATCTAAATATGAATTCAGCAGTGCTTCCCCCCAGTCAAATGACCACATATCTGAGTCATATAAATGGCTTAGATCTAAACTGAGATTCTTGTGTGTTCACACATGGGATTTGTCTGACTTCATACTGGTAATGTGAATGTATCTGATTCACACTGGTACAAACTTATGTATAAACTTTGCTTTAAAAAAACTCATTAAGCAAAATTAAGCAGAAACAGCCTGTTTATAGATGAATAAAGAATCTCTTGTGTTTTTAGCAGATAATAATAAAAATAAATAATAGAAATATGTCTCAGTTAGCTTAGGTCACGCCTCCTTTAGTGAAACTGACTGGCACATATCCTGAGGCCACACCTCCTCCTTCTCTAGGACTGACAGACACATAGATCACGCCTTCATCACCTGGACTATAATTCATCAAACCCACTTCTGTTCCTGTTACTGGGACTTAAGGGCATTGAGGTCGTGACTCCTCCTTCAGTACAACTGTCAAGCCCAGAGGCCACACCTCCTCCTCCTCCACCTCCTCCTCCTCCTTCTTCACCAAGGCTGTGTCTTCTTATCCAAGCTATAAGCATGTCTAACCAGTATAGATGCACTTCTATCTTTTCCCATCTCTCTCTGCATTGTTGAATTCATGTTTAGGTATTTATTCAGGTATTTGGCAGAACAGCATGCGCTCATATTTCTGCTTGGGTGGAGGCGTGTTAGAAGAAAATCATTCCTCTTATTCTTATGGAACTAGACTAGTGTGGAGTTAACACATATGTGCACACAGATGATTGGTGTTTTCACAATATGAAGTGTAATTTGTGAATATTCATAAAGACTAATGAAGTATCCTAGTAAAGCCTGGCTATATTGCATTCCAGCTCTCCTGAGTACAATGTGTGCCATATTTAATACATATCCAAACATGTATGCAAATGTGGGGGAAAAACATATCCTTCATACAATATACAGTGCATGTATACACAGTATACAATATATAATATATAACTTCAGTAATTATTAGATAGATAGATAGATAGATAGATAGATAGATAGATAGATAGATAGATAGATAGATAGATAGATATTCATTTTAACTTTATGTTCAATATAAACAAAGGCTCAAAGTTAGCTAATCTTCAAAACTTTGTTATTTTTGTTTAGATGGTCACCAAAGTTCTGCTCGTACTGATTTTCCCTCTATCCAAGATGCACCAAACAGATGTAACATTTTCTCCCAGCAAGAAAATATTTTATTCATGATTTATATGAAAGATAAATCTTCAGAAAGTCTTAGAGCTGATGGGCATACACAATTTAACATCTGTCTTCCTCAGAATAATTAATAGCGCAGAGGAGCACTGGGGACCAAGACGTCAGGACTTTTCCTCCCCTTCCCTTTCTGTAATTATTGTCAAAAACAAAGCAAGCATGGATTTGCATCTAACAGTTGTGTCACTGTTTTCTAGTCATATAGGCTTGGGAAATAAAGTTAAAGGAGCTGATTAATCAGGGAACCATACAGACGTTCATTGTTTACGTGCGTTTTATTAAATGTTTGTGATGTAAATGATACAAAGGTTATCGATTTATTTGATTAGTTTTAGGTTTGTAGTCAGTTTTCAGAGTGCCATGTGGTTTCTTAGGCTGCCGCACCCATTATATCCTGAGGTGGTACGTCCTGTTTTAATGTGATTGGCTCAGTTTTCGCACTCTCTCCCACTAGGACTTTACAACATTTATGATAATGCATATCATAAGTGGTATATGTATGTATGTATGTATGTGTGTGTGTGTGTGTCCATGGATTTTCTCAGCCTTAGTTTGGCAGGCCCCAGAGGTCATCTAATATAACCTGACCTCACACGTAACATTTTGGAACAGTAAGCTAATCCTTTACTGTAGGATTACTGTAATGTCTGCCTGATGCATAGAGCGCAGAGACAGAGGGACACCGCAGATTGACTGCAGGACTGGACACTATTGGATAAATGACTGTGTTGCTATCGCCCTGAGTGACATCCTGTTGCCCGAAATCCAAAGTGCTATATTTGTTGCAGCTATTATGAAATAAAAACCCTCTGAAAAAGGCCACTATTCGGTTTGAATTGATTCCCTGAAAACTCCTGCGGTGAATGGGCTTTCATTTTGATGGCATTACTATGGAGAGAATGTGTTGTGTCAGTTTCACCTCTCCATTACTTTGTCCATTAGGGTGAAACCGCCTGATTTTATTTCTCGCACTCTATTTTCTGTGATAAAATGGAAATTCAAACGCTTATTAAGTCTGAGTGACATCTATGTCTGGGAGCTGGAAGGAAAGTAAGTCAACTATATCTCGTTTCAGTTCATTTTTGCTCAATTTCCCTCTCGTGATCAAATATTTCACTTTCCAGTAGGGTCCTAATGGGAGTGTCAGTTTCGGGAGGCCCTATCTCACTGCTCTGCTGCCATTAGCGGCTCTCTTCGCCTGTTTCAAATTTCTACCTGTCAACAGTAAAAGCAACGGGTCTCCGTTTTAACCCGTTTCTCTCTCTCTCTCTTTCTCTCTTCGTTAACTAATTTCGACGGTTCAACCGCCACTTTATAACCACAGGAGTTTATTGTAAGGAGGCTGAGATCAAACCTGCTTGTGTTGGGTGTTGACGTTTCATTAAATGTTTTTTTTTTTTTTTTTCCAAAACATGATCTATTCTGTTCAGTTGCACCCAATGGTATGTTGTTTAGCAAGCACTCGTTTTGTAACGGCATTCTCTTTGGCCTAAATTACCCTTTATTGGAATCAAGTATGTCAGTCATCCACCCTCAGCACACCCAAGCTTGAACATTCTGGTTTCTGACAGAATTTATTTCTAATAGAGTAATTAGGGAATAATGCTGGGAAGGATCTGTGGCAAAATTATGCGGTGTGGCGAAAGTTATGACGAACATTTTTTTTTGAAACATCGAACCACGCCTCAAAAAATACAGTTTATCTTTTCATTGTGTAGCGTGCTTTTAAAGCTCTATTAGTTTAAAAATAAATGACCTTTGATGGAAACACTCACGGTTGTGAAACCTGCAGAAACTGTGTCATATAGGGCAGCCCCCCATTCCCTTCCTAAAATAAGCCCTGTATTTCCTTTTCGCTTCTCCCTGGGGACTTGTTATTATTCTTGTTGTCTTTATCTAACCTTGTCAGGAAGGTCTAGATTGTTTTTTGTTATATAGTTCAAAATTTTTCTTTTTTTAACATGTATGTTTATTTAGACTCCCATCTTCAGGGTGACATGTCAACACGTCTGATTTTTAATGATATTATGACTACTTCCAAAAAAGCTTGTGTCTTTCTCAGCTGGTTAAACGAGGATGCTGGAGTGATGTAGCACTTAAATGCATAATAGCATGGGAAAATTCTTCGCTCGGTGGACTGTATAGGATGTCCTTCACTGAAGCATGCTTCGCTTTTGCATGTGCCTCATAATGATGTGACGATATATGATTCAAAAGTAAAAAGGTGATCAATGTCTCTGCTGAAATACCATTGAAAGATGCCCCGACTTCTACATTTATAACCCGATCTGCTTACGAAAAGCCACCAAGTAAGTTTTAATTACATCTTTCCAGTAGGAAATGAGTAATCTCTGTGATTATCAGCATCATCCACATTAGTATCTGTCTCGTCACCTGAGGTAAACGTCACTCGAAGCATTTAAACACGGGCCTCATTGCCGTCACTCCGATCCGCCGGTCTCCATCCACACTAGCATTGCTGCTGAAATAATCGTAAATAATTCAGTTACTTCTGATTGCTATGCAGCAGACTTTTTGTCTTTTTATTAGGTCATTTACACTTTTAAAACTTTGTACAGAGTCGGTTATCTGTGCTGACGGCCTGTATCCGTATCTGTACAAAATCAATTGGAATTCTGTCTGTTTCACTATGGCATGATGTAAATGTAAACCGTTGAAAGATTTACTTGCGCTGGTTTTGTTTCACTAAAACAAAACAAAATGAAAAGCTGTTTTTTGCATTTATTTATTTCCATTTGGCAAATGCCCAAGGTTAGGGTTAGGATTGGTGTTAGTGTTAGTCTTAGGGTTAGGATTAGGGTTAGTGTTAAGGTTAAGTTTAGGGTTATTGTTAGCGTTAAGGTCAGGGTTAAGGTTCGGATTAGGGTTAGAATTAGTAATAGTTTTAGTGTTACGGGTAAGATTAGGGTTAGGGTTAGTGTTAAGATTAGGATTAGGATTAGTGTCACAGTTAGGATTAGGGTTAGGTTATCCTCAGAAATTTCTCAGATCAGTAAATACATGCAGATACACTGGATCACTGTGGCAAAAAAAGTTGATAAAATCATAACTCATTGCAAGAGAAAACCAGACTTAGCTAGCAGGGGTAAAAAGCCTAAATAAAAACACTTTCATTTTATTTTGGTAAAATATATTAATGTTTACCTAAAATAGACATGTCAGTGTAGATTAGTGACAAAAAAACCCCTCTAAACAAGCACTACATATTTGGATATTTTCTTTAATTTTGCCGATATCTGATTTTGCCCAGATCACTGCACAGTTCCCAAATGCATTGTGCTGTGCTTTCAAGGTGCATTGCTTTAGTTCTAGCAAATACAAAGCACACAAAGCGGTGAGAAGTGTGAAAGAGCGTGAAATGTTAAATAACTGTTAGGAGCCACTTCGCCTTATTACCCCAGCATATGGAGAGCATGTCGGTGCTATATAGAGAGAGGAAGAGACGAAGCTGATTTTGGAAACAGAGTGTGAACAGAAGATGTTTACTCAGGCTTGGCCTTCACTCAGAATCACAGCTTTGTGAAATGAAGTGCTTTTTTAATGTTTGATCCAAGTGAACATCTAAAACCAATGTTAACTGCTTTCTTTACTCGTACGCTCTCATAATATGAGGAATTCTTTTGAGAATTTATATGGATGGAAAAACGAATTAGAGATTTATGTAGTGTGTCATCTTTGCATTAAAAATGTCTTTGTATTTGTGCAAAGAATAGGAACTGCTGTTATTTGCTTTATTTTTCATTTGTATGATTTATTTACTCATAAATGGGCAAATGTTTCTGTGTACTCTGACATTCAGCTGAACCCACTTTTCCCTTAAAGCATATGATTTCCCCCCACCTTTTTTGCACCATCATAGGAGGATAATTGTACTTGAGCCAAGAGCGTATTGGACCATTAAACCACTGCCTCTCCCAGTAAAGCTATTCTCCTTTGTGTAAATGCATTGGAATTACTTTCAGGGGGCGTTACAGAAAGAATATGTGAAAGGCTACTTATTCTCCTAATGATTCTTTGTCCTTTTAAAAGTCATCAGGCTCGTTTAGAAGTGGATATGTACAGGGGAAGAGGTGCCCCCTGAGACTGAGGTCATCTCCATCTCCTCGTCCAAGGCCAGGAAGTAGGTTTGTGTGAATGGACATCTGCCAGTTGAGGTTGCTCAGGCTGGTAATGTAGGTTATGTGTCCATCGTACAGCCCACGAGCTTCTTTTAAGCGAGTGCTGAGGCTGTGTATTAGCATGGCATCTTGGGAGATTTAAAGGTGCGATGGTCATTTTTCAATTCTTAGGAAAATTCTAATCCAGACCAGAATGTTTGTCCTCTTGTATGTCATTTTATAGACACTCCCCATTGGCCCTTCACTCCGCCTCCATCTCCAACATTTTAAGCAGTTTAATCTGTTTTGTTCCCGGAGCCAGATACTTTTACTGTGGGCAAAAAAACATGCCATCCTTCCAAAAAATGACAAGAAACACTGTGCTAATAGAATAAATTTTGGTAATGCTGTTCCATGATGTATTACTGGTGAGAGATGTTTTCTTGGCGAATGGGATGTGAAGTTGCATGTGGAATTTCAAAGTTGGTCCTGGATATAATCTGTAGTAAACTATATGGATGGCCAGGTTTACATAATAGATTGCGTAGATATATTTTTCTTACTTACAGAGCCAGGTAAGGCAAAAGCTTTGGATGAACCCCTGTCATAGAACATATGTAATTTCAGCTTAAAACCTCATATGAGCTCATTACTATTAAAACAGGACAATGAAGGCATTTTCGATCCTCATGCCGCCGTGATGTTCTAACTTTGCGTTTAAAGTGGAGAAAACCCTCCACTGTACTGCGGATTGCATTGTAAACATGGGCAGGACTGGGAGGTGGGTTCGAGGTGTAAAAAAAAAAAATCTCCAGAGTGTTTCCGTACTTCTCCTACTTAGCCACTAGAGCTCCAGTCTTGACTAATCTTGCCTAATGCACCTAATAAGTTATGATATTTGGGTGTATATACTTCAGATGTATATAATATATTTCACAAGGATGTCTGGAAGCATATTTTTCCAGGGCGTATCCAGTGAAACTTTAATCCTACTACAGTATGTTGTCAACACCTAGATTCTGTGGTTTTAAAACTATTGCAAAAAAGAGAATTGCCAAAGAAAAGGAGCATTATGATGAAAATAGATTCAGATCAGCACGGTTCAGGTACACACCTCGATTCATAAAAACAAATTATCCCATAGATGTCACCTCACCAGATTTCATACGGATGAATCTCACAAATCGCGGCACAAACAATGCCATGCTGCATTTCCCTGTAGCAAGGGAGCTGAGTTTTTAAACAGGAACAGAAACAAGTTCTCCTATCTCACACAGAAAACCATGCAGCTTTCCATCCCTCAGCTTTTTTCCTCACTGTGCCAAAAATGAAATGGTAGAACTGTAGACTATGACTTCTTCCAGTTATGTCTTTTGTCGAGTTTTCACGCGTTCCTGACTCCAGGCATGGGCAGGCCACGGCACTGCTCTAAAACAGTGCTGCTGAATCACTCCAATTTGCTGTAATCATTCTGGGCTTTTCATCAACAGATAGCTCTTATGCAAAAAAATGGCAAGACTTAGACTCTGATATCTGGGTTATTTTACCCTGAGGAAACTCTCAGCTCTGTTTTTTCAGTCTGATTTATGAGCATTTGATGAAAAATGATCAAAGTGACTATAATTTATGATCCATCAACTAATTCTTTACTTTTACAGATTGTATTTAATGCTTAATTGAAAACATAAGGACTGTGTGGACATTGCAGAATTATTACTGAAGTAAATACAAAATGTAATAAAAGTAAAAAGAAATCAAATGAAATCAAATTGCATTTGACGGTGAGGTATGTCCCAATAGCTGCTAAAGAGACACGTGGACTTTATTGGATTTTGCTGTCATTTTAGCAGCTCTGTGACAGTCATTGTCCCTTGGGGCAGGTTGGTTGGTCAAATACATCTCCCAAGGTCAGTTCGCAAGTCCCCCATGCCTGCAAATGGAAAAGAGTAATAGGACAGAATAAAGGGATCGGTCAAATAGACAGAATTTATATGAGTTATATACGTATGTCTGATTTGTTTACCTAACAGTCCATTTTCAGGTTGGGTGACACAGGATGCAAGGGAACAGTGCCAAAAACCGTGGCGAATAGGTCTGTTTGAGTTTAAAATTCAAGAGGAAAGGAATCCATCTGGAGGATGAATAATTTAGATGGCTCAAGTTGGTTCCTGTTGCTGTTGTTTGTGCCGTGCTCCCCCTCCTCCCAGCAGCCCCCTGAACAGATGTGGCTCCCGAGGCTTGTTCTTCACACTCTGAGGTTAGATATGGCACTGTACATGAGGGACCGCAGTGTGGTGGATAGACTGACTCAAAGCAAGTGATCGCACTATCAGTGCAGGTTTGCATGCTCTGAATTCGATGAAATAAACATCGATGTGCATATGATGCCCGGTTTGCTAAGTAGCTTTTGCTTCTGGCCTTGGCAAGCAACCGTTTTAATATTCTTCAGCTCAGCTAAAATGACAAAAAGCGTTGTTATAGATTTTTAAAATCCTGGATTTGGAGCAAAACTTCAATGTGTGTGAAAGAAAAGTCCGAAATATGCACTTTTGACTGTCACTGTTCATATAGGAATTGTGAGATCTGGACACATAGCAGTGTATGCATATAAATAAAAGAATTCAGGGAGTTGCTGCAGTGCACTTCAGTAATAATTGTAGATGTAGTAGTTGAACAAAGTGCACAAAGCTTCCAGAGGAAACGTTTCTGACATGTTGTCTGTGTAATATATATATATATATATATATATATATATATATATATATATACTGTATGTTTCATATACACTCACTAGACGAATAAGAAAAGCTTTAACTGAAGCGCTTCACTGTATCTACATAAATTATGCACTATGCTGCTACCACATAATTGGCTGAATGGATAATTCCATAAATGAGCAGGGGTTCCTATTAATGTGGCCGACGAATGTATCTTGAATGTAATGTTACTCGACTGGTTCAGAGAGCCGAAATTCATGTACTTGGAAGTGAAATGTAATTTTAGTCGATGTTCATATCACTCTAGCACATAGATTGTGTTCTGTACATTTCAGACTGCTATATATCAGTCTAGGACATTAATCCTTGTGCCGAGACGTTGCTATTACCTGCACGGCCCCAGTGTATTGAAGGATTACAGGCTAATTTCTGAAAAGCATTATTAGCATTAGAAGGCCATTGGTGCTAAACCGACTTAGTTAGGCAAGATACTAATAACTAGCATTATCAGCAAAGCTTTAAAAAATGACACAACTAGCTAGCTTTCCATAAGAAAGAAGTAATGGGCAACATTACATTTAAATTTGTTATGTTTCTACACAAAAGGGATGATGTGGCATTGTGGTGAATAAAGACTAACTCTAATGATAACACTTAACATCATGCTGCTATATTCTGGGGGTTTATCACCCATTTTTTTTAAGTTTGCACAGAAGTCCGGGAAAATTCAAAACCTGGAATTTCAGACTATGGACAAAATGTTAGATGTTATCGCAGTCATATGAAGGCATTGATAACTTCAGGGCTCTAAGTGTGTCATTCTCTGCACTAATACTAATGCATGCCACATTTCTTTGTTTTCCATTTTCATTATAAATTAATGAACTTTTAAAATTAGCACGGAAAGACAAGATATAATGCACAACAACTCGCCCAAGTCTATGAGCTCTGTGTAAGATCATGTTAAATATCACCAACTTTTTAAGAGTTAATGTAATGTAATGTACAGATTTCGTTGTCATTTATTTCATTTTTGAATAGTGAGGGGAAAAAAATCCCACCCTGAACCCTGAACTTTGAATTTTTCCCAGAGAAAGGGCACGAATCCTGATCTTGCAAAGTACTTAAATAGTAAAAATGTCCTTCCTCTAACAGAAGAAATTATATAATCACATAGCAAAATACATGCAGTTAACACAAGAAGCAAAACCCTTTTTTAATTTGTCTTACACTAACAGATTTACTGTTATAAATCTGTTGTTTTTTTTCCCCTATTTGGATCAGATATTCACTCTCCATGGCTCCATAAATTTGTTTATGTCTCTAAACAAAACTGTTGTGTCTCTGCATACGTCTGCATACAAGTCCTCCACTCATCCTCTAGTAGAGAGAATTAACAGAACTAAGTCTAACAAATTTAACAGCATCTTTGGGTAACACAAATTATGTATGCATTATTTTATTTTCAAGCTTTAATATTAATATTAAAAGAGTGACCAAATTTCCATTAGTTCACCGAACCGGTTTCACCAAATGAGGGACGGAATATGCCGGAAAAAAGAATAAAGGGATAAATCATAAATCAAGTCTTCTTTTTCCTTCTTTCTCTCATCCCTTCTGTCCTCCTGCAGTGTGTTGATGCGAGGTGTGAGGCGGCGTGCCTCTGTTTAAGAGGAGCAGAGGAAATTGTGTGTGTGTGTGTGTGTGTGTGTGTGTGAGAGTGTGTGTGTGTGTGTGTGTGTGTGTGAGAGAGAGAGAGAGAGAGAGAGAGAGAAAGAGGGGGGTTACATGGGGGTGGTGGGGGGGTGTTTTGGGGGTTGATGTGACAGGCCTTTGGAATCCCAACCTCTCTCTCTCCTGGCGCCCGCACTAATCAACCCCTGTAATTTATGCAGAAAATATGATTTATATTTAATTTCACTACACTTGCATTGTTAATTTGAGATGTAATTAACGCGTCGCCACGGCAACTAATTTCTCAATGCCGTAAATTATCGCCGCCTTTTCATCAAAATTCAGTTACTTTGGCTCCTGTGTGCAATGTACTGATGCAATTAGGTTACCGGGGCAACCTGAAAGTGTTCATTTTCTTTTGTGTAATTGCAGCGAGGCAGAAGTTTTTATAACGGGGAGTCATGTTCACTTTTCTTTCTTTTTTTTTTTGTTTCGACAAAGAACGCTTGCACATTTTAGCACCTCTGTAAAGAGGCCCTGCTAATACTGTGGTACAACAAATATGCCCCTAGTTTCCTCTGCTGCTCTCAGTTTCTGTCTCATTACACACATACACACACACACAAATGCATTAATCTGATCCTTTGACTTCACATCAGTATCAGATTACAATGTTTATCTCTTTCTGTCCAGTTGACTTTCTCCTTGGCATATCAGCATATTGCACACTTTACCTGCTGTGTATGTGTCACCTCAGTCCCTCGTTCTTTTGTTTCCCTCTTAATAAAGAGGATCTAATTTGCTCGCGACACATTTGGAGTCTGGGTTTGCCATCAGCTTCTCTGTCAGAAGGCGCCCGAGAGGGAATAAGTTCTCCAGTGCCCGGTCGTCTCATCGCCTTCCCTCCTCCAGCCCTCGCAAAACTGGCTTGCAGTGGAAATAACAGGTCATTGGCTCCTAAGCTCTGGTTAACTGAAAAGGTAATTAAATTTGTAAGCAGGCTTTTTGAATCTTCCGAGCCTGGCCAATAATACGAGTGGGGATTACAGCCATCCTGAGGCAGTGCTTGTAGTCTGACTCCTCAGCAGCGAAGGCTTGGGTCTTCTGACCAGGCCAGATCTGCAGCTCCAAACCATAATTAGCTTCAGTTTATCCCTAATAGTCCTGGCACACTGTTAAGCACTGATGGAGGGATATTTCTCATGCAATGCCAAGCACTTCACTTTAAATCACTTAAAATGAGAACATTGTGGTGTTTAACTAGCGAACGCCAACGTTTTCTTACCAAACATCATATTTAAGTGCCACATTATAAATGAAAATACTTTACCCCCACCCAAAACAGTTGTCTGTGCATTTGTAGCTGCCTTTCATCGTTTTAAAGGATTTTTTCGCTCTCGCCGGAATGTCCCGGCGCGTCTTACGCAGCTGTCAGCAGTAACCTCAACATATCCTTAGCACTTTGATATCTTCGTTCTGTTTGATTCTCTGTGATTTTACCAGGGGATTGACTCGCAGTATCTATTTCTGTAAGAGGGAGGGGGATTTCAGGGGGAGAAGGTGTCTTATCCTGCGTGGTTGTCCCTGCTGACAGAAAACAACAGATTACAATCATTTACAAAGACAGCGTAAAGCACGAGTGGGAGGAGAGCCGGAGGCCTCTCTGGACAGGCTCCTCGGGGACGCTCTGAAAGAAAACGCACCCTGTTTAAAAGCACGGCCCTCAGCACACCGGTGACACGTTCGATTTCCACTACGACTACTTTCATGATGTTCTGTTTTACGCAGACGTCGAGCTCCGAGTGACGACCAGCCTCTTCAGATGAAGTGGCTGTAGCGTAATTACTGCTGCTACTTTCCAGCCTTTGATCAAATCTTGTTGTTTTTTGTGTCTGACATTCTCTCCATGTGTGTCAAACGCGAGGAGCTTCTCCCTGTTTATCCATAATGCATAGTGCTGGTGAAGTGGGCGAGCCTCGGTAGCCTCTCGGGCGAGACTTGATTATATTATCAGTGCTGTATAGTGGGTTATACGTTTAGAACAACACATCTGATTCTGGTCTGAGAAGTGATGGAGTTATGGAAGATTGATTTTATACCAGTTGAATTCTCGATGCTGATTGGTTGATTTTTCGCCTTTCCATAATAACATGGCAGACTTATCATCAGCAAACAAATAATGTACCATTTTTTAACAAAGAAAAATGTACAATCAGTGATATATGGTGAAATGTTTTACGTAACATTTATGGAATGAGTCTCCAGTGTCAGAGCATGTAACAGTAAATTTTCCACCGTTTTATGAGAGATTTTAATAGAGGATAATAAGAGAGGCCGGTTTATAGAGGCTGTTTATAGCTGCTAGAACAAAAGTGCAAATATGATCTAATTTGATTTGAGGATGTTCCACAAAATGAAACGTAACATCATGTTCCTGTGAAATATTTAGTATCATTGCAAAATTGCGGTGGTATAAGAGGAATAAACCACATCAGGATGTGCTGTTACAGGAACAGTCCTCACGTTACACTGTTCCTAAATAATCTCCTATAACAGCGTCCACTGTCATATTTTATCTACTTTATATATACTTTTTCCATCACGGTTAAAGTGGGGTTGCTTTTTTAATAAAGAAAAAGTTTACGTTTCTCTCTAAAGCTGTGATTAAGGATCCACCTGAAGTTCGCAAACGATCTTGAGAATTTTTCTCTTCATTTTCAAGCAGGAGTTCGGCGGATTCATACAAAGCCGTGTTCATTCATTTCTTAACCTTGACATGATCACAGGAAACAGTTTCCATGATCTCCCTCTCTTTTTTACTGTTTAGCCGCACACAGCGAACGACACAAATACGATAAACCTTTGATTTTATCTTCTCCTGGAATTAAAAAAATAAATAAAAGCACATCTACAAAAAGTTTATTAAGCATGTTTGCTTATTGAAGTCTAAAGCAGTATTTGCTTTTGTCACATTTATTCCCCTTTTACCAGTGCAAGGGTCCCTGGAAGACGAGTTACCAAGGAACACAAAATTTTAATTAGTGTATTTTAATCATTCAGGCTTTTCGAGCTAATCCACAGACCCCTGAGAATTCCCAAGATGCAGCACTGCACTGCTTTACCATTTATTGTTGAGTCTATTATAATTACTGTTAGCAGGTGGGGGCTGGGAGACGTTTATTATGTTTTTCCATCTTTATTATAATTACTGGAAAAAAAAAATGAAAGGATGCTGTTTCATTAAGTTTAGAGATGATGCCATGTTAGCCTCCTGTCCTCCATCTCATTGCGGTTTTGCGCTTTACAGCAATTACGTTCGCTTTCATTCTCTGGTATTTATACATTTATAGATCCATATTAAAAAAAGATAAATAGCAAAGGATTGAGAAAAGGGGAAAGGCATGATGGGGGGGGGTGGGAGAGATGGTCTTAATGAAGGGCTTTTCCGGGGCTGCCTTTCAAAATCCATCTAAAGCTCTGAAATCTGTGTGTGTCTGTGTGTAAAATCCAAATGTTTCAGGATGGAATAATTGGAGCCGGATCAGAAACCACGAACAGACAGGAGGATGTGTTTTCTTTATTTACTCACTCTGCAAAGAAAAAAAGAGAAAGAAAGAAAAAAGAAAATGAAGATAAGACGTTGGGAATAAGTCTTTAAGCCTTGAGCTTTGGGTGTTCTATAGGGATTTTTTTTCTTCAATCTCTTAAAATCGTCTGTTTTTCATGTCAGTGTTTGGATTCTTTGCAGCTTTACTTGCAGCTTGTTCACAGACTGCCTTCTATGAACTGAGACTTCGAAGTGAATTTGGGATTTTTTTTTGCTGGCTGAATGTGTTTCCTGGGACATATCTTAAATACACAACTCTAATCTGATATCTCTGTATTTGCAGGATTATAATTTCCATCTCCATATTCCCCCTTTCGACGTACAGCAGCGTAGCATAAGATAGTCACACTGTCATGGTATCTGTTTAGGACCAACTTTTTCCTTAAGTTCTCTCCTGCCTCATTTTCAGAATTCCAGCGTGTATGATGTGTATTTAGTGCCGAATCATGTGGCTATTTCTGTGCCCCTCTGTAAGTCTGCAGTGTTGCTGACAGCCCTGTTTTTTTTCATGTTTTCATGGAAAATTCCACATGTCCTTATTAGCTGAGAAAGCAGAAATATATTTCACAGCAGATCCCGGGAAAAAAATTAATTAATGGAGCACTGCGGCGAGCGAAAGGCCAGCGCAAGGCAATTATAGTGTCTTTGTGAAGTGTCAGGATTTTGGAATTATAGAATCAGGCTGGACTGCCAGCGGTAATTATGGTCGAAGGAGGAAATCTCCTCACACCTTTGCTCATATTTAACAATTTTCAACTCAATTTCTAGAGCTCGGCTCTCGCCGTCCCCCTGAGGCCTACGCTGATTTTGTAGGATTTAAGCACGTCTCCTGATTCAGGTCTTTAAATCATTTTTGTCTAAACTTTACAAGTAGAAAACCACGACTACTGCAGTGCTTGAGGAAGATAATAACTTTAAAAAGCCTCTAGAACAGACTGTGTGCTGACAGATTTATTATATACAGCCAGTATGCTTGAACGTGATATAAGCAGAGGATAAGAAATTTATCTAATAGTGGCGACTGAAAACCACAACAGACTTCTGAGCGTCTTTTCTACTGAAAAATCTTCCATGATGCCCTGCTTCTATAATCCACCGATGGCTTAAGCTAGGCCTTTGTTGGGTTGGGTTGTCTGCCTTACAGCATGTGTTGTGATGTGGATTTAACTCTTGTTTTTACAGATTAGGACCAAAGTGATGGCTTTGGGGACATCAGCCAGTAGACACTTCTTTGTAGACACTTTAAGGGTTAGCTTCGACATTTGTTATGTCTGAGGTGAGCTTGTATTACTGATAAGCAGCTATTTGGAGTGCACATTGTCATTTTGCTAGAAGGTTAAATTAAATTGAGACATGACGCTAGTCTTGGTTATTCTTAGCAGTATCGTGGCACTGACTTTAATTGAGGTTTATCACATGGAGGATTTGGCGCTAATGTCTTCACTGTTTGTTATTTTCTTTCAAACCTGAGATTAGATTGTTGGCGATACAATCAGGGTTCGCATTCTTCGACAAACCTTCCTCTCTTGATGTGCGATGTGGAGGAATACGAAACGCAAATCACATACAGAATGGGGCAATTTGTGATGTTAATGTTTTTCAGCTGCTCTTCGGGGAAGTGAAGACAAACACGCAATTAGTGTGTTTGCCGGCTCGAGGGTGGCTCAGAAACTGTAAGCGGCGTGTCACAGACAGAAACTGAAATCTCAGGTGAGATGCTGGCGAGTCACCTGACAGCCTTTCCACTTCAAACGTCTTCATCCCCAGTGTGGAATACAGGCGTGGGATATCCCTTGAGCTGAGCTCGTCAAAGGATGTTTTCTTAACCCTTATCAAAGTGATGGGTTTTTGCTTAGGAACTTGCGGAGTTCCTTTTAATGGTGACCTAGTGGGTAATTTACTCTGGTATGCTAATCACTCAATTTCACAGATTACTGTAAAACAAAAATCTGGAATGGGTTGTCTTAAAATGATTATGACTGTGTCTGAATATCTCTTCTACCCTACTATATAGTATAGAAATAGAAAAGCAGTTAAGTTGCCTTTATTTGTCTCATATACATTATTGCATTCTTTGCATATCACATCCTTGGAAGGTTTGGGTCGGGGCACGTGATGCAGCGCCCCTGGAGCAGGGAGGCCCAACGGTGGCAGCTTGGCAATGCTAGGGCTTGAACCCTGATCAGTAACTCAAAGCCTTAACCACCAGAGCTACCTTCACCCCACCAGTACACCAAAGGAGCAGTATGTCCAAGTTCTCAGTCTTCACAAAACCGTAGTCAAGAAATATCTGAATGATCTGCTGCTCTCGCTAAGCTTCTGCATGGATGGTATGAAACCAAAGGACACTGGTCTATCACATAAGCCAGGGTTGTCCAGTCTTATCCAGAAAGGGCCAGTTTGGGTGCAGGTTTCTATTCCAACCGAGCAGAAGCAACACCTGAGTCTACTGAAAGCCAAGATCAATTGTTTACACAGATGAAATCAGGTGTGGCTCGTGCTTGGGTGGAATGAAAACCTGCACCCACACTGGCCCTTTGTGGGTAATATTGGACACCCCTGCCATAAGCCAACATGACTGGTGCGAAAACTGCTGCCAGAATCAAAAGTAGCAGAAGGTAGCATCTCAGTGTTTTAGCTATTAAATGTTCTTCTTATTTTTAGTTCCTGAGTAAATGGGCATCGAAGTTCACATGACAATGCCAAAGTGGTGGATGTCCAGATTGTATGCATACTATACACACAATGTGCGGTTTTGATTGGTACAATTTCTAAAATCCTCACATTAATAAGAGCATCAATCCTGTCAGATAAAGACGCCACCACTTGAGTTATAGCTGCTTTGGGGTGTAGCCCACTCTTCCACTGACAGACAGCTATTCAGCTAGAGGTCATGAAGCCTATTTTTGTTGTTTCACCTCCTGTTAAACTCTCAACACCAACAAATTCTGTAACTTCCTTTGAGATTTCCTTTTACTGCCACTATTGAAGTCAGATCAATTTGACTCAACACCATCACTGTCCATGCTTCACTTTATATATCCTGTACATACACTGCAGACTGAGAATAACTACAACTAAACACATCAAATTCCGTCCAGATTAAGAGTACGAGTACCTGATTAAATGGTGATGGCAGTTAACCATTGATGATTAGTTTTTAATAAGACAATTCTGGGTAATGTTTTGTTTCACATTAGCACAACAGAAATACTGTAGACTCTGAACAGACACACGACCGGAAATCATTAATTTTCAACAAGAGCTGGTGACTTCCAGACAGTACATTTACAGCATTTGGCAGACACCCTTGTCCAGAACGACTTACAATTTATCTCATTTTATACAACTGAGTGTTAAGGGTCTTGCTCAATGGCCCAGCAGTGGCAGCTTGGTGGACCTGGGATTCAAACTCACAACCTTCTGATCTGTAGGCCAACACCTTAACCACTAAGCTACCAATTTCTGGAAATATGGAGTGACTACCAATGGAAGTGAAGACAATAGAGCGCACACTGCTTCTCCTTAATCTCGTATCATATGAGGCATTTATACATTGCTGAATTTCACCAATTTTTTTCCTCTTGAATGTTTCAGAAAACTCATTTAGACTGCGATCATCACTGATGAACATTATTACTATGGCAACCAGTAGCAGAAACTCCTACTGACGAATTTATAATACATCGACCGTCAACTTTCAGCGATAAAATCAATTTATGAATGAACAAAGCTTCATTTTTAGACACATTTATGGAATTAGATCATCTTTAAGAGAGACAGATCACACTGTTGTGTCTGAACAATTCAGTTTGAATTCAATTCGGTTTTATTTGTATAGCGTTTTTAACAACGGACATTGTCTCAAAGCAGCTTTAAAGAAATACAAAAATGTTAAAACGTTAAAATTAAATGCATATTTATTGCTAATGAGCAAGACTGAGGCAACAGTGGAAAGGAAAAACGTCCTGAGATGATATTAGGAAGAAACCTTAAAGAGGAACCAGACTCATTTGGGTGACCCCGGAGACGGTGATTATAAATAATGCCCTTTTGGCTGTATATGGTCAAGTGGAGTTGTGTAACCAAGAGCTTTTTGAGCAACTTACAGGCGTAATCAGCATAATTTCTGAGCTCATTATAGATTGACCAATCATCTCAGTGGGACGAAATGTCTTTTTGTCATCTCCAGAATCTCAAAATTCAGCTTGTCTTGCGGGTCTAGAAAATAATGCAAGAGCACTCGTATGACCTGTAAGCTTGATTTCATTCAGTGCTCCAGACCTGTGAATTCTTTTGTGTGTGCACAATTAATGGCACCTTGTGCTCAATTTTAATGACCACACTCGCTGATAATGCTCTCACGCTCTCGGGTGTCTGCCCTCGCACTCTCTATTAAAGATACTGTTTTAAAAGACATACACATCGATTTGGAATTTGATGTAGGACTATAAACGTTGATTCCATCATTGTTAAACATTTGCCGCTAATGTGTCCAGCCCTTTAGCCTTTAGCCAAAAATAACAAGTGAAAATATTGACCATCAAATCTTACCTACTGGCAGTACAGTTACCTTTTAATGTTTAAACCTCAATTTATTTGTAGCTATAAATTAGACCAAGTGTTATGATTTGTTTCATGTTGATGACTGACGAGATGCATTTCAATTTGCCGCAAAGAACGCACTTTTCTCTCAGGTGAGTTTTACTTCCAAGCCATGTAGTCAGTTCGCTAATCAGACTAGAGACAGTTAATGAAATAAAAAAAAAAAACCCCACCATTCTGATTTGATGATCTACCTTCGGCTAAGTAATTCACTTAACTGCATGTGATTAAATAAGCTGGATATATTTATATGTTTAAATTGCTATGTTTATAAGCTCTACCACAGGATTGTCTCCGTTTTTCTTAAGATCTTGCTTTGGTCCACTGAAATATTCTATGAACCCTTCTGCGTCTGTACAACAATCTGGTTTTATGCTACATTTGTCCGTGTTCGCTACAATAAGGCACTGCTATTGATGAATGCAATATTTTTGTCCTTGTTGCTTATGTTCTTGTTGTACCATTAAATTAATTCAAACATGGAAGAACTGGAAGGCCTTAAAAAGGCTGAGGTCAGAAAAGGAGCAAAAGATGATGAGCTGTGTAATGCTTCTGGCGAAACGAGCGCATGTTTCAAATGAACAGAAAAAGAAATTGGGCTTAACTGAAACCATATGGTATCGCGCTACAGAAGAGGTCTGCTTAAGAGGATCATGGCTGAGTAATAAAAGGAGACAGTGAAAGGGCACGTGTGGCGCTTTGGGTGCATGATCGGCATTCTTTCTCATTCAGAACAGGTCCTTTAAAGGACCAGTAGTGCAAGAGTGAAGCCTATTAATCAGACTGCTCAATGCAGTGGACACACACAGACACACATACACACACACACTTTGACGCACCATCATGAGAGTCTTAAGCCAGTGCTCTCAGAATGCTATATTTCCTATTAGTACTTTGTGTCTATAATTATTACTATTAAACCAGGCGCCCTTGTTGTACCCTATGTAATTTTGTAATTATAATTAGGATTTCTTGATCTTGTCTTGTCCCTTGTTCTTCTCGATATGACTGTGGAATTGAAATGTGTGCCTAAGTTTAATCATAACAACCCTCTGGATAAAGAGGCATACTGCACCAATTACTCTCTTTTCTCTCGACTGATACACTTTCCGAAGCTCCGTCATGACATTGTCAGGTTCTTTCCTTTTCTTTTTTTTTCTTTTTTTAATGGAGTGCGGAATTTAAAAGATGTTTCTCTTTATTTTCACACCGTTCACCCTAATTAAATGAAATGAAAAGGTAGACTTTGAGTGCCGAGCTGTGAAACTCAGGCAGCAGATGACTTTATTTTATTGTTTAACGTTTAGGTTTAATTCGCTCAACGTGTGCCGCTCATTTAGCCCCTTTTTATCATTTTTATTATGGCTGTTTATTATCGTTTAAACACGACAGGCTGATTTTCAACATATTGTCCAATTGCTTAAATGTTGAGTTAATATATGGCCACAAAACGCTGAATTCATTTCAGAAATGGCACACGCAATAAGAGACCACTTATTTATCCCTAGTTAAACAGGCACCCTTTTATTGTCTGGAGTTAATCAGTAGGCCCTGGATGTCCATAGAAAGAGGCATGACGGTTTTGTATTAGCACTCATAGTGTGTTTGTTCATTTGCTATAGCTTTTCAGTGTCATACTGTTGGTTACAGACTGACTGCTTCAGCTTAAATTGGCTGCAGTGGTGACACTGATTATCCGGGCCTCAGCGAGATCTGCTGGTTAAGTAACCGTGTCTGCTTCTACAGCAGAGAGAGAGAGAGAGAGAGAGAGAGAGAGAGAGAATGTTTTTCAGCAATGTGTATGGGATTATCACAATATATTTCTCTGTAGTGGGGAGAAAAAAAACTAAATTGTGTTCACTCAGAATTCACTTATAATGGCAGATTAAAACGCTGTCCTGGATTCTTTAGCTGAAAGTACAGAATGCATCCACTTTATTAGGAACACCTGTACACCTACACAATTGTCTAATCAGCCAGTCATGTGGCAGAAGTTTATTGCATTAAAAAATGTAGGGACAGGCCAGGAGCTTCGGGTATTCTTCACGTCAGTCATCATATTGGCGGAAAATATGTGATCTCAGTGGAATGATTGTTGGTGCGAGATGTGCTGATTTCATAAAACTGCTGAGATTTTTACACAAAACAGTCTCTAGGTTGTACTCAGAATGGTGCAACTCAGATAGTTACTCTGTACAACTGTGGTGAGCAGAAAAGCATCTGAGATTGAGACAGATGGCATACAACAGCAGAAGGCCACGTCAGGTTCCACTTCTGTCAGTCATGAACAGAAAGCCGAGGCTGTAGTAGGCCAAAACTGGACATCTGAAGATTGTAAAAACCCAGGCTGGTCTGATGAATGTAGATTTCTGCTGAAACACACAGATGGTTGGGTCAGAATTTGGCACCAACAGCATGAATCCATGAACCTGCCTTGGATCAGCAGTACAGGCTGGTGGAGGTGGTGTAATGGTGTGGAGATGATGTGGTTTCTGAACATACATTGGCTTTGGTTAATACCAATCAGTCATCACTTGAGTGCCACAGATTATTTGAGTATTTTTGGTAATCATGTTCATCCATTCATGGACACAATTTATCTTCTAATGGCTGCTTCCAGCATGATAATGCACCGTATCACGAAGTGAAACTGGTTTCAGGAACATCACAATGAGGTCAGTGAGTGTATTTGAGTTCTAAATCTACATCATTTCAGAGATAGGACTACTTTTTCAGAGGCAAGTATTAGTCTTAGACATGTAAGTATTGACATTTTGCATTGTATTGTATCACACCAGGGTGGGAAGTGGTAGCTCTGTGGTTAAAGCGTCATAAGGTGATAAGTTCAAAATGCCAGCACCACAAAGCTGTCACTGCTGGGCCCTTTGAGCAAAGCCTTTAACCTGCAGTTGTATAAATGAAACAAATGTAATTCTCCCTGGGTAAGGGTGTTTATCTGCTCAGCAAATTTGTAGAGTGTTTATTTGAGTTCCTGTAACCTAAACAGTATGAAACGGCAGAACAGCTGCTCTCTGGATTTTCTTTTGGTTTTGCGCACCATTTTCTGGAGACTGTCGTATGATAAAAAAAAAAATGAAAATCACTGAGATGACTTTTTCCCCCTATTCTGATGCTGGATGTGAACATTAATAAGTGTATTTATATACAGTCTAACCGAGTCCTCTATCTTTTACGTGAACTTTATTTGAAAAAGAAATTTTCCACTCAGGCTTGTCACATTAGTTTCATTGGATTTGTGACTTTTTTTTTTTTTTCTTAATGGAATAAGCTTTCTAAAATATTCCATATGTGCTAGATTTTCTCTCTCTCTTTCTCTCTCTCTCTCTCTCTCTCTTTTATCATGCTGCAGCTCATATGCAGCAGGAGTACAGGAGCACAGTGTGTTTTCTTTCTTTAATGTATGCAGTGATATGATTACACAGGCCTGAGTGTCACCTCCTTTTTAGCATGAATTTCCTTGATATTAAATGTAAGCTGCTATAGGACCCAGAGGGGCCTCAACACTCTCTTTTCCAATGATGTTGTCAGCCATGTGGGTGCCCCCCTCAGAGAGAGGAGGAGTAATCAGGCTTTTCATCTCTAGAGGAGGAGAGCCAGGTTCAGGCTGACTGCCTTACGTCTACCGGCCCATGTGGGCTCACGCTTCTCCGCCTCCCCCGGCACACGGCAGAAGTCTTGGAAAAGATTTTGCACTGGAGTGTTTATTTTCTGTAGTTTCGGCATGTGTGTGTGTGTGTTTTAACATGTGTTTTAAATTACAGGCCTGGTTTGTACGATCTACACCACATTAAGTCATTTGTATCCTTTGTAGATAAGTGCTGAAGCGTGAAGTATCGAGTTCAGCATGTGAAGCTAGCTCTAAATGTTTCGAAATGTTACTTATGGTGGTTAATGGGGTGAACTTGCTGAATAAAAGCCAGCCACATGTGCAGGAGGTTGTAATGGAGGAAGTGATAGCTGGTGCTTTGCTCTTCTCTCAGAAACAGCTTGAACTAGGCGACGATAATTAATTGTACATTCATAGGAAACGGAATGACTAATTCACAACCTTTGTAAGGATTTTGCAATCGTGCATCTGGAAGAACCCTTAAAAGTGTAATAGTCAATTTTTTTTAATTTATTACTTGTATGAATAACCTGGAAAATATGTGTGACATGATTGAAAATTATGGTTGATGCCATGACCTCAGGCTGAGTAAACTTGTTTGGAAAACTGACTTCTGGTCCAGAATGATTGTTTGTATTTGGATGGGTTTCCTGTCAGTCATTTTTATAGACATTATGAGTCTCTGTGAACATGGAGGGGAACTGGATGGGTGGGTTCACAAGGAGTACAAAAAAATGAATCCATATACTGTACCAACTTAAACTACACCAAGAGAATGGAATTCTTGTGCTATTTCATATCCAGTCCCAGGTTGAGAAAATATTCAGGATTGCATCTCAGGCATCTCCGTTATATTTTTTCCCAGAAACTAAACGATGAGAAAAATGATATTCTCCTAATCAAAGCAGCAGTTTAGCAAAAGATCAAAATCACGTCTGGTTTCATTAAAGGGTAAAGTTTTCTTTATACAAACACTAGATCCAAAATCCCTTCATTTGTGTAGGTGTTAGAAGGCTGGAAGTATTATTCTGTTCTGTGCACCTCCCTAAAATAGCAGACGTACCGGGCTTGTAAGAAAATTAGTGAATTTAATTTCCTTGAGTAATGAAAATGTCATGCACCATTTAATAAAACTCCATGAAAAAAGCCAACATTCCTCCCAGCGCAGATAGCTGTGCCCTGTGGATTTGAAAGTTAGACCGCCTGCCCCTTTTGATGCTTTCGCTCGTTTTTGCTTCCTTTTTCTTGATGTGATTTCAAATTAATCAGAACAGCTTCTTTGTAAATACGAAAAGGAGAGGAAAAAAAAGAAAGAAAGAAAGTTGTTTGGTGTCGCCCACAACTCACAGCACAGCAATTTGCCTCCGCAGATAACTCTCTCTTTTAAACCTGGAATTATTTTACGTTTATGAGTTTGTCTCATCTTCAAGGTCAAAAATGTAATTTTTGCTCTTTCAAAGGGTTATAACCTTAAAAGGGAGCCTCATCCGAGGTGATTAATGAGAGACTCCAGCATTTGATGTTTCAACGTTGACATTTTAAACTTATATATTTTATATGCACGGCCGGGAGGAGGGGGGGAAAAAATGAAGCTACGCATTCATGTGGAATAAACGGTATTGCGGAGAAGAAAGGCCGGGCTGGGTATCATTTTAATAGAACAGTTAGAGTGCAATGGTTTTTCTTGGTGATTTTTATTTGAGGTTTTTATGTGTGCGCAAGCTGATTTAAAGGCACACTAAATCATTGGGGATGGGGAGTAGTGGATTATGCATTTAATCAAGTAGCAGGCCTTGGAAAAGTGGCTGGCCGAATCACTAGGGCATCGGCTCAGGGCCCTATAACACTCTGGCTGTCCTGAAAAGAGCCGTACTATTTCCACCTGCCTATGAGGTGAAATAAACAGACTTTATACTTGACTGTAAGGGGGTGCTGCACTTGCAGATTTAGTGCGTGATTTCCGGCATTTCTACGTGCATATGCAATCCCATGCTTGGACAAAGAATGGAATTGGACCCGATCGTCTTGTTCATAAAATCTCCCGAAAGGCCAGATTTGTTTTGAAGAAGCTCGGAGAGTTCTTGCAGGATGCCGGATGCACAATAGCATATTGCGATGGAGCAATTTTACGTGCGCTGGTAATAAAGCTCGGGAAATGGAAAGCGTAAGAATGCTGCAGTTAGCCATAAAGGCTCTAGAGTGATCTCGCATTCACACCCACGGCCCTGCTGTCATCCCGTCTCTCAGCTCCGTCACTCAACAATCGCATGTTCGGAGGCTCTAATGGAGACGGATATACGTGTGTGTGTATGTGTATGAAGGGGTGGGGTGTGTGTGGGGGGGGTGTCAAAGCCAGAAACGGCATGTAAGAACTTGCAGTCCGGTGGTGTTGGGAAAGCAAGCTGGCATGTGCACAGGTGGAGCAGTGGTGCGTTGTTTGATTTCTGCCGCCCAGAGCTTGGAAAGGAGAGAGCTAAAGGTAGACCAAGTATACACGCCACTCAGGGCCAGTGACGGCACCGTGTTAGCCGTCAGACGTCAGATGAGACTCAGCCCTGCTTTTCCTGTTCATAAAACATACCCATTATTGCTGGCCCATTGAAAATTAATATGTGCTTAATGCTTGATGACTTGCATTTTCCTGAAGGACCACGAAAGCTTTTAGCTCACTGGTTAATTTATATGTGACAGCGTTCTGCCTGACACTGCTGTAAAAATGCATGATGGCTTTATCGCGTTCACAATTTGCTGGAAAACAACAGAAAGTTCTGGGGTGAGGATGAGAAATAGCGCGTCAAGGCTCGGATGCTCAGAGATAGCAGTGTATGTAATAAGGTTTAAGAATTAGGAATTGAGCATAGGTATAGAAGTCAAGGCTCTTGTGGAATGCTTGATTCTGATTGGTCAGGAGGTGTTGATTAGTTTTCTGTGACTGCAGCTCTGACAGTAAAACCTACAGTATCATGTATACAGTACTAATTGAGACCAGTTATGAACCTGAGTGTTATAGATGAAGTTGTGGAATCATCTGAGCCAGAATCGCCACATTATGCTGACACTGCTGGCATATTAACCCCCTTTTAAATGAAGTGGGTGTGGCCCCCTTCGTTTAGACCACACCTACTTTTTGGAGTTAAAATATCCAGATACAGATTAGCTGCATTGCGTTATACATAAACTTGTTGATATGGTTTTTTTCTGTAAGGACATGTTTATTTAGCCTTTTGGGAGTCATTTTTGGGAATGTTTGGGTGGAGTCTCCAGTGTCAGAGCTTGTTGTGATGTATGTTTTCTGACATGGGAATGTCTTCAGGACAGGATTGCTTACTCTTTTTTTTTAGTTGGCAGTATTTTTTTGGCCTTATAAACTTTAAGACGGAGAAAATGTTCGTAGCTAAACAAGTAATAACAGAAACTTTCTTTTTTGTCCGATCCACAATATTAAATGCAACTATAAATCGATAAAATGTATAAATGTTCTTAAATAAAGGATAAAATAAAATAGGTGAATGAAACAGGGGAAAAAAACCCTGAAAAACACATCTCAGACGGTTCATTCTCTACATAGCAGGTGCCAATTTCTGTGTGTTACAGAGGTTTTGCATCTTTGTGGGGTTAAATACCTTATACTCAGCTGACTTATTACAATTCCCAGCTGAGATTTGGACCAGTGGTCCTGTTCCTGAACCTGTTTGAGCCAAACACAACAATTTTGTGGGAATTATGGAAAAAAAATGATTAAAATGTGTGTGAATTTAATGTATGTAAAGTTCGTTCATCAACTCCATGTGTTCATGTAGTACTCTGTCGTCTGTTTAAGATACTAGAAACTATCATCCATTTTAAAAATGGCTTCAAAAATCAACATTGTATCTGGCTAGTATTTGTATTTGTTTTCTCTTCCTATTTGCTCCGGTGGGGGATTAGAGGTGCCAGTCATGCTGAGTGACAGCTCTCAAATCGCATGCTTTCAGCAAAGTGGCTGATTTTTGTCAGGCCTTGTCAGCGAGACAGAGCGGCGTTATCAGGAGCACCTTGTTTGGAGACGCGCAAAACCGCTAAACCCGCAATTCATGGGAGATCTGTTTACAATCTGCGGCAGCCTCTGACTGCTAAGCAGGCTGCAGTGATGCACCGGCGGCTGCTCCGAGGAGAGGAGCTGAGTGATTACCGCAGCCGTGCCGAGAGAGCGTGTAGACCAACAAACAGTGCTCACACACACACACACACACGCTCAGAGAGAATCACAGAGAGCTCTTACAGTCTCTCTGTCCCTGAGCTGGTAAAAAGATGGTAAGGATTTATTAGTTAATCTGTGATGGAAAGTTAGAATTCCCAGGATCCATAGTGACTGACCAGGATCCTGAAAAGATTCCTGAAGATTGGTTTGAGATAATGTGCAATACTACAGACGGTCTCTGGAGTCAAAAAAGAAAAGAAAAATAGAAGAACAGGTAACATCCTGAAGCACTAGGATTTTGTTCAGTGTAATTTATGTCTTTAGCAAAAGCAGGTGTGTGTGTGTGTGTGTGTGTTGTAGGTTTACAGCTCATTAGTTCTGTGGGTCAGAGACTCTCTTTTGCTTTTTTAGTAGCAGTACGATGTGTCGTGTGTCATATGTCATACAATACGGGGCGTACTATTATAGGAATATAATCAATTTCATGGACGTACTATTAAACACAAAATAATAAAATATGAGACATACTATTATAGGAAAATCATCTTTCACAGGGTGTGCAATTAAAGGAAAATTATCAATCGTGAAACGTACTATTATCAGTGACAGGGTTGTGTATTGTGGCCCACTGTAGAGTTTTTGTTTCCACCCTAAGCTAACGTTATTTCCAAGTGTTTTTATTCTTTTTAGACCAATTTTTAAATATTATTTATAAAAAAAATACCCATTCTATTTATCCATTTAGGGTTACATTATATAATATTTCAAAATATTATTTAACATAAATTCATTCAGATAATTCATCGTAAGAGTCATCCCCTTACAAGCCATCTCTTTTGTTTTTCTTTCTCTTGATTTAAAAAAAAAGAAAAGGAAAATACAGCCCTGAAGGCTTTCCCATGCCGGAAATCGTGTAGCTGTGCTTCTGACTGTTACAGAGCTCCTTCTTCTCCTTCCAAAATGCAAATGAAACATTTCCTTACAGAAACCTTCACCATACCAGTGACTGAGCTGCGTATTAGAGACTAAGTTATGTATTAGAGCTAGTGTTTAGAATAGAAACCTCATTGTAACCGGATCTACTGACTAGTTGTTACAGGAACAGAATTAACACATTCTGACCAATCAGAATCGAGCATTCAGTCCAACAGCTTTGTTTTCTAAAGCTGGAGTCTTCTATTGTTGTGATCCGTTAATAAACAGAAGCTTTAACATTTCCCCATTTTGTTATTTTGAGGAGAAATCCTTTAAATCTGAATTCAGCCAGATTGATTAAAATGCAGGTTATGTATTGCCTCAGCTATTAAAAAACTAAATTTATATCCCAGTAAAAGTTAATAATATTGAATCTACTTCATCTATTATTTAAAATGTCCAGTTTCCCATCACAGGAAGTAGTATATGAGCAGGAATTAAGCTTACGTGGGTTCTTAATAAAAATAAATATTAATAATGAGGAAAAATGAAGAGAGGTGACGAAGAAAAAGACATTTTACTCCACTTCGTCCTGAGTAGGAGATGTTTTATTTACGGCAGCACAGACCGAGTGAGAGCATTGCTAGGAAACGTCTGTGTACCGCATCTGGGACTTTGATATATATTACGGCTTTGTAAATAAATCCACACAAAGTGGCAAGGGGAGAATTTTATCTGAAATGTGGTATTTAGGAGATTCGGAGTGAATGATGATATGTGACAATCAGTCACAGCAATTAGTGTTGCTGTTAAGAGGCCTTTTTGTTTTCTCTCACCCATACAGAATGTCACAAATAAATCCTCACTTGCATTTGCATATTAATTGGATCGGAGACGTCAGGCATCTTTCATTAAGCAAAATGATCTGCATATTTGGAGACATAAAATAGTTTATTTCGACGTGGGAAAAAGAAGTCATTGAAAATTGACCGCGCTGTGGATGGAGCTTGACATGTTAACCCGTCAAGTGCCGGATGTGGCTGGTGTGCCTGTTTTTTCTTTTTTTTTGAAGCCAAAACCCTAGAGTTTCTGAGGGAATTGGGCTTTGTGAGTTAAAACAATCAAACAAAGCCGAGCAGCAAAGAAGACGTTTTCTGGTGCCGTGTATGGACTGAATTCAACGGTGATTAAATACGCTTTTTAGATCGTGTTTGCATAAGAACGGCGTTGTCCCTCGCGTGGAAATGTATACGACTGATGTTTGAATAAAAGCCAGGATCCTTTCAGGTTATCTCAGCACTTTGGCTACAGGCTGTCTCACGGTCTAACATCTTACTGTATATGTAATCAGAACACTGCATAGACTCACAGAATTGGGAAGATTTATGGCTTTATAATTAAATGCTACACGATCTATTTGCACGGCCGTTATATTTTTTTTTCCTGCCGTACTGTACTACTACACGAGCTTATAAATGTGTCTGTCAGATGAAAAGCAAATATGACCGAGGACTAATTCGAGATGGCAAGCCAGCGCAGACCTGGAGGGAGCCGAACGTGTCGGGATGTTTGCGCGTCGGCGTAGCCGTGCTTTGTTTGCCGTCGTTCTGAAGGGAAAAATCGACATCGGTGTGGTTCGATATGATTAAGGCAGGGGGAGGACGGTAATGGAAGGGCTGTGTATCGAGGGGTCTACATGGTTAGGGGCTAGACTTGTGAATAATTTGATTAGGTTGCAGGGGAATATATCTGAAGGATTATGTAAATGGACTTGCCCCCATGCCGAATTCTTTTGAACTCCTCAGAACTCGCATCTGCTGGGGTCGGCAGCCAGACAGGACGGCTTGCCTGCGCCGCCGCTGATTCCTCTGTGTTTCCGTGAAGTGTTTAAAGGTCATATCGGGAACAAACAAAATTGCCCCTGATAGAGCTGAAAGGGCTTCTGTCATAAATGGCTCAAATTTATCTTTTGTTGATTAAAAATGAATGATAATTGTGAATGCATAAACATTCGCGCACCAAAGATTGGGGTTTAATGTGTTTATTATCCCATCATAATTAGTCTTCATAGCCTAGGCACTAACATTCTGTCTAAGCCACATACACACACACACACACACACACACACACGGTAGTACACACTGAGTATTTTCCAGGCATTTTCTAGCCTGCCGTCTCACCCGTCTTGATTATGAGATTTTTTTCCCCCTTGGCCTTATTTGGTATATTTCTGGGTGGGGATGTGTTTGTGTTGGGCTCTATGGCAACCAAAGTCAAGGTGACCAAGACCATGTTGAACACATTAGATTAGCCGAACACAGACACAGAGACAATGCAGCCTGCACAAAACACAATTTATCTGCTGCCTGATTGGAGGCCTTTCAGAAAGCAGCCCCGTCTGCCTGCCTGGACATCCGTCTGTCTGGGGATTTATTACCGGGTGAGTGTGAGCACTGCTCTTCTGCTGCTCTGCCTCTGGCTGTGTGTGTGTGTGTGTGTGTGTGTGTAGGCTGAATGGACCAGCAATGGACCAATGTTGGGCCTGTTAGATAAAGCAGATTGGACTGTACTACTGTTCGGGGTGGAGTTTTAGACATGCATGGGAGCAGTTTTATTTCACAGGAAGACATTTTCAGTTCTCTAAAAGCTGAATCTAGAATGGATATTAGGTATTTTTTTTCTGTTTATTAGGTTATTAATTACAGAGTATATTTATTAATTTAAGTTATTGTGTGTATTTAGGGTTTTTTAGATATATTGGGAAAGAATATAATAATAAAATGAGTGTGGAATCTCAACTGCTCCAAAAAATTTAAGAACTATTTAGAACTACTATGATTAAAGAATTTCACTGCACAGTCACTTCCTCGATTCTTCTTCATATCCATTTACATGTAAACCTACACTTACCGGCCAGTTTATTAGGAACATGTGCAACTTCACGCAGTTATCTGATCAGCCAATCAGCACAGTGGATGGAATCCTGCAGATACAGATCAAGAGCTAGAGTCAAACATCAGAATGAGGGGAAAAATGCGATCTCGGTGATTCTGACTGCGACATTTGATCTAGTGATTTTTCACATAGCAGTTTCTAGAAATTGTTGGGCTGAAAATCCTTGTTGATGAGTTTAAGCTGAAAGGAACTTAAATAATCACTCTTTACACCCGTGTTGAGCAGATAAAGCATCTCAAACCACGTAAGATGTCAGAACTTGAGGCGGATGGACTACAACCGCTGTGAGATATCTGACTCTACATTGAGCACAAACTCATCAAAAGTAAATAGATTATAAAAGAGAATTAGGAAAGCGTATCCTGCTTTCCCCCCCCCCTCTTAATCATCCCAGACGTTCCCTGTTTAGGAAAGTTATCATCCTTCAAGATGATGTAGATATAATCAGCTGTAGGGTGAAAAAAAAGAAAAAGAAAATAGTCTTTACACATCACCGAGTAGCGGAAAGCTCAACTCAACTCCGTTTATTCAATTTCATGAAAATCCCTGTGAAAAATCATCCAATTACTGTTATAATAGCTGCAGAATCTGAAGGGCTTAAATCTTCTAATTCTGATCTTAAATATCTCATTAAAGCCATTTAAATTCATAATTAATACATAATAAATGAATTTGTTTGAACATTTCTGTGGTTTTCTAATATCAGCAGGCGTATATTTAAACAGATTGTTTATCACGATCACGATCGATTTCCGAAGCAGTTAAATGCCACGAAGTTTAGCAGCTGAGCTCAAATCTGGCAGCTCCTGCACATAAGCAGCGGTAATAATTTATTCTCTCGTCAGCGCCGGATCTGTGGCTCGGGCTCTGCGCTCGAGCCCGACGCTTTTCCGAGGGGAAGTGTTAAAGAATGCTTCATAGAAAGTGCAGCATGCTTTCCTGTGCTGTAAAAGTAATCTCTCTGGCAGACGTTAGATCCTCAGCCTTCAGAACATAGATGGGAAGGTGGAGAAAATCAGAAAATCCGAGCTGTTTTGCTCGTGCACGATTAATCAGTGCTTCAAAACATGAAGGAGTGAACAGAGAAGTCTGTAATGCTGTACGCCTGAGATGATCTGTGAGAGGATTTTTATTTAATTATTTATTTATTTTTTTGTAGTGAAATTTCGCTCTCTGTCTGTGGCCTTGTGAGTGAGTGTGGAATGCACAGTGAAGCTCATGGCCCTAACAGGAAAAGTGTAAAGCACAGTGCTCGCTCTCTCACACACACACGCGCACACATGCGTAAACATACACACACACATTTCTGCATCAGAGGCGTCTTAGGATAAACTTTTTAACACGCAGCTGTTTTAAGGTTTTTCCTCTGAAACACGCTAGTCCGTAGTCCACTCTGGCTCTCAGCCACTTGTCACTGAGTTTGTAAGTGATTTAAGAGCGACAGCTGGATAACCAAGATTTTATTTATATATGTATTCAGATTGCTTTTGCTGCTGGCCAAGCTCATTCTGGACTTCTGTGTTTGCATTGTTATCTACTGTAGAGATTTGCATTAAGCAGCTAAAATAAGAGTGGAAAAGAATAAAATGGAAATCTTCACCGGAGGGCAGGCTGAATCTGAAAAGCGTCCTGCTTCCTCTTCAGAATCTCACGCCGGAGAGGAAAACAACATTTCTCAGGAAGGGTCAGGGACAGGCTTGCTCTGCTTTTGTCCACATTTCTTCTGATAGCTGGAAAAGAAAAAAAAAGAAAAGTAGAAATAAGTAGTGTGTTTGAGGGGGATGGGGGACTGATAGAGAATTCAGATGTGTGTTTGTAACCTACTCTGCACAGTTCATGTCCTCTAAAGACATTCTGACACCTACTACTGTGTGTGTGTGTGTGTGTGTGTGTGTGTGTGTGTAGGTTTGGGGCAAGGGAGGTGACGGGTATAATAGAAAATAATGCTGCTTTGGAGTCACCTGGATTTTTGATCACGCCATGTGACTGCGTGTGCGTGTGAGGAGAGATCCAGAGACATTATTACCCTTGAGAGGTGAAAGGTCAAGCATTAAGCAAACTGCCTGTTTCGAGGCGCGCACTAGAGATCTCACTCCTCTGGCCCTGGAAATCCTCTAGCGTCTTGTCTAAATAATCAAGAAGTCCTTCGGCGTAGATGCTGCCCGTGATAAATAAACACCAGAGACCGAGACTAAACACGTTATTATGGTGGATATGGATGCGTTCTCTGAAACTGTGTGGATTTTCCCCTCCCTCACTTCAGATAAAGCGAGCACCTTTGCGTTATCTAAGAGCTTTCTTTTCTTACTTATATTTTTTCCCATGTTAGGAAACTACAACTACGCTACAAAGTTTACCTTTGATCCAGATTTCTCTTTTTTTCCTTCTTGGTCCTGATTTGTTTTTTGACCTTCTAAAAAGGAACACTAAGTTTCGACCTCATTAATTAAAAAAAAAAAAAAAAAAAGGAAAAACAATAGAATGGCCGGAAGAAGGAAGTCACATCATATCAAAAGGAGATTAGAAACTGAAGAAAGGGCATTAAAATTCTCCTTGGGTAAGGGGGGGTAAAAAAAGAAAGTCAACACTGAAATGACAAGCGCTCCGAGTTTATTTTTCGATCTGGTTTCTATCCGTCGCCTGATATTTGTCCGCTTATTAACTTACACAGCTGTATTCCGGTTGCTCCTGTCCGTTAAAACTCCTGACTGACTTCAGTAGCGGCCTTTTTTTGACTCAGTGCTGCCATGTACTTGTTGACAAATATGTGGCACTCCTGCAAGAGACACACACACACACGGCACATTATCACACACTCAAAATAACCCAGAATGCCGGTGGTCCCATATTAGGTAATGCAGCTCTACCAGAAAGGAAGTGAATGAGAAATTTATTGACAAGCTGGTGTTAGTGCAGCTCTGCAGGAGGAACAGCGTGACCTTCAGCTCAGGACTGCACACAACCAGCACTATATCACCTACCAACACAAGCCCGGGTGTCAAAACAGACTAAAAACATGTACAGCCTTGAGTAGTCTTCGAGTTTTTTAATAAAATCATGTCTATCTTGACAAGCATCCATGAGTCATTGTGTGTTTTGGAGGAGTTTCTACTTTATGTATTGAGATTTCACTCAAATCCTATTTGCCATTCTCCGAGCTTCACGTCTCTGTCCAATCTTTCTACTCGACATCCCACATCAGTGTATTTTTGTGCCTCTAATGACTTTTTAAAAGCTAGTTTTTCTTTAAAAAACTAGTCAAACTTCCCATCATGCAAAACGGCATACAATATTGGTACAGCAAGAAAAATGTTATTTTAAAAAATGGTCTATAATTATGGAAAATAATTAAATATGTTCCATATTTGACCTCTTTTTACTGATGTACAGTAAATCTCGACATGAATAAAAGTAAGTCTACATGTAAATATACTCAAGTATTTAGAAAAAAAAAAGGAAATATATATTTAATAGGTGAAACAAACTGACTCCAGCAGTTCGCTAGTTCACTAATGACGCCATTATTATTAATTAGAAATGAGCATGCTGCTTAGCTAATGATTAATAAGCCTGAATGAACATTAGCTACAGGACTCAACTAGCTAGTCTAACTAGCCAGCTTGTTTATCTTACAATAATTTCAGTTATTTAGTTAAAAAGCAAGCTAGCGAAAAGACTTTTAAAAAAAATGACAATTTTGCTAATTTGAGTAGCTGACTAATTAGCTCACTTGGCGATTTAACAAACTTAATGTTGATGGTTTTTTTGAGTTGATGATAAATATTAAACGTTTAATTTTTTCATGGACGTCTCATCATGAATCTTGCCAAATACAACATCTTACAGTCAGAATTGCAAATAAATAAATAAATAAATAAATAAATAAATAAATAAATACAAAGTACAATTATTAAAATATATTTTTGTAGATATTTTTAATTTTTGGAAAGTGCAGACATTCTGTTTACATCTAAAAAATATTTTGAAATTTCTATGACAGAATTTGGATTTGTTTATTTTAAAGTTATTTATTCATGAAGTGTTCAAATAAACTAGATACAGCTGCAGTAAGAGTCGGTTCTGTGTATTGTGTTCCACCACTGGACTTCCAGAGATAGTGCTGTCTTTTGTACTGCCCCTCACTTGAATTTCGTTCTATTTTTATCGTGATTTTTCTCCTTGAAAAGGAGCAAAGAGAGGGTGGGAGGCGGCGCATGGCGTCCCGGCCCCCTCTTTAGGAAAAGTGACACTCTGCCTTTAAAAAAAAAAAACCTTTTGAGCAGGGAGATAAGGAATTTAGTGGCTTTATCAGAAATGCCTCTGTTTAATTTAACAGGGTGAGGCACTTAGGCTCTGGCACCGGCCTTTTGGCCCTAGTGATAAATTTGCAAGAAAGTGGAAAAAGCTCGGAAGCTCGAGAACAGATTAGTGGGTTACAAATATAGAAGTGACACTATTAGTCAGGTGCTCGCCTCAACAAGTGGCCAGCTCTGATAGGAGTGTGTGCTGGAGGCTGTGCTGTTTCTGCTCCTGCTGCCGGATTGATTGCAGTGTCAGGCTGATTGGAGCAGTGAGGCATGGTCCGTTTGTGTTTCCCATAACTACTGACCTCGTCTCTTCCTGCTCTAGGCTCTCGTTCTCTTTTCCTCGTTCTCCCTTCCTGCCAGCTTTCCCCTTTCCTCCCTCCCTCCCTCCCTCCCTTACGCTCTGCAACAGTTGGTGTGTGTTCATCTTGGCTGCGCTCCATGGTCTGTTTGATGTGGTTTGCAGAAGTCCCGATCTACAGTCCCTGGCCACTCTTTCTGTCATCGGTAGACCTGCTGTCTCTTCAGCCTCCATTGACTCCGTTTAACCTCCGCCTACCTACGGCACGTTTAAACAGCTGCTCACCTCCCTGCTCTTCTCTGGAGATGAGAAGAGTGTTATTGTGTCATTCTGTCAAGCGCTGATTCTGTGTTTGCTGTAGGATTCCAGTGTTTCACAGACTCAGGCGCAGACTCTTTGGCTTCTGGATTCAGACCTTTTGCACAACAAACACGTGTTGTGTCTTAACATAAACTGTTCGGGGGTGGCGGGTGGGGTGTGTATATGTGTGTGGGGGGGGTATCCTAATGATGTCATGAATCACTGAGCCAAAGCAACAGCTGAAATTCTGATTTTCAGGCATAAGTTAGCCACGTATGCTGTCGCTGCTTCTGAACCATACAGCACTAAGTTGCATTCCTCGCTGAAGATCTGAAGAGCATGCTGTATTTTCCATAAAGAGAGAAAGAGAGAGAGATAGAGAGAAAGAGAGAGAGAGAGAGAAGGGTACAGCAAAGACAAATGGCCCTGCACGAGTCACTGTTGATTCAGAGGACTGTGCCGAAGAGAGGCAGTGACCCTACATGGGCACCTTTCCTGCCTATACCGGCACGTATAAGGTAAACCGATAGGCGAAATATCTCCCACTTACACAAAAGAAGGCAGGCTGGAAGAGGGCAGACAGGACGGATATGGATTTGCTCACAAAGCCGATAAGGTCTCGTTTTGGAAATAAATAGTCTTTGCCAAGAACATTCAGTCATGCTAAGTGGAAGAGAAGCTCCAGTTCACAGCGGCTGCATACTGGACCATCTACTCCCAGGAAAATGATATTATTAAAACCTGCAGTTGGTCCTGTCCGTTCGCAGGGAATTGCTTTGAACTATTGACATATTTGTAGTGAGACTTAAAGGTATCCAAGCAAATCGTTTTCACCAGTTTACTTTGTTTAGGATAAATTGATCCATTGTGCATTTTTGCAGGAGACTAAAGTACTTTATTAATCCTCAAGGGCAAATTTAGCACACAATAGAATAGCCTCAACACAAGAGCATGAGAGAGGACTAAGACTTGAGACTTGTGCACCATAAACCCCCAAAAAACTAAGAAAGCGTGAATATGCAGTACATATACATATTCATAACTCTCTAACTTATTTACAGACTGAGATTTCTGTACAGATTAATTACACGAAAATTATTAGACATGTTTTATTAAAACCTGATTTTGTGAATAAAAACTAGGCTCTGCTTTTATGTATCACTGGGTGATTAAACCCAGAATGGGACCGTGGTCCAGTGCAGGGCATCACAAACTCAACTGGGACAATTCAGAGTAGACAATCTGCCTACTAGCTTGATTTTTCAAGATCTGAGGGGAAACTAGAGAACCCAGAGAGAACATAGGGAGAACTTGCAGATTCCTCACAGACATTATCTCGAGATCAGGAGTGAAGTTTGTGAAGCGGTTTAGCTTCCTTCCGCACCGTCACGATGGACATCTTCCACAACAAATAAACGTGTTTCAAGAAGACATTGTGGATATAAGAACTTAATTATTATGAAATGAGCTTTTAAGGAAAAAATCCCATTTGCTTACAGACACCCTTATCTAAAGGGACATACATTTATCTCAAGGGCCTTTTTAGTCCAATGCCTTGACCACTGATCTACCACTTCCCTAGTCGGGTATCTATGTAAAGTTTTTAAAAGCATGTGACAGAGTCGAAGTTAATGTCATTTTATATATAACCCTGTCTGTGATGTAAAATAAAAATAACTAGTGTTAGAAATCTCACCCTCTCACTGATCGACTGCGTTGTCATTTTCCATAAACGTTGCTTCGATCTCAAACAATTGGCTTAAAGATGATTGGGTATTTAAATAAATTAAAAATTAAACACACACACACATAAGAGAGAGGTCAGTGCAGCATGTGTGAGTAATGAGTGAACAGAATTTGAGGATTAACTCGAGAGCTGGATGGATGTGTCAAATACGTGATCCTAGCGAGGATGAAAGATCTCACTTTCCTTTTAAGTCAGGTCCCAGTACCGGGTGTGATAACTGGCATGTAAACACACTCGGCTGGCCCTCGGGCGCTGTCCAGGAGAGCAGGACTCTCAGTTTCAGGGCCAGGCGGAGATGTACAGGGAGCAGACGCTGCTGTCACGTCACGCTCACCTCCTTGTATCAGCCTGCGGCTACACATGCCACCATCGTCTGCCTCATGCATGCCAGCCACCTCACACACACACACACACACACACTACAGCTATCAAAACAGCTTTTAGTTGGTTCTCAGTCCACCGGCACAAGCGATATTACTTATTTCCTGACGCATCGTCTCCGTTTTGTGTTTTCAGATCTATGATGTATGATCCAGCTGCACTGCTGAGGAACAATAGTCTACTTATAATCTATCATGATGGTGTCACAGGATTTGAGGAAATCTTTTCATTCTTGCTCTGTCCTCTTCTGGCTTAAAAACTCCCACAGATTCGCTCCATAGACGTGATGACAGAGAAGAAACTATTTTTGATTTTCAAAGCAACTTTTTGTTTGACGGGTTTTAGTGGTGCCACAGAGAATTATAAAATACTAAATAAATGTTACTATTGTGCGTAAGGATCTTTGTGAAGGGAAAATCAGTCACAGGATCCTTATAAGTACAGATTTTTTTAATTACAGTTCAAATATCAGGCACATTATTTAAACATAAAAATTTGCATGATATTTGTTGGGGATATAATTGTTTTTTTTTCTCCTCTAACTTTCCAAGAAAGAAAAAGAAAGCAATTGTTATTAGATTTAAGTTGATATTAACTCCATGGACCAACAAATCTATAAAAAAAATCCACAAAAAATTCGAATAACCTTGAAAACCACTGTGATTTCGAACAGGATAACAAAATCACAGAAACTGGAGTAAGGTCCCTGGACCCCACATTGAGAACCACAGCTTTAGGAACACAAACCAGTTCTCAAAGTGGAATAGTCACATGATCATTCAGCAGTGCCAGGACTCTATGTTTTACTGACGCTGCAGTTTATGCAGAGATCATATTAAAGTTTTTATTATCCTTGTTATAGTCATCAAGTTGTTTTACGCTGTATAAACTATAGTCTAATTGGGCCACAAGAACTGATGTTTAATCTAAGCACAAAAAAATGTGTCATTTTTAATAAAAAATTTGCTGATAATTTGAACATTTTGAAAAATCTACAAATTGTAATGTTGTGATATTGGGTTGTTTGGGAGTTTTGAAATAAAACATGAACATATACAAGATAAATACAAATGAAATGCCTAATGTGCCTGATATGTAAATATATAAATTAATAATTCTGTTAGTTATGTGGGTCCGTGGGGTTTATTTTATTTTATTTTATTTTATTTTATTTTATTTTATTTTATTTTATTTTATTTTATTTTATTTATCTATCTGCTTGTTGTGTATTTGTTGTATGCATTATAATTTTTGTTTATTTGTTTTTTTTTTGTTTTATATAAATCCCCCCCCCCCCCCCCAAAAAAAAAGGAATCTTCTTTTAGGAACCAAGAAAAATGGTGTTTTGAAGACATTACTCAAACGAACGTTTTCTAGCACTTTTTCCCTTTTTGTGTGAAAGCGTAGTTTCGGTATTTTGTCATGGCAACCCAATTTTCCCATCACATTACCATCGGCATCATGAGCGTATGGATTTCTAAAAGAGATAAAGATAAAGGTAAAAAATGCCATCCCTTTTTTTGCACAGGCTTTCTTTTTCCTTTCCGGTGTTTAGCGACATTTAGTTGCTTACAGATCAACAGCCAGAAGAGAGAAGTGGCTTAGATTTAGAAAGTATTTTTAACTGAGGCCAACAGGGATGAAGCTTTTAAACCTGATTACTTATTAGGCAAATTCTCCCTTATTGGGCATGAGATTTTTTTTTTTTTTTGCAAATGTATTTAAATGAGCAAAGCCTGATAAATGAACAGTGGCGCCAGTGATTAATTAATTGAATAATTAATGAGATGTATGCCTATTAATAATGCAGCTCTGTATTGTCCTTCAAATAAGTGTTTTTTTTTTCCCACAGATTGGACCAGGAGGCTAAAAATAACATCTTAATAGATTTCTAAAATGTAAAGCACTTCAGATTGTGCCTTTTTGTGAGTGATTACAGTGTTTATTAATTAATATTTAAAATATTTTAATAATGAAGGATGTGTGTGGCGGGGGAGACGTAGCCCACACATGCAGTGAGTGTGAGTGGCTGATCCGTCCTCACTCACAGCCCTGCGTACTGACACAGTTCAGGCCCTAATACTTGTCTATTCCGATTAGGATTAGTTTGTGTCACAGCCACTGAGAGAGAGACGAGGGCTGATAATCTAATAAATCGAGATAAAAAACACAGAGATTGGTTTACCGAGGAGCGGGATTTAGAGCTAGGCATCTCCGAGCGACACGGGGATTAGACAAGCTTTTGATGCTGCTCTCTGCAGGCGGAGGCCGGCCACATGCACAGGGGCACGCAGGGGGAGAGAGAGATATGCTCAGAGAAACAGAGAGCGAGTGCGAGCTAGCCAGGGCTTTATTTTGCCAAATACACAGGAAGTTTAACTGGCAATGACAAGGTCATGCTAGGCCCCATACAAAAAGGCTTTGTTCCATAGGCAGATTAAACGGCTCTTCCACAGTTTTTACACTTTTGGATCATGTCAGACATGTTGTGAGTTAATCCGGACCGGAGAGGAAGCATTATGGCAGGAGGGGAAGAGAGAGACACACACACACATGCGCAGAGAGAGAGAGAGAGAGAGAGAGAGAGAGAGATTTCAGATATTTCTATTACAGTCTCTGGGAAGTCTATATGTTAAAATATCTAGCCTTTTTAAATTAATTAATTTGATTATAATTCCTTAGATTCATAATAATAATAATAATAATAATTATTATTATTATTATTATTATTATTATTATTATTAAAATGCTTACCTCTGGCTTACATTTCTGTTAGTCACCATAAAGCATCTTATTGTCACTATGGTCATTTATTCAGCATGGAGTTTAAGGTACATAGGGGACACTTTTGTTTAGCAAAATGTACTGTGTGTGTGTTTGTGTGTGTGTGTGTGTGTGTGTGTGTGAATACATATAAAATAATTCTGAAAAGCTTTAAAATGCCTTATGTATGCAGACTTTTGGGACATGCTGTATAATTAGTGGATCTATGGTTTTGTCCAATCAAATAAAACTGAAGTGTCCTCTCCATTGAACTGAAAACACAATACCTTTCCATAAAAGAGGCTATAATTTGTTGGATTAATAAACAGTAATGTGGTCAAATATGACTAATGCTAATGCTACAGCCTAGGGCTAGGTTTTAAGGATGTAATGAAAATGTAAAACAACACAGGAAATGGATCCATGACTACAGAAAGTTTGTTTCCCTGATGCACACTTTTCCTGCTCTAACTGGTGCGTTGCTGATTTTGTTGAGCTGTACAGTAACGGAGGTGCGTCTATTTCACTCTTCTTTGCGTTTTGCTAACGTACACTCTCTGTGTTGTTGGCTTTGCATAGCTATGGCAACCGGCCAGGCCTGGGCATGTTGGAGGACTCTGTTTCACTTGGCTCTGCATTGTGCCTGGTGTTTGGAGCATTTCTCAAAAGAATTGTCAGTGTATTAGAAACTCAACATTGCTGCTCAGTGGACTGTTCAACGTCAGCATAGTTTTAAGAAATAGTTCGTTGCTATTGTTTTTCAACTATCTGTATGAGTAATTGGTTAGTTACATTTCTCTTGATTATTAACATATATAAACCTGCGTCCTGCTATTCAGGCGGAAGAAAGACTTTAATGGAGTATCTGGAACACCTTTATGCCGTCTTATAAGCACTCTGGATTATCTAAATAACCGCTGACATTCATTTAGCTCTTTCCATAAGCACATGCTGCTGATAATACCGGCTAAACTTGTATTAACCTGAATGATCAATCTTTTATTATTATTATTAATTTATTTTTAAATAAATATATAACCAGAAACGGTTAAACATCCTCCACAAGACTGAATATAATTCTGCTGCTCATTTTGATCATTTGAATCATTTCTGATTATTTTGATTGAGTCCATCTTTGTCAAATTGACTTTATTACTCTTATTATCAAGAAATGAATTCGAGGCCCGACTAATAAAGGCTGCGAGAGGCTGTGCAGTCAACCTCTGGCAAAATACTCTTTTTCCCTTTCTTGGGAGACATTTAGCAATATCATTTGGTAATTAACAGGAAAACGAGAGAGAAATAGAAAAGCCAATTACCTCTCTGAGGTAGCTAAAGGCCATTTTAAACTGTGTGCCCATGACATAATAATGTTTATGGTAAATATTATAGTTGGAGTCAGAAAGAGCCTGGCGTGAGAGAGAGCGATGGGGGGAAAAAAGGGGCATCAATCTGAGACTGAGAATAATTTATTAAGATCTGAGATGCACCAATTATGTGGAAAGGACCAAAAAGAAAAAAAAAAAAATCAGACTCTCCAGGAACCGCATACATGATTGCAATCTTGATTAAATCCCCCTGGATCTAATGAGTTGATTTTCTGCTGTTAATATTGCATTGGCTGATGATGGATTTGTTAAGATAATGGAACGAAGCTAAAATATAAATGACTCCCTGTCAAGGAGCAGATTTTTGTCATTTTGTGTCTGACACCTCCAGTGTCGGGGATTTGCCGAGGCCAGTTTGAGCTCAGATTGACCAGCTGTGGAATACTGATCGTGTTGTGGAGTGTTGTGTCCTCCTTTACTCGCGATAAATATGCTGTTTTTTTATTCCAAAGCCAGAAGAAAGGATTACTTCTCAAACTCCAAACTTACTTTAGGTGTTTTGTTTTTTTTTCTTCTTAGGCCCAGGCTGTAATGATCTATCTGCGAGTTGAAAATGCTGTGAATGGGCAACCGAAGGCTGGGCCTGACAATGAACTGTTTGTATTGACTTGTTTTTAGAGATGAATAAATGATGAGGCCTGTCTTGGGTGCAGATCTGGCCTGCTTGGTCTGTCTCACTTTCTTTTAAATGGCCTGTCACTTAGGTCAACAAGACGGCTGGAATTTGCGCTCTGTGCCATATTGATCACTTTTCATACATGAGTAACACGAGTGGTTTGCACAGCAGTGTGGAGGAAACATAATGCGAAAAGCATTAATAATCATACAGGATACTAGACTAGGGATTAGTGGAGGGTGCATTCATACACACACACACACACACACACACATACACACAGATGCCGGGAGCCCTTAGCTAGAGATCATGCATCATAAGAAAGTCAGGGTGGTTATGGTAACACAGCTAATCAAACGTGTCTGTCAAGCCCCATCTGGTTAACGGGAAGTTCAATAACAGAGTGGAATAATGGTGTTTTCTAAGACGGAGACTAAAAATATACGACAAGCATGCAATCAAGGGTTATTAGCTCATGCCGTGTTTCCTTTAAGCTCTCAGAAAATGGTTCCCTTACCAACCATAATCATAGGTAAAGTTTTGATTTTATGACATTTCCAGATTGCTGTTGGATGTCATAAGAAGTGCTCCCAGAACGTCTCTGCTTTCTCTAATCATCTTAATCGCTATTGTAGTCCATTTTCATGCTTGGCCTGGCCTCCCGACCCCCCACCGCTCCTGTGCTCTCTCTGATATTACCAGGGAAACTGCGTGATCGGGCCTCGCCCTCGGGCCTTTCTTCCGTGTGTCACTTTTTTTTGTCCTGTAACATGTTTTTGCTCAAAAGTTTTTTAATCAATCAAGGATAAGGCAGAAAAGCGGCTTTGTCACGGCTGGGCCCGGGGTCGTGTGATGCTTGCTTTGCATAGTGACAGGTCCTCAAAGGAACAGAAAGGAATATTTTGGGGGGAAAATTGTGGTTTCCATGGTGCTGGCACTTGTTGCGCACTGCTCCCTATTCTTTGCTCCCACGTGAGCGGGCCATTTCAAAGGGACAGACAACAAAAATTAGGGCAGGAGGGCAGGATGGGGCACAGAGGTAGCTGCCCTCAGACCCGGGCCTGTCCTCTCCAGCAGACAGCGGAGAAAAGCAGCCAGAAGTGACAGCAAAAAAGGAGGCCTATGCGCCTCTGTCAGCTCCACATAACGAGCGTTATTAAGTAAATGTTCGATTTTTCATTGTGCCATAGCTGTTGAAAAGAGGCACAGAGGGGAGCACATAGTATTTGAAAGGAACAAAGCTGGAGAGGAAAGATCGTGTACTTCAACGGCTCCAATCATATAACTTCAGTGTCACGCCTACGTCGAAGGCTTTCCTGTGGAATCTGGTGGCTGATTCTAATTTCTATTTCACTAAAAACAGAGAAAAAAAACATTTCTCTCTTCATTACAAAATATTGCCTAATACATTTGATTAGCAGCAACAACCTAAGTTGAAATATTTACACGAATTTCAGAAGCTCCTAGTATTTGTTATGCCCTAATTTTGCTTTAATGATAAAGAAATCATACAAATCCCAGACCAATGGTCCGCATAAGGAAGCCTGATTTCAGATTCCCGTTTGTCACACGCTGAACTGGCACTGGACCATCTAGTTAGGTGACAAACACATTTTTCCTATTCTCTACTGCATTAAGTGTTTTGGAGCATTGCTGCGGGTGTCTGCAGGTACAGGTATATAATTCATCTATGAAAAATAAATGAACCTGACGCAGGTTTGATGCAGAACGTCACCCTCTGATTATCTTTCGCCGCACCTTGCATTCTTTTCGCAGTTGTGTATTCTTCTTCGCTTTTGGGAATGGCTTAATAAGGTCAAGGTTTTCTTGCTTGTCAGGACTCTGTTGAACAATTTGCAATCATTTCCATAGCATCAACACCACCCACAATATCAAACAAGGTTACTGCCACCGTTCGACATTCCACACAGTGGAAGAAAAAAGACAATTAGTTGCCAATTTAGCGATGGGAAAAACCTGATGTATTGGCTTCTCGGTGCTTTCTTTCGCTGCAGCAGGGCCGCGCCACCCTTTTGGCTTCATTAAAAGGCGCTCTGTGTTCTTGATTGAGTTACTTAACCAATAAGCCTAACCAATAAGCCTTTCCTGGCAGGAAGCGAAAGGAAGGCTCTAAATGTCAGGTTTTCATGTCGGCCGTCCACTGCCTAATTTCCTTGCCAAAGGGATCCGGGCCATATGTGTCAATAATTGGCGAGCTGGTTTGTCTTTGAGATCCTCCACAATCTGCTGCCAGTCTGCAAGTAAAGGTTAAGGGAGTGCTGGGATATCTTCCTTGATGGCATTTTATCATGCAAGGCATGCCCTGTTTCCTGATGAATATATTAAAATTATTACTGTGCAAACAGACTTTCTAATTACTGACCTGCTTGCCATTGTACTCTGCGCTCTCCGTTCATGTGTTTTCCTCTCTCTCTCTCTCTCTCTCTCTCTCTCTCTCTCTCTCTCTCTCTCTCTCTCTCTCTGTCTCCCTCTCTCTCTCTTTTACTCTCTCCCACTCTCTCTCCATGCCTTGTTTATTTATCTGCACCAGTGAATGCAAAATACAGAGCAATGTCATTTCCATCCGCATGAAAATCATTTTGAAAATGCCAATCTTTCCTATTATACGGTGTAATTACAAGCCTTTTGATTATATATATATATATAAATATATATATAAACTGACTGGGAAATCCTCAAGAGAGGGTATATCTCATCGAAAGACGGGAAGTTTCAGATTCAGACTTTTTCGTCATTCCACAAACGGTTGTTTCAGAAACGTTAAGTGGTGTAAGTATATATATTTGTCAAAGAATCCACATTTCCCTGAAACCCGGTCAGAATGAAACATGAGAAACAACGTTATAGGTGTGTCTGCAATGCAGTAAAAATATTTTTGAGAATAAGAAACACCACACAATCTCATGACTGAAAAACTTGGCAAAAGCACTGTGATGATTGTAAATCTCAGATATGTGTTTCATTACCTTCTCAATTATGCTTTCCACTTGCTTTGGTGAGGTATGAGAAATATGAGGTAGATGAAAAACACATTCCTCGCTATTTTCTGATAGGCTTTTGTTTGTCAGCTGCAGCAGGTTTCTCCAGTTAGAAAGGCAAAAAAAAGCACGATTTCTATTTTGACTATTTTCATTTTCTACAACTCCGGTGCATGTACAATGGAAATTTTTTTCAACTTGTTGTTTACTTGACTGTGGAGGTGTTGCACAGGGCTTTGATCAGAAACCTGATAAGAGGCAGGATTTAAAGAAAGGGACACTGCAGTTCCTAACAAAGACAATTAAAGGAAAATGGAAGACAGCCCCCGTGGGTTAAAAATAGAAAATTAGCAACACGCATGCCAGAATGCACAACCCCCAATACCACCACCACCCCCCCCCCAGCCACTAAACCCACCGTCATCTTTCCGCCACCACCAAACTTACTGAACCTGCATTGTTATGTAGGATCAGATCTGCCAGTTCCTCCTCTAAGCTCCTTGTCACATTTTGACTTAATGAAGTGCAACTTGGAAGGGAATTGGGTTCATCATGCTAGTCGCACGATGCTCCCTTGTTGTAGCAAACAGGAGCAGCATGGGACCAAAGCGCTACAGCGCGAGTCGTTATCATTCCGGTCAGTCTGTTTAACACAAAATTAAACAAAGAACTAATTAGTGCCTCATGAATTAATAAATGCACTGTTGCCGAGTAGAAGTTGGGTTGCTGAGGGGAGATATAAAATAAGTAGGGAGACCAGGTTCGAATTATTATTACTTTTTGAGGCGCTTGTGCTCTCAAGGTTAGGAAACTTTGTGAGCTGTCACAGTCACTCAAGTGCATGGAGCATGGGGTGGGGGAGTGTGTGTGTGTGTGTTTGTGTGTGTGTGTGTCTCAGAGAGGCAGAAAAGCTTCTCTGTGCTCAGGCATGGACAGATGGCAGAGATCTGCTAGGAAGAAGTGCATGTTGAACAGGCGCATAGACACATCAAGTTAAACATGTGCATAAATCAGGCACCTTCAGATATTTATAAAGAATTTACTGAGGAGATTAGAGAAGACTCGTCATTTATTATTTCTTGATTTTGATCCAGCAGTCAACAAATGCTTCCTTACCAACATATCCGGTGTATATTTTTTTAATTTTTTTTAAAAATATTATTATATATTTTGTAGTTTGATGTACAGTCACTGAAAATAAAGAGAAATGCATTTTTATTTTTATTTATTGTTGCATGGGAAACAAGGTCATTGTGCACGCATTTCTGATGTGCAGTATTTGCAGTACTGCTTCTTTTTTTTTTTTTTAGATCTTTAGATAAAACTTAAGAATCCACTTTCCCCTCTCCTAATCCACAATAATTTTATATTAATTTACAAGAACTGAATAAATAAAATAAAATAAATCACCAATTAAATATGTTAGATAATATTTTATAATAGTTTGTATTTATTAATATTTTTAATAAATAAATTCATATTTTAAATATATGAATGATTGAATAAATATTTCAGATAAATAAATGAACCAGACTGAAGCTCCTCTTTCCTATATTTGTCATCACCTATGTTTCATTATGTGTAATTCAGATTATTTACTTTAAAACTAGTTCTAAGGCAGCCTTGAGCTATCGTTAAACTAGCCCAAAAAACATTACCTAGGGTCTTGATTACTTGTTCCCAACTTTTCCAGTACCAAGTGCAGGAACTTTTATTTATTTAATTATCGATTCATTTATTATTTTTTTCAACAAAAACCTCAGCACAAATCTGTAGAAAAATCTTAAAAATAGTAATTTTAGGCACCATTTAAGACATGATTACGCATGATATTAGCACTAAAACTATTTAAACTACTGTTCTTTAGCACATTAAAATTACAACATGTAGTGATATCTGCTGAAAAACTAGCAGCTACAGACTAGCTATGACGTGATACAGTGTTTTGTATCTGGCGCATGCTCTGTCCATCCCTGCACATACAGCCATCATACATATATATCATGAGCAAAACCCTGTGTGGATGTTTTTTTGCTTATGAAGGAATCAGAAGAAAGTGGTCACAGTTGACTTGGCTTTACTGCCTGGTGTAATATGAGAGTTGCGCTGGCCTCGGCTAATGCTCTGCTCTGCCCAAGGTCATATCGGCTAATAAAATCCTCCCCTCAATCAGATTTTAGGATTACTGATTCTAAGCAAATTATCATTGGCAAGCTGTGCTGAAATATTTGCAAAAGTGGTTAAGCGGATGGCGCACCTGCTCCTCGGCAAGGAAAACGCAGAGTCGTCACCTGTCAGGATTTAACAAGTGTGACATCATACTGTTGTCACGCCGTGTGAGCCGTGTGAGGGGTCACGCCAGGGGTCGCAGAAGCTCCTGCTTCAGTTTGTGTGTGTGTGTGTGTGTGTGTTTTCTATTTTTTACGACTTCTTACCCTCAAACGACTGCACCTTCAGCAATGCTTACGGCTCTATATGTGGGGTTAATAGTGTGTTTTATGAGAGAACCTACGAATAGATGTTTGCCTCGTGACTAATCGAACGGCTTTGTTTTGCTCTTCTCTTGCTGTTTTTGCAGATGAAATGAGCCTGTGAATGGAGTGACTTATCCGAGAGAGAGAGAGAGAGAGAGAGAGAGAGAGAGAGAGAGAGAGAGAACAAGGTAGGACAAACCAGGATCTGAAAGTACTGACCGTCCTTCTGATCCTCACCTCTCACCCCCCCCCCCCCCCCCCCCCCCACACACACACACAGGAAAATCAAATGTCCTCATTTATTACAGCAGGATCAATGTGTCCAGGGCTATAAAAATTGACAAATTAGTTATTAGTTTCACAACATTTTTTTCTACCTTCTGGCTGATTAACTTACAGGGAGGTGCTGGAATGTGTCACATTCTTCCTCATATAGGCGTGGAGTGAACTGTGTTCATCTGGGCAAAGTGGGTTGCATCACACTCTTTATATTTTACTGTAAATTTCCACTTAAAGTGAAACTGAAATCAAAGCAGGTTGGAGGAGAAAGGTCTACTCTGGCTAAAATAAAGAAATTTACCAGCTGTGTTTTTGAATACGAGGAAAACCCCTACGGATGATGCCTCTTGAAGGCAAGTTTTTGTGCGGTTATACGCAGGAGGATGCAACCATTACGGAACAGTAAACTTCACCATCCTGACCTCGTGAGAAATATGTATGAGGCACGTGTTTTTTTTTTTTCATTTCATATGAATCAATTTAAAAGAAAACTTATAAATGACCTGCTCCTCGACCTGCTGTTAGATTTTGCAGCTGGAGTTAGGTCAGGAATTTGCAAAACTGTGAATAAGTTGCTTTTTCCCACCCATTTAGAGTGTTTTATGTGTTCTGTTGTATTGTATATTACACACACACACACACACACACATTCAATTTGATCAACTAAACTCACTATCATATGACAGAACCAGTTTTCTGTACATTTAGCAGACTTTAAGGCCATTAGCTAGTGTTAATGTAGTAAACTAGCTAGTATTAGGGTAGTTAACTAGCTAATGTTAATTTGGTAAATTAGCTAATATTAGGGCACGTGGCTAGCTAATGTTAATGTGATAAATTAACTAACATTAGGATAGCTAGCTAGGTAATATTAGTGTGGTAAACTAGGTATTATTAAGCTAGCTAACGTTTACATGGTAAACTAGCTCAAATTAAGGTAGTAAACTAGCTAACATTAGGATAGTTAACTGATTAAGGTTAATGTGGAAAACTAGTCAACCTTAGTAGTAAACATGCCAAACTTAGAGTAGTTGGTTAGCTAATGTTAACATGGTAAGCTAGCTAAAATGAAACCAGTAAACATTACAATAATCAGCTAGCCAGTGTTAATGTAAAAAGCTAGCTTACACATTAGGGTAGTAATCTAGCTAACATTAGGGTTGTTAGCTAGCTAAAGTTAATGTAAAAACTAGCTAACATGAAGGCTTTAAACAAGCTGGCATAAGTGTAGCATTTAAGTTGGCATTAAGGCAGTGAACAAGCTAATAATAGTTTATTAGTCTAATTAAGATTAGTGCTGCAATTAAGTAATATTAGGGCATTATACAAGCTAAAGATAGGCTAGTAAACAAGTTAGCATTAGGGTAGCATCCTAGCAAACATTAGGCACAGTATTTTAAATTGAAACCTGTTGCCATTTTCTTTAACAAGTTAAAACAAGAAGCCATGTTTATTAGCAAGCTTGCTGACATTGGGCTTCCTTCTGTAATGTGTGACTTGTGCATGTTTTCCAGATGTTGGAGTAAAAGATGATGATTTGATTTTCAGATCTGATATTTCAGAAGGAGTTTATTGGTTTTTTTTTAAAATACATTTTGTATTTTAATACAAACTACAGGTTTATATTAATATAACAGCTTATCGTGTCTATAGTAATGGCTCATTCACAGGGAAGATGCCTCACATTATCTAAGTCTAATCATGTCTAATTTATAAAAATATGCTGTTCATATTATTAAATGATTAATAAAAAAAAACAAATGTATCATTTGTATACATTTATTAGATTTTATATTATGAATATTTGATATGGTGAAGACTTAGGTATGAGGTACTTATTTAACAATTATTATAGAAGTATCAACATTCAGTTATGGGAGAGTAACATGACAAACTGCATTTTTGTTGTCTTATTATCTGTGTGTGTGTGAGAGAGAGAGAGAGAGAGAGAGAGGTGTGGGAACGACCGGTTATTTATAGCTGTTATAACATTACTGAAAACAGGAACTTGTTTGGCTGACTTTCCACAACATTAAATCAGACTATATATGGATAAGAAAAAAGGAAGATGCCACTATTTAATTTAAAAAAAATCTTTACACCATCTTGTCACTGATTAGTTTTATATACCAGCATGCACCCTAGTGTTTACATCTTTACTTATGTAAAGAGTCATTCAACATGTTCCTCTACAGATTCATGACTGTTCGATAAGATCATGATGTTTTTTCGGCTTCAGTTACCAGCTGAAAGAAGACTTTTAGGCAGTTGTGCTGAGGTATGCGTTCTTGTGACTGGGGACCCAGAAACTGGCTTTGCCCCTGGCTCCAAAGTCAAGAGAGATACATGTGTGGAGGAGTGATGCTGTGTTTTGTCTCGTGTCAGTCCGGGGGGTCGTCTTCGTGACCCGAGGGGCTGTCCTGACCACGATAACACGACTCGGAGTGCTCGGCTCTTCCACACAACAGCCTTTTATCCCGGCAGTGTCTGTCACCGGAGAGGAAGACACGCAGTCGCAGCATCAATCACGGCCAAACTACATCAAAACAACGCTTGTATACGCAGCATATATTCCAGGCTTCTCCACGTGCCTAGTCTGTGTGTGTGTGTAAATAAATGTTCCATATTCAACAAGGATAAAATCCATATTTTTGCCATGTCTTGGCCTAATATGCTTTAGGAGTCCCAGCTTGCCTTTCAGAGAGCAGAGTGTGCCAAGCCAGGCAGCTTGTGCATCATGACCCAATTCTCCCCTCGCCGCAACCTGAATGGCTGGAGTATAGTTAGCTTAATTGGGTTTTGATATATTTAATTCAGCTAATCAGAAAGCCCAACTGGCTCCAACATGGGGCCTGCGTGCCTTTCTCTTTTCCACAAAGCTCCCAGAGACCAGGCGGGTGCGGAGTAAGAGCCTCCCAGAATGGATTCCCTCTCAAACAGTGGGAAGAAAATTAAACTGCCAAATTTGTTTTCATTGGTTCAGGGCTTCTGCGGGGAGTTGGAGGCTTTTAATTGCGCTGTAGCTGTGAAGAATCAGTTGGGCCGTTTTTAAAACAACATAAAAAGCAAGCAGCTCCCTTTTGCCTGGCTGTTTTTCGTTTCTTACTTTCTCTCAACAGCGTTTGATGTAGCACAAAGATTTTCATACTCTGTTAGAGTCCTTATTCATACCGTATATGAGCTATAGAGTGATCTATATGTATCTATACGGAAAATATTCTAAATATATCATGGTCCTAAAATGCTAATTGCATAATTATTGGACCAATAAAAGACAATGTCTTCTATCATTATAATATATTTCACTTCTTTTTGCCGAAACTTTAGCTTTGAACCCCCCCCCCCCACCCACCCACCCACCCACCCATTGAACAACGATCCCAAAAAAAAAAAAACCTCCATCACCAGCTCTTTTGTTTGGCCAGGCCTTATTTTCTCTCTCGTTCTCTTTCTCTCTATTTTTTTGGCCTTTGATATTTTTTCCAGTGTGTCAAAACAAGCCGAGCCTACATGGAAACGGCAGCCCTGTGTAAATATTTATGATGTAACATCTCCATGTGAATAGACTTTCCTCTGAGCCCATCCATCACGGCCGCCACCTTGTGAAAGGGCTCCCCCCGGCCATGCGCTCAGGCCGCAGGAAGAGCGCACGGGAGCGCCGCGTCCCCTTGCGCTCAAAGCATTTGTTTTTTTTTTTCTTTTGACCGAGACTCTCCGGACCGGCAGGGCATTCGTGACTGTGTCCTCTCTCGCCTTTCTGGAGCCCCCTAAAAACACTTCAAAGCGGATCGTAGCCTTTTTGTCAGCGTGGCGCGGCCGCCGGCCTGCAAAATGCTGTGACAGAAAAATGCGATGTAGGTCAAATGGTGAAAAGTGGAATCGACGGCCTTTGCTATCATCTCATGCTAACTAGAATGAGTCTGGGCACAGGTTGCAGAAATCCTCCAAATGAGGTGTTTAGCGTTAACCGGAACAAGCACATGGCCTTGTCCTTCTTTATATGAAGCCATTGAGAGCGCATGTTGAAACAGCTGCAAGGTTTGCAGAAACAATGTCTCATTATTTAGAGTGCCGTGCAACAATGGCCGGCGTTCGTGTTAACAGCTAAATCAAAGAATCAGACCTTACAGTCGCTTTAATTAGACCCTATACTTGAAAACTAATGTTTTAAGCACCATCCAATCATCATCATAAGCTCTCAGGTTCATAATACAACCACCCCCCCATACCCACACACCCTCCCACACACACTTTTTTCTTCACAAAAATATTAACCACAGGCATTACCACTGTCACACCTGGCCGTGTTAGAGACAGGTGTGGTCTCCTCCTGTCTGGATCGGGTGTATTTTTCCTCTTTCCTCTTGCACAATCCCCTTCTGCTTGGCGAGAAATTAGCTATTGCAAAGACGAGCCTCTCGGTAGAGCAACATTACAGTGTCTCTCTGTGCTTTTTATCACAACAGACGGTTGCTAAGATGTAATTATCGCTGTCTCCCTCTGATAGACTGAGCCACAGGCTGAAAAGGTAATATGGATTATCACAATAGTTCTACGGCTCAATACTGCTATCTAACTTTATCCATTTATCTGCAATGATAGGAATCCTTTGTGTTGTGCGCCAGTGTAGCATGTATCTAAATAATAAAGGCTATTGTCTCGCTTCAGAAGCGAACGGATTGTCTTTTTAATTTCGCCAGTTTTATTATTGTTAATATTCATGCCATGACAGCCGAGTGCGTGAAACTGAAATATTGAGCCCAAAAAAAAAAATATGGCTGTGAAAATGGTGAAGCGGATCCTGAGAGATTATGTGACATCAATCCCGCTGCAGATCCTCGATCTGTCTACCATCAAAAAGCAGGAATGTTTCTGTATCACTTATAATATTACAGCACATCATCAAGGATAAATTTTTCTCTCCTCTCTTCACACTACCTCTTTCTGTCCCTCCCTCTGCTCCTGTGTGTGTGTGTGTGTGTGGCACGGTGAGCGCTCGGCTTTGAAGAGTATATATAAAATAGATGACATTTTTTTCCTTTTCTCTCTAATTTTGAGTGCCTCTTTTCTCTCAGCGGATCTATTCAAGCTTTCAATACCCCCTCCCTTTCTCCTGCGCTTTTCTCAGCAAGCAGGAGGGTTTTACTTTACTCCTTTGTCATCCTAATTGATTGCATTAACCTTTTGAGTATTGAATTTCCTGTGCATCACGCCGAGCACAATGTGGAATATTATCATAATCCCTCCAAGTAATGGACACAGGGCAATCAACAATGCTTTAGGAAAAGTACATCTTTGAAAGATGGAGCATCTTATTATTTCCAATCAAAAGGCTCCGTCGAACTGGCAGGCTTTGAGAAACTTTGAAAGCCGTTTTAAGGTGTTGCGTCTTTCCGGCTTCGCTTCGTGCCACCGTGTCTTTGAAGTGAGCGTTTAAGGGGTTTTTGTTCTTAGTGCTGAATTGGAAGAGCTGACAGGGTTTCAAGAAACATCTTTTCCAGATGCTAATGACACATTGATGTAGAACGAGGGCTTAAATAATCCGCTCGCTGTTTCAGTATCGTCTTACGACGTTTTATCTTCCGTCTCATCGTGCCATTTCGAATTTACTCTTCAATTGTTGATGGTTTGAGCACGTTTTTACTAAAACTAATAAAACACAGCATTAGGTTTTTGATTGGCAGAGAAAAACACAGTAATCATGCCTCACTGTTTGTTATCATACGACGAGATGGTTATTACTATTTCTGTGCTGCTCTTCATGTCCATCTGAGTGTGGAGCACGGTGAAACAGTGAAATCAGACACAGCATGAGGAGCCCAGAGCTACGTCAGCTGAACGAGAGTCAGTGCATGTGTGCATTGATATGGTAATTTGTGTGTGTGTGTGTGTGTGGTGGGGCCACCCGCTCACCTGAAACAGCACCCGTAGTGGTTTTCTTTCTTAAAGCTTAGATGAGCCATTAAACACACACACACACATCCACATACTCATATAGTGTGCTAGTCAGGACTCATTTGGAAGGGGTCTACATACTAAGGACTCACAGTAAGTTTGTATACAGCATTGTATTCAGTACACAGGCACTTTATTAGGAACATGCAATTATCTAATCAGCCAATCATATGCATAAAATCCTACAGATATGGCCAAGGAGCTTCAGGAAATGTTCATATCATCTGTCAGAATGGGGGAAAAATATCATCTGAGTGATTCTGACTGTGGCGTGAGACATGCTGGTTTGAATATTTCTATATCTCCAGGAATTTTCACACACAACAGTCTCTAGAGTTAACTCAGAATGGCGCAATAAAGCAAAAACATCCATTGAGCATCAGCTCTGTGAATGGACATTCCATATTGAAGACAGAGAGAGAAAAGAAAAAGATGAAACTCAGATGAGCGCTCTGTACAACTGTGGTGAGCAGAAAAGCATCTCAGAATGAACATCATGTCAAACACTGAGGGATACAACAGCAGAAAGACACGTCAAGATCCACTTCTGTGAGTCAAGGAAGTCAAAAAAGCTGAGGCTGTATAAGGCAAAAAAAAATGGACATCTGAAGATTGTAAAACCCAGGCTGGTCTGATGAATGCTGGATTCTGCTGAGGCACACAGATGGTTGGGTCAGAATTTGGCACCAACAGCATGAATCCATGAACCTACCTTGGATCAGCAGTGCAGGTTGGTGGAGGTGGTATAATGGCTTGTTAATACCAATCAGTCATCACTTAAGTGCCACAGATTATTTGAGTATTGTTGCTGATCTTGTTCATCTCTTCATGGACACAATTGATCTTCTAATGGCTGTTCCAGCATGATAATGCACCATGTCACAAAGCAAAACTGGTTTCAGGAACATCACAGTGAGTTCCTCAGTGACCTTCCTAGTCACCAGATCCACCTGAATCCAGTAGATCGTCTTTGGTATGTGGAAGAACTGGAGATGCACGGCATGAAAGTGCACCGGAATTGTGCGATTGTGGGGAAATCTCATAGGAAAGTTTCTAACATCTTGTGGAATCCATGCCATGAAGAACTGAGGCTGTTTTGGTCACTAGTTTCTAAATAGCTAAACACTGTAGATACTAATTCTATTAAACGGATTATTTAAAGAAAATATTTATTTAGCATTTTCTCTGGTGTCAGAGTTTCGTAGCGGTCAGAGATAAAGCTGTGACTTTAGAAGTTTCCTGATCTGAGACATTAGTCTTCAGGGCTGTGTGCTGTCGCATATCTCTCACGACAATCTGCTTTTTTTAGTCTTATTAACTTCAGGAGAAAGTAAATAATAGAGTGGTGGTGAAGGAACAACAGTTTCTAGCAGTTTAAAAACAGGAACTAACTTGTTTCACAGATGTTGCACATAATTAATGCAACTATAAACATATGAAAAGTCATTCGTAAATAAATAAAAAATGGTTAGTGGATATACTTTTATAGGAAATGAAGCAACTGTGTAATTCTGCTTTGTGTCAGGCTCATAGTTTATTGTTTTAACAGTGTGCCTCATCATCCTCAATTCGATACACGTTTCTTTCTTTCTCTTCAGTATTTCGACTAAATACACCGCTGTACCAAGTTCTGGACATCCCATTTTTTATGGTATTTTTTAAAAACCTATGCTGTTACATGGCAATAGGATCTTGTTTTAAATGTAGTTGAGTCCAGAAGTCTTTTGCATTAAAAATTTCATTACAGCCTAAATGATCTGGAATAACTCAGAGGAGACCCTTAGAAATATTTACATGAAAACCTGACAATCAAGAGATTGTCAGGAAGAGATAACTAAACTGTTAACATGGTCAATATCAAACATTTGCTTAAATGTACGTTGACTGAGAAATAGTGTCATAATTATTTAAGATGTTGAATGTTTCCTTACTTTCTTTACAGTACTAAAACTTTCTGTTTGTTGTCTCCAGACTCTCATCCGTTTTTCTAACATCATTAACGCTCTTGTGTGACACTGTCAAGTCTCTTACAGATGAAGTAAAATCTGCAGTTTTTTCCCCCGCTTCTCTCGGACCTCGATCCACAGAGCGAGCCGGAGGAGTGTGTATGATTTCTAATAGATAAAACGTCAGCGCTCTGCTCTGCCATGCTTTTCACTGTCATTATAGCGACAAAAAAAAAAAACCCCTCTTCTTTCATCAAAACCAGCGCTCCTATTGCTAATGGGACATGGCTTGTTGAATTTCTGCGTCGTAACAAAAGGCCGTGTCTGCCTATGGGGCTCGACTGCACGCAGCCACCTGGCTCCTCTGTCCCTCTCTTTTGTATTTCAGGATTTATTCAACAAAACCCTGAAAAGTGGAGCGCTGCGGGGAAAAAAAAGAGCGGCAAACTGACTTTTCAGGTTTTTAATGGGAGGGTAAACAACAGTGCAACGCATAAAATTAATTGATTGTTGAGCAACACAGAAGCTGTGTTATCACGTTTCCCTGGTAACTGGAAATTATTGTCTGGTTGCTTAGATGAATTGAAGCAAAACAGGCTTTAATTTATGTGACATATGAGATATGAGCTGTGTTTGTGTGCATGTGCGTGACTATATATATATATATATATATATATATATATATATATATATATATATATAGAGAGAGAGAGAGAGAGAGAGAGAGATAGATAGATAGATAGATATATGCATTTATTTATTTATTTATTTTTATTTTTCCAGCTGCTTATAGAAAATCAATGGAAAGAGACCCTTATATACAGGCTGATGTGGTTACTGATCAATAATTATTGTAAAGCGCAGATACAGTGTCATGCTTTGATGGGTTCAGGTTAGACATTCGAAGATATTGGATGCTCGTATTTATAGAAAAAGTGTTCAAATGATGAACAGCGGCGCCGATCTCTCAATTTTAGGCAGCGAAAAGGTCACGAGGCTCATTTTGCCTCTGTTTCTCGTGCTAAACACATCGCATGACAAAATGGAGGATTTGGTTGAACGAGTGGTCAAGGTCGTTTAAAGAGACGACGCCACCGGGCTGCCTCACCTGCTGAAACCTCTGCCTTTCCTATTCAAATGTGCAAAAGCACAGAGCCACACGCTGTAAAAAACATGGCTCATCTCCGTCGTCCTGACATAACTCTCAGGTCAAGGCTGACGATCTGACATAATGTGTGGAGAGAGAAAAAAAACACAAAAAAACCCAACAGTGTGTAGCGTACACGGTCCTCGAGAGATCTGCTTCCTTTTCTGAAACTGATTACAAATGTAAGGTAGTCAACGGGATGGGATGATGGAAGTCCTGGGTCATTAGGGGAAGCCACAACGTTTTGTGGAACAGATCGACGCAAAACGAGACACTGAGAAGTTCTGAGTACAACAAAGTCTTTTAGAGGAACCTCATTACCTCATTACAGGAGTGTCTACTGCATGATGCGCTGTTTCCACATCTATTAACAGGTGATAAATGACATGAATAACCACCACTCTATCGCTTTCTCTGGGTTTTAACACACCGTCAAACAAACTGCACGGAAAAGAAAAAAGCCGGACTGAGATCCCAGAGGTGTCTGATCTCATCTCGGTCCGAGCTTGAGTTTCATCTTCTTGCTTTGGTCAGAACGGGACACGATGCTGGCATTTTTAACATTTACTTCAGCAACTGACACTCAGTGTCATATTTCCAGCTTTTGCCCAAACCAGCTGTCAGCTACTCAGATTGTTGAAGCTCTAAAGTTTAAAGGCAGTTGGAACGGTTTAATGCTGACGCTGATGTACAGTATTTCTTTCACTTTGTAAATTCTCATGCTTTTCACATGCACAAGGTGGTTGTTTGATTTGCCCCACCCGTGCGTTTTATGGCTTTTATAACTTTGTTTAAACAAAACATGCTCTCTTTATCTTTTTCTTTATCTGTCTTGCCGTTTTGCTGTTTTTCTTGCCTGGTACCGTGTGTCTGTGCGAATCGAGTCCTTTTTTTTGAAACACACAAATAGGGATCTGATCTAATCCGGTTGCCGCTTGCTATTTTCAACAGGTCCATCGAAAACTCCACCTCCCCTACTGCACCCGGCTCGTCTCCGTCTCCGTCTCGCTATCTGCCTGACCCACATGCTAGTCACATGGCCTGATTTTTTTTCTGGTCTGGCATTTTATGGAAAACCTGTGGGAAAGATAAATCCACAAGGTTTTTCAGTGCTTTTTTTTTTTTCTCCCTACCTCACCCTTTCAGGAGGACGCGGCCTGAACAAGGTGCTCCTGTCTCGGATTCAGACTGCGCTCTCCGTGACACCTTTACCCGTGACAGCTACCACATCCTCGCAATTTGATTGGATTTCCTTTTTCCTTTTGCATTGTGTACTAGTGTCACTGCTGCATGCTGTTCGGACATGCTGTCTGGAGTCATACAGGAGGCTGTGGGTGGCAGGGAAAAAAAGCGTAAAGCAGATCTGAGATCAGGCCAAGCGTTAGGTTCAGCGCCGTGACCTGTTCCCCTTCACACTGGCGTCTGCCTGTAAATTTTCTGCTGCCCTTGCTATTCAGCCAATTACACCAAAATAGCTTTAGTGATTTTTCTCTCTCTCTCTCTCTCTCTCTCTCTCTCTCTCTCTCTCTCTCTCTCTATATCCCCAGCTGCGTTTTTATATATATATATATATATATACATATATATATATATATATATATATATATTTTACAGACGAATGCAAAGCATCTTTGAAGGTTAAAAAAAATGCTGAATTTCATGGCGTTCATAACGCAAATCTTTTTTTTTTCCTTTCAACTGATCAATACATGTCAGCTCTGCTCGCTTTGTGAAACAAACGGCCGCTCCATATAAATCAGCTAAATCAGTCGCACACCTCCTTCGAATTCAAATATAGGTTCGAACAAATAAGCGATTATTAAAAAAGAGGCGACTTGCTGCAGGACAGAGAAATGAAGACGAATAAAGTGTCAACACACAAAGGTGAGGGAGAGAGGGTGAGATAGAGAGAGAGAGAGAGAGAGAGAGAGAGATCTGGCACGGCTCAAAGTCAGGAGGAACATTCTGTTTTGTTCCAAACAATGTGGACGTCAGCCACGCTAAACATGCTATTCTAGTATATGACTATATGTGTGGAGATTGTCAAAATGGAGTCCAGTTACAAGCACATGTGCATGGAGCGGAGAATTCGCAACGGCTGGTAATTTGTTTATAAAAAGATCAATGATAGCAAGATGAGGAAAATAATCTAGGATATCTATTTAGGTATAAAGTGTTCTGCTTTTTTTCTTGTTATACAACTCATTTTAAACAACTGTATTCATTCTTAATAAAGAGTTAATTGTGAACAGGGTTGCCAGATCTCAGGTTTCCAAGCTATGTGTATATAAACAACTACACAAAAATAAAATGGAAAGTTCCTAGGCTAAATGGTTTAAGGGAAGTCTTAATGTTTGTTTTTTCTTACTATATGGATGCGTTCACTTTGTATTTTTAAAAAATCATTGCTTTGTATGATCATCCACTTCCTATTTGTCGCAATATACTCAGTCTTACATCAGAAATGTTCGTGGAAAATCCTGAAATCGTCCAGCCTTATCATTAATGTGAAATCCAGCACAGAAGTAGTGCAGACTCAAAGTTCGAGAATTTTCTCCAGCTATGGGATATGACACAGTTGCACCGAGTTACAGCAGAGACTAAACTTGAAGAACGCTGTGCTTGATCTGTTTGAGAAGAGTTTACACACGAGGAAGTGGGAGAGATGAAAGGACTAAAGTGCTGCTGCATCGCTCTTTTATTCTTGATAAGACGTATGGGTTAATTCCCAGTAGCACCATCAGAGCTACTTGAATGACACAGACCAACATGTTGAAAGAAATTGAATCCAAGAAATAATAATGAATAAATACATTTTCAGAATGTTAAGCTTAATACGTGTGTCATTCAAGCCCCCATAATATATCTAAGAGCTGCTCCAAATAGCTCTCTTGTCCATTATAGGGAAGTAGATAACCTTTGACCTGCCCCTTTAAGAGAGCCGTTTATATAGAGCTTCACTTCTGCGCTAAACACTAAACTAAGGATTGTTTCTTTTTCAATCATTACATCAGACTCCAGGCTGTGTTACTGTTTTCTATGTTTTCCTCTTGCCACATACCCGAGTAAACGATACCCAGTGTTTCTGAAGCCTCTATAAAGCTATCACTAGAATGTCGAACGTGGTCGAGAGCTACAAAGCAGTCAGGGGAATGCACTCAGACTATTCCAGCATCTCACATTCTGCTGCTAAAAATGCAGGGCCAGAGATATGGACCAGATATATTTGAGGTCTGACAAAGAGATTTGTTCTCTTTTGTCATTGTAAAGTCGAGACCCTGAACAGGAAGTTTAGATTTAGACCTCATGGAGCTGGTTACGGTAAATGAGGCAGGTATGAGGCGTGATCGTGGTTAGCATGATCTGTTAGCAGCACTATGAGTGTGTAAGGCTGAAACATTGCTCAGCATCATCACTCGTTGTCATTGAGATGATATAATCACAAGGGGGCATCTCTTATACCTTGAGTTGCTTTTGCATGAGAATGTAGATGTCAGTTCCTTAAAAAGTGCTCTAATTATACGCGGTGAGTTTAGAGATACAGCACTATGTTCACTTTCCCTGGTGAAAGATTCACAAAAGTTGTTTTAAGGGTTGCCAAATCCACATTTTACCACAATTTATTGCTTTAACCCTTTAAGTGTTTTTCCCTACTTATAGAAATAATATAGAGTAGTGTACAGTGCTGAATAAAATGCTTTAACGCTGGGTCTTTAACTAATTTTGTTAATTTGCATCCATTTTTCAGCATTGAATTTCTTTGTCATGTCACACTCCACATTGGTGATTAATGGATCATATGAAAGGAGATACTGAGGGCTTTAAGAACTTGTATTTTTTATTTTTAAATATTATTATTATTATTTATTTATTTATTTATTTATTTAATTTATTTATTTTTTTAATTTATTTTTTTTTCCATTTTTTTGAAATTTATTTTATTTTAATCTTTATTATTATTATTTTGAATATTTTATTCTTTTATTTATTGATTTATTTTTAATGCTAGCTTACTAGTGGCAAAATATTCATAGAAAAGTTCTAAAAAAAACCTCTATACACAAATATTTCTTATATCTTTAAAGTAAATGTTGAGATCAAACCTATTTCTGCTCTCTGAGATGCCCCAAGTGTCTGTTCTAAAAAGTCTAAAACAAAAAATGTTTATCTTCAACCAAAAATTAAAAATTCTCTGTAAGATTATCCAGCAGAGTGAAATATAGAGGTCTTAGACTGAAAGCCAGCAGAGTCCTGACTCATTTTATATGAGATTTGCGACCGTAAAATTGTTCATTTGTTTATACTGACTGATCATTTCAAACACCAGTGTACTGATAAAAATAAATGGTTAAGGGATTAATTCATAAACTGTATATTCGTTGCATTTAATCTCATGCCAAATTCATACGCTTCAGAGTAAAGAAGTCGGATTCATGTTAAGTTTCACAGCAGGAAAGTGTTCGCTCTGACGGACGCCAGCCAATCAGGGATCTCCTTGAGCTCTTGTATGTGGAAGAGGGCAGACAGCTCTTTCCTTTAAATGAGGCAACATGAGCAAGTCTGGTTCTTCATGTATCTTGAAGGAGGCACTTATTTAACTTCACACTGATTGGTTGATTTTATATAATATAGCAGGGTGGGTGGGAATTGGAATGTGTCAAAAAAAGACAAAAAACAGTTTCACTTTTGCATCCTTGTTTGTTAGATGTCTCTTAGCAAATCTTCGACGTTTGTTCTCTGCTTTATTAGACAGTCAGTTAGCTCAGAGGACTACAGAACAACATGAAAAGCAGGTTTGATAACCTTGTGATACAAAGTGACAAGCAATTGCTCATTTTCTGTTTATGAACACGATTCTAATGACAGATTCATGCAGCAGTGTGACAATTTTATGACGAACGACGAAAGCAACAAATCCAAACCAGTGACTTTTCAGAAACCTCTGGTGATTCCAGATACCTGTGTATCTTACTTTCCTTTCAGTTGCAAATGATGGTAAACAAAGCCGGGTTCTCCGAAAAAATTGTTTTGATTTCACACTTTGACTATAACCATCTTATATGAAAACTTCCATAGACCATATACATGCCCAAAAAAAACCCCTGCAAGCATCTATGACACCTATAAACAAAACAGAAGGACTAGATGACTTGGTGAATAAGGACCAGGCTGTATGTATGCCTCTCTGAGGTGGTACTAAGCCATGTTGGGACCAGGAGTAGACCTCAGCAGCTTTCCTGAGCGCCGGGCTCTCGGCTTTGTCTCTCTCACCATCTGCGTTTCGCTGTAAACGTGCATTAGCATCCGGCACAGGATTAGCGAGCAAAATCCCCGGGTTTTTCGACCAGTTGACAAATATCAGATTTGTCTCAAAAAATTAGCTCCATCCATATCTCCTGCCATATGACACACAAAAAAGATTATCTTTAATACCCAGTTGGCTTGAGTATGGAAAAAAAGTAGATTAAAGTTTAGCGATATCGACCGAGCCACTTATATTAGATCTCACAGATCTGCTCAGTTTCAGACCCAACCTGCCAGAATGGCTGTTATTTTTGCTTGTTTTGTTTGTCCAGAAACGACTAATAGCGATATTTATCTTATTAATCATCACCCAGTCCAGTGTCTGAAGCCTGTCTTTTTAGTATATGGCTTTTAAACAAACATGGGGAGTAGTTAAAGAGTGTTAAGTGAATAAAGGCAGCAGGTGTCCTTTTAGCAGAGGCTTTGTAGTGCTGCCTGGATGCTGTGCTGTTGTTTTAGCTTTGCATTGGCCTATAGCGGGGGGTGGAGGGCGAAACAGGCCTCGCGGGTGACCTGAGACCCCACTACTGTCCCATTGTGAGCACTTTTGTGCAAAGGTAGCTGCCATGTTTGATCTCAGCTGCTGTTAGAAAAAACATACAACAAAAGAACAGGGTCTGTGCATTAGCATGACGTGAAATACAATCAGGACCAAGTGTAGTTTGTTGCAAGTCCTTTGTTTCTCTGCTCATGTTGTGATGCCCATTTGTTCAGAGTTTAGATATAAAAGTAAAAAATGGTGCATAGTGCCATCAGTTTCCAGAGAAAGCTAACTGATGTGAGGCTGGGAACACGTTGCCTGATGTTTTTTGTTTAGTTTTGTTGAGCCTGTGCACAGTTGCAGCCTCAGATTCCTGCTTGTAACTGATGAGAGTGGAACCCGATGAGGTCTTCTGCTCCTGTAACCCGTCCTCCTCAGGGTTTGGTGTGTTGTGTAGTCTGAGATGCTTTTCTGAACAGCACACTTATAAAGAGTGATTATTTTAGGTGGCAGAGACTTCCTGTGGTGTCAAACCAGACTATTAATGGTTTAGAGCATTTAGTAATAAAAAAATAAAATAAAATAAAATAAAATAAAATAAAAAATTAAAGTAAATAAATAAATAAATAAATAAATAAATGATTAAAATAAATTAGATTCATTTTAGTGTCAGTTCTGCTTGAGGAGACATCTTATTGTCCATATCCATATTCATATATTTATATTTATCTTTGTTATATTTTTCTCTTTTTTTTTTCATTTTGCTTGTATACATAATTCTATTTTCTTTAAATTTTTTATTTTGACATTTTGTACAGTCATAAAACAGTCGAAAAGCACTTCACTGTTTGTCCCACTGTGTATGCTTGTGTATGTGACAAATGAATTCGATGAGAGATCTGAGGAGAATGGTCAGTCTACTTTGAGCTGAAAGGACAGCTGTGGTAAATAAAGATCTGCTCATCCCGAAAATCGAACCAAGCCTTCAGCAAGCTTTAAACTCTACAGCAATCCTGCCCAGGCAGCTACTAAGGATGACTGAAGGCTGTAAATCCATGGTGTCTTGTTATTCTTGTTATATATATATATATATATATATATATATATATATATATATATATATATATATATATATATATATATATATATATACATATACCCTAATCATATCTGTATCTGTATCTATTTACAGCATTGTTCATTCCGAATCATGTATTTGTATTGGGTTACATCCCTACATAGCAAGTCGCTCTAAAAGGCATATTACTTTAGATAAATTTCATTAGAAAAGCTAATTTGCAATGTGATGAAGCAAGTTACAATTCCGCTTACTAGCTATTAAAGATTACTGCGCAGCAGGACATTGTCCTTAAGCTTACGCTAAATAAGTATGTTCCCATCCCCATTTAATTAACATGCTCTTAATAACGGTGTGGAGGGAACACACTGGTCTCCTGTGCACCTGCACACACAGGATGCTGCCTCCGTGCTCTCTTTCAGGACCACCTTCATACCCAGAGGTTGCCTCCTCAATGCAGGAGCCCATAAATGAAATTAAGGTGTCAATTAGTCAATTACGGCATAATAACTCGGAGGGCAGACGTTTAGAGGCCGAGTGCACCTCAGCTAAGTTCATTTCCTCCGGTCCAGGAGCCTGCATTTGGCACACGTCACTCTCCGGCCCAGAGCCGCTGCACACGGCCGACCGCCTCGCTAATTCTGTTTACCGCTGGATATCTTTTTGGATCAACAATTTCCTTTCATGGTTTATGGCTTGTTGTTTTTGTTTTTTTTTTTATATAATTTTTTTTTATTCCAGATGCAAGGATGCCGTTTTTCTCCTTCAATATGGCTTCAGAGAATTTTATAATTTAGTAATTAAAATCTTTGATAGGCTCTAGAAATTGCATCTAATTGAATTTAATGGGGAGATGAATTTCAATTTTATTTGATTACCGGGAACCCTGGCATAGGTATTTATGGAAAAAAACTGTACAAAAATATGCTGTGTGGGCTAAGATGGCATAATAAAATTAGAGATAATCAGATTTCTCTGTCATGAATTTCGCTCTAATTTCACTATAATTTTCCATTAGATAGCTGGTTTACAAATATTTGCTCATCTACGATGGAAGAAGCTATCTGTCTAAAGCGATTATGGTCAAGGCCTTCAGAAATGTGGCCCTTTCTCTCTGTGTTTTTAAAACCAGATTGCGTGGGACCAAAATTAGGCAGATTGCATTAGGACCGTCTGCATCCGGGAGAGATACTGAAACATAATGATTAGAGGCAGGGGATGAAAGCCGTGTCAGGAAAAAGGGTTTCGTCAGTGAACGATGTTTTTAAAGTGGAGCTCAGGTTTATATATCCTCGGCACAGGAGCGATGTTTGCATCTCTGCACTTGCGCCTGCTACACGTACAGTATATGCAAACAAGACGCTGCTGATTGTCTGCTGCGTTTGAGTGGCATCTCCAAACCGGTAAACTAATTTCATCGAGTCGTTTCCGCTTTTTAAGATCACTACCAGCAATCAGAACGATGGCCAAATAGTCGGTGATGAGTTCCAGCTGCCACTGTTTTAGACGTGCTCGGGGTTTAGTATGCAAGATGCTCCCCCTCAAATAAATAAATAAATAAATAAATAAACAAACAAGGCTTTCCATCCAGACGTGAGGGGGAATAATATCCAGCATCACAAACTTGCTAGAACAATACAAGGGCAAACGCTTTCTTTGGCCTTCTTTTCAAAACCCCGTGCTACACTCCAGCTTTGTCACATTCAATTTCCTGTCAATTTCACCATCCAGACTTGAGAAAAGTGGCTGGGAAAAAAAAAAAAAAGGAAAAAAAGTTCAGCCTTATATTTAGCACTGAATAAAATTCTCAACAGGCGACCTTTTTTCACTCAAGAAAGATGATGATACTCGTCTCTGCGTGTCTCTTCTCCATTTTTTTCTCCTCCTCCTGCTCTTTTCGGCTACACCTCTCAGTTGCCCACTCAGTCTGCGCTGCCCCACTGGCTGAGACAGCGAGAGGGTTCAAACACAATCTAACTCCCAGCAAAGGTCAGATTTCTCACTCCGCATGGCCCCGGGCCTCGGGCACAAAAGCCCCTCGATTCACATCTTTCAAGCGGGCGTGGGCTTTTGTCCTGCCGGAGCGAGGCGCTTGGAGCGGGCGGCCATCAGACCAGCCCCTCCTGGAGTGCGCAGTCAGGGGCAGCTAAACGTCTGGCCCTTGCGTCCCTTTGACTGATGCGGCCCTGCCATGTCACAGCCCCCACCTCGCTCGGCCCCATGCCCTCATGCCCCCATGCCCCGAGCATCCCATCATAATAGGCCACATCAAACGGCATTCAGCTCCTCTCCGAAAAAACAGAGACGGCAGCGGGGGAAAAAAAAAAAAATAAGATCGCCCACCCGTGTTTGCCTCGGCATACGGTGCAGTCAAGTTGATCTGCCTGCACAGGAATTGCACAACATGTCCTGGTGTTGCATGCAGACCCGTGAGTGAGGAATCTCAAAACTATGTACGAGAAACTCACACATTCTTCCTTTTATCCGAAGACGGTGTTTGTGGTCAGAAACGGTAGCTGATATATACAGAGGATTTTTGGTTTTAGTACAAGTTGTGAAAGCTCGGTTTGAGACTCGGAGAGTGTGAGAGTCTAACTGCCATGGGCTCTCGCCGCTTTAAGGTGGGAACATGTGACCATTGTTTGATTATGACTCATCCTCCTAATTACTGAATCAACCAAAACCTGTTTTCTGCATACTGTATGTGAGGCAGCAGTTAGCAAACAGGAACTAGGGATTGACTCATTTCACAGAATTATAAGCCATCACCTAAAATATACATTTCCTCTTTTCAAAACATTTTTTTTTTTTTTTTTTTTGAAGTTTTAGTTTTGATCTATATAGCAGAGCTCTGTACACACTCTATACACTTCCGGCGATGGGCTCGTCTCCTCGTTTCGGCTCGCTCCGTGCCGTATCCCGCGTGTCCGGAAACATCCAAAAAGGACTACATTTCACTTTGTGGAATTATGCTAATTGGGGAAATATTGTGAAAATGTTCAGTGAACACTTTGCATGCCACTATGGAAGAAACTGCCAGGCAAATAAGGGCCTTGTCTTATAAAGTATTCATTGCCACCTGGTAACGGCCGCCGTTTATCATTTCACCTGAAATTACAATGAAAACTGATACCTTATCAGAGGGACAGAGGGACAGACAGAGAGGAGGGGAAGAGTAAAAAAAAGAAAGGGAGGGAACGAGTGAAGGAGGGAGGGAGAGGGGGAAGGAGGGAGGGAGGGACGAGTGTTCGGGGGATGGTTAGGCTATAGGGTTTTTTCTCTCTCTCTCTCTCTCTCTCTCTCTCTTCATAATTTAACCAACTGTTCTCAGATCAGGTTACTCACTCCACTTAGTATGATGTTCAGCTCTGCCTTCAGAATATTACAGCAATTATAGATCGCTTGTTTGTTTTTGGATATACTGTTATATTTTCATTTTAGATCTGATTTTATATGAACTTCAATTCCGTCCGGTTTTTTTTTTTTTTTTATTCCTCAACTTTTCAAGTTTATTGCTAGTTATTAAATGTCACCGAGAAAAACTTCCTGTTTTCTTGAATATAAGTCTAGATAGCATTTCCCCTCCGCCGAGGCGACGCGTGAACCCTCAATGAAAAAGATAAAGAATTCCATTTGGTGGCAGAAATGCTGGAATATAAAATATGTAATGAGCCATGCAGACATTTTTTTTTTTTTTTTTCTCGCAACCCTCCACTTCTCCCTCCCTCCTTATTTGCTCATTTGCATGGGGCTGGACTCAGCCTGCCCCCTCGAGTGTGGGACAGCCTGTAGAAAGCAGAGAAAGAAAAGCCCGACCCACTGAGGGGAGGAGGAAAAAAGTCTGCTCCAGTTCCTGCTCTTCCGTAATTTCCTATCGCCAACTGCTTGGGGTGTGTGTGTGTGTGTGTGTGTGTGTGTGTGTGTCTGTATGTATGAGTGAGTGTGTGAGCAAACTAGAGAGCGAGCGAGAGAGAGAGCCAGAGAGAGAGAGTGTGAGTGAATGAGGGGGCCATCTCTGTATTCTCTCACCTTCACCCCCCCCTCATCAAAACGCAAGGAGGAGGGGCCAGAACGAGCTGCCAATCAACTTCACTCGTGGCAGCCGGCATTATCTCGCCTGAAAACTATTGACAGATTACATGTCAAGGAGTTTAGTACATGATTGAGAGAGAGAGAAAAAAAAAGACTCTTTATTGCCCACTTATTCTAGTCTGAATTTCCCGCAGGCCAGATTCCTCTCTGATGATTTTCACACAGAGTTCGTTGTATTATGAAAGTTACATGCTTGGGAGGATTTAACTTCGACTCTCCTGAATATGGTAAGTGCTCCTCTTCTTCTTCTTCTTCTTCTTCTATTTCTTCTTCTTCTCCTAACTGTCTGTTGTGCTTTCACGTGAAAGGTGCGTCTGTATTACACACTGTTTATCGAATAGGGAAGTTGCTTGTGTTTTAGTGTGTGTGTGTGTGTGTGCGTGTGTTCCTGAGTGTGTGTGTGTGTGTGTGTGTATGCGTGCGCCTTTATTTATAACTGAGTGACAGATCCCGGGGCTGATTACAGTATTAAATATGATCCTTTCCCTCACCTCTCCATTTTCCTTTTTCAGTACTTAAAAAAAATAATATATGTAAGAGACACTCGACAGGTCTGAGAAATCAGAAATAGGAGAGCTTTCATTTTTATACCTGGAAGTATCTCAATTTATTTATTTACTGGTCTGTGTTATTGCCGTATGTCACGTCATGTCGTGTGTGCCTCGTCTCCTCTCTGAACTCGCTCGCTCAATTTCCTTTCTGTCTACAGGTTTATCTGGGGTTTATTTCATTTTCGGGATGTTAAAGGCGTGCTTATAGAAGGATAGGATTAAGGATAGAGTTAACAAACACAGGTATGCGAAGTCGAAGCGCTCGGCGTGGCCTAAGGGTTTGTTGCCAAGGGGACTGAACAAACAAACTGTTGTGCCGGCTTTGTTTTGACACATGTAAGGACACACAGAACAAGTGATATCCCACTCTTTATCCCCGCGTCCCCCCGTTTAGGGATATTTCTGCGTATGTGAAACTGATCTCCAGAGCTTAGTATATCCTCTGTTTTTTTCCATGATGTTTTAGGGAAGATTTAATGCCTCGGGAAACATTTTTTAGTCGGGTCCAGGAACTTTTCATTACAATCCTGTAAATAGAAAAACGTGCTTTAGATTAATTTTTTTAAATGTCTTATGAATCATAGTCCAGATTGGGATTAAAGATAGAAATGAAGATATAGAGTCTTGTGTGTGTGAATATGATATTTTGGATTTATGCTCTGCTTTTAGGGTTGAATCGATTTTTTTCAGTATATTAATAATCAACGTCTGAATTTAAGCTGAACTTTTTTCTGTCTATAGAGTTTTTTTTAAAGCATGTTTTTAATTCTTTATCATTATTAATAAACCTTTTTCCCCACGTCGATTTGCATTTTTATTAATTATTATTTATTATTAGGACCGATTTCCTACGCCTTTTTTTTTGTTTTGTTTTTTGTCTTGCTTGTTTTATTTCTTTCTTCTTTTTTTTTTTTTTCCACACAATCAACCCTCTATGTATTTAATAAGCCATAAAAAAGAAGTGAGAAAAGCAGAAAAGGAAACTTTATGTACGCTCTTACTCAAACAGAGCACAGTCTACTGAATTCTGGGAATCAAGCTTTTTTTTTTTTTTTTGGTAATAATTGCAAAACCCCCCAGATGTACCGTGTAAGTTTTTTTGTTCTATATGTTATTTTCCCTGTGGTTTTTCTGATACCAGCTGTTCAAAAGGACACTGAATAGGTCCAAAGACACACCCTGGGTTTTCAGATCTTTTTAGTTCTCTGCACTCTGTTCGGACTGCACATGATTTTACGACTCGTCATTCACTACGCTGGCTTTTCTTTCCCTTTTGGAGTCTGAGTGTGTAGATTTAATCCACCGCCAGCACCTTTACAGGCTGAAAGAAGGAAGAAAAAACACACACACACATATATATATATATATATACAAGTCAAGGTCTGGAGCCCTCGATAACCTTCATCACAGTTTAGCAACAAGCGAATCAACTTGATGTCTTAAGCAATAAAAAGCCTGGTGCTGTCTTAAATCGCCGGCCCTTGGATGACAGTAAATTTACATTTTTTAATTAAATGAGCTGGATTTTTTACGAGGAGGCTGGACTATGCTAATGGGAATGTTGTGTACTGCAGATTAACAGAGTTTTTGGAAATAAATTTAGAAGGAGGACAGTGGAAGGGAGAAGGGGGAACCAGGCGTCAGGTTTAACCCCTTTTCATCCCACTTCTCCACCGGGACACAGAGCGAAGGACTGAAATGTAAATACATGAATTAGAATCCTATATCTTTAATCGATTACGGGTCTGACTCAGTTGAGGGGGAAAAAGTGCTTAGAATGGAATTGCTACCTAAAAATCCAAATTTCTTTCTTCAATCTTTTCTTTTTAATCATATATATATATATATATATATATATATATATATATATATATATATATTCCTGCCATTCATGCAAAAACAATTCTTTCTATTTTGTTTAGGCTTAAATCGGGCAGTTGGATACAAAATGCAGAACTGGAGATTCTATTGTAATAACTTACTTTTATGTAATGACTCAAAGTAGAGCTTGATTTTACGTGGCTTGTATTTAAGGAGTTATGTATAAAAAGAAAAGAAAAGAAACAGAAGAAGAAGAAGTCAGAGGAAAAAAGAGAGATGGACAGTTGAGACGGACAGCTGGCTGAGCCGCACCGCCGGGTGTGTTGTGATCAGATGCAGACCCCAATATATTATAATTAACATCCAAATACCTGCTTATCTTTAACCTGTTTACCTACAAAATAAATATATTTTAGGAAGAGGAAAAGAGAGGGATGGTGAAGTACGGAGGTGTTTAAATGACGTTTTGTGAGTGTTGGAGTTGTGGGAAGAAACTATCCTTCTCTCCTCTCCTCTCCTCTCCTCTCCTCTCCTCTCCTCTCCTCTCCTCTCCTCTCCTCTCCTCTCCTCTCCTCTCCTCTCCTCTCTTGTGCACTCATGCAGACGCTCGGTCCTAATTAAAAGCTCAAAGCATTTCTGTCACCAATGCACAGTAATAGGCTAATTAATACTGCAAGAGGAAGTATGCGTAAATAACAAACGTCATACCTTTAGGCCCTTATAGCTTTTAACTTCTCAGTATTTTTATATCTATTATTATTATTATTATTATGATTATTATTATTATTACCAACATCACAGCTTTTTCCTCATCAGGCGTCTTCTTGTCGTTATTCTGCAAAGACACCAAGTCAGCCTGTCAGCTCCGAAAGTTTAGCATCTTATCTCTTATTGTTAGCGCAGCTCAACAAGAAGCGTGACAAATGACATTTGAAATTCAAAAGGGAGCCGTTTCCTCTTAACGTCCGTTCCGCGGACTCCGTACCACTCCGTATTATTCCACGGAAAAGTGACAAAGTTCCGCCTAAAGATGCTCCCCCCCCACAAAGGGCTCGTAGAGCGGCTCTATTTCACGTTTATGATCTTCCACATGAAATTCTAATTTCATGCAAAGTGGGAGAGAGGAATAATCTGCCGCCGCTGATATGGCATATAAGAGAGAAAAGAGGAATACGAAGAAGCAATTAGCACGGTGTAAAATACCTCAGTCCGTTTGTCTGAAAGCATGAGCTCCACTGGCCTAGAATGAAATTTGCATGCTTGGCTTATCGACGCACACTTATTAGGCCGTCTGAAAGGAAGATTAAGCCAGCACAAAATGTGGCGTCTAATCCTTTTAAACGTGGCAGGAGGGGGGTTTAAGGTGGGAGCGACCCTGTGGGCAGGTTGGAGGCAGGAATGGTATGGTCGTTAAAGTCAGGGGCAGTCTGCGCTGCTCAGGCTTGCGGTTTAATTCCCATGAAGAAGCGTGCACTCGTTTCTTTAGACTTTATTTCGGGCCACGGGTTTGTGGGCGAGGCTTTGTGAAATTGGGAAGAGCTAATTATGCCCGGTTTCAGCAGGATTTATGAGCGGCAAGCGAGTGTAGTTTTATATACAATTCAAAAGACTTACTGTCCATCGTACATGCTTACAAATAAAGATGTCATGATGGACGGTTCTGTGAGGAAACTTTAACATCTATTGAATGTTTCCATCGAGCAAAAGTAAGGTGCTAAAAATGTTTCATATGGCACTGAGAAATAAAGGTTCTTTCAAAAACCCCATTTACGGGAAGGTTCTTTGAGGAAGCAGAAATCTGGTTCTTCTGCAGCATCACTTTGAAAGGCCCTTTATTTTAAGAGTGTATATTTTTATATGTGACATAAAAGCGTATTTCTGTCCATCGGCATGAATAAAGTTTATCCGGCTCGTTCAACGACAGAGTCGCTTTCAGTAAACATCATGACTCGCGCATGTTAAGCCATATAAGAGTCCTGCGACGCTGTTTAACTGCTTAGCGACTGCTGTTATAGCACTGATTGACTCAGCTAATAGACTGATAGTTTATCTGTAAGTCAGAGGTCCTTGTCTTCTTATCTTCAACCCAAAACTCAGGGGTCAGGACAGGCTGGGAAAGTTCACGTGAGCTGGTTTGGGTGGTCCTGCGCTGCACACTGCTTGTGCCATCAATCAGCGTCAAAATTTGTCAAGCTGTAATTGGTGCACGTCACTCTAGCTAATAGATCATGTAAGGACACAGAGCGACGGCTGAAAAACACGCTCAAAGTGCAAGCTGACGCTTTCTGCTTTTCCCCCCATTGATAAGAAAAAGAAGTGCAGGGCTGTGTGTTCTCTGTCACCTTCATCCTGAGAGAGTGTTTGCACTGGAGCGCCACCGGGCCGATATCCTGTCCTCTCTGGTAATTGACTGCAAACAGGGGCGCTCGCGTCTGAAAGCTCCCCTGACGCGGGTCCCCGCGTTCTGTGTGTTTTTTCCTGTGACATTCTATTCACTTGGGTCAGTAGCAGGCAGCAGCAGCAATAATTACTGTCTGTACATGATAAATCTGAAGCCCAGCTGTTCCGTTCTGTCACGGACTACACAGTGTAGAGCGGCGAGGGGGGACGAGGAGAGCGTGGTGGGGGTGATGGGGCTCAGGAGTTTGCTGTTTGACTGAATTTTTTTTTTTTTTAAACTCTGTAACTTGATAGGATTACATGGTTCTAGGGTCTACACCTGTTAAGAGGCTGTTAACAGAACAGTTGGCGGTCTCATGCTGGAGCTTAGTGTTATATATATATTTTTTTTACTCTGTCCTCTTTTGGGATTTTCTCTCTCCACACACACACCGCCAGGGGTTTCTCCATTCTCCAGGCTCTTTCTTGGTAAGTAAGGAGATTAAGGAGGAAGAGGGCAAGGTGATGTCACCTCATGGTGGCTATCAAAGCTGAGATTTTACAGCAAGGCCTCTAAACAGGTCAGCCGGCAATCAGGTTGTGTTTGCTGTTGTCAAGATGACACGCGCGACTGCTGGCTTCGTAAATTGCTGTGACTCGAATGCTCAAGAAAGGAAAAAAAAGATGAACTCTGACACTCCGTGTGGATCAAAAAAAAGAAAGAAAGAAAGAAAAAAAAAAGTTTTGGGGCTCTTGCAGGTTTTTCCATTCTCATCAGGCAGCTTGTGAAATGAGTCAAAGACAATGTCAGCTCTCTGGCAAACAAGCAACCTGACACCAGGCTTGTGCCGTATTATTTGTACAATTTTATGCCCATCTATTCATATGCAGTGAGTAATGAATTAAAGGGCATCCGAGGCTGCAGAAGCCAGCCTTGTGTCTCGACATGATTTAGATATTTTCCACAACTGCTCAGAACACGACAAATGCCACGTTACGGTGTAGAGACTCTACAAGCAGAATAAGAATCATTGTTTCGTTTCCAGTACGTCTCAAACGTCATCTTCGAAGCGTCACGCGCTTAGCCCGAAAATTCGAGTAAAAATGCTAAGGACTTGTTTATTGTGCCTGTATTGCTTCACAACCATGTTTGGCTTCTCTGCGCTCTCAACACCTGTCCCTTCTCTTGTGCTGGGATTTTCTATATTTGGCTGTAAGTTGGGTTCATCATTTGCTGCAAAAGGGCACTGTTTCTTACTGGAGAGAGATAGGGAAAGATAGAGAAGGAAGGAGGGAGGGAGGGGGGGGGGCGAGAGATCTAGCCATGTGTGGTAGGAACTTTTTTTTTTTTTATCTCAAAATTTTCGATAAAAGTAATTTCCCTTTCCCAGCTCAATAGAATCTTTGTGATGAAACAGTGTGTAAGGTACGATAAAAAACAGTCCAGATCAAGCCAGTAAAACTGACATTATATACTATCTATAATTACACAACATGACTCCATAGCTATGTATTTCTGCAACCGACAGTAATCTTATCTAAGACAAGGAGGAGGAGAAGGAGGAGGAGGAGGGAAGAAATGTTTAATAATCATAATTCAGGGAGTTTTGATGGTCCTGATAAGTAATCTAGGCCTGCTGATAAATAAAGGAACAGAATGACTTTCAACTAATTCCCCTCCCTGCTGAGCGATGAGGGTTCACCAAGTGTCCTGTCCGTGCGAATCCCCACTCTAGCTGCTCTACGGAGGGAAATAAGCAGCACGGCCCTTAATTGTTTGGGAAGTATGGCCCCTCTCGGCCCGCCTGCGCTCTCCCCTCTCCCCTGCTTCATTTCAGAGACAGGCCTCGGCTGCCCGAGAATGGCGTTAATTTTTTTATTACCTGTTTGACTCTCAAGCCTTATTACTGTAGCCCCTTAATGTTCGGCGTAACCGTGGAAACCGGATGAATAAACGTCCGCAAAAGAAAATGAGATGATTAAACAGGTCACCCTTGCAAAACAAATTCGCTCGGCCGAGCGCAATTTGTGTGCCGTGCGCCTGACTTAACAGTTTGCTAACAAGCGCACTGTTTGTAGGAGAAATTTGGAGGAAAGAAAGGAACACTGAACACAGCGTAATCCGTTAAGGAAAAACAGATGCAAATTCTTAAAGTGTTACTTTACGTATTGTGTTACAGCCGATCTCGTTTCCTATTTCTCTGTACGGTATGATATTGTTCAACTCTTTTAGTTTTTATTTATTTACATTTTTTACAAATTTTACACAAATCTTTATTTATATTTACGGAGTCAGTGAATGTGCTTGGTGCTTAATACAAGTCCATATGGGATCAATGTCCTGTTGAGGCCTTCATCATGCGGGTGGAATACATATACATAGTCTCCTCTGTGTGTCTAAGTTTTGGATCCCTTTTTTACTTTCTTTTTCCTCCCAGACTTTTTTCTCTCTGTTCATTTTAATATTCTAATCTTCGACACCATAGTCGCTCCTGCTCTCTTCTCCATTGTCATAAGACGTCGTTCTAGGACAAGAGTAATCGATTACAGATCCCCGAAATGAGTAATAAGAGATAAGGAAAGTCACTTATTACATCCTTAATAAGAAGTTTAAATGCAGCGTTACAGACCGTATGATTCATAGATCGTAGATTATTTTGTATTCTTAATGATAACCTTGCTGTTTATTGTAAATAAGATTCTTGACAGTGGCGATTTAGACACTAGGTGAAAGGTATCTGTGGATTTTTTTGGAGCAGCAGCAATGCCTTTGGGATCTTCTTTATGGAAGTGGAGCACTTGAGGGTGTTGGCTGAAACACTTTGTGCCATTCCTAAAAAGCAAGCCCATGATCGTCTCAATTGTGTCTCTTTCCAATAAGAGAGATGGATGGAGAACGTCTTGGAGATCTTCCTAACCAGCAGAGAGGCACATTTTCAGAGAGAGAGAGAGAGAGAGAGAGAGAGAGTGCTCCTACCCCACTGCCAGAGTGTCTATGGCAGAAACTGAAAAGCACTTGTGCATTATTGATGTTTTAATTTGTGCAAATGCCCGAGTCTTTGTTAAGTGATTATAGTGCTGTGCAGATAGAAGGCAGGTTCTCAGGGCAGAAACAGGAGCTGGTGGCCCGGTTCAGGGCAGCTGCCCCACCCTGGCACCATCCGGCACAAAGATGGAAAAATATCAACGTGTCACTGATTAAAAAAAAAAGAGAGAGGCAGTTGATCTTTTGTACTTATTATTTTTCTTCTGTCAGCTACACCTCTCCCATTTATGGTGGCGGTTTATAGGCCTTTTACATCCCTTATCAAAAATTATTTGATGTAAATATAATAGAACTGACCTGAAAAGCCCCATAAGCAAATAAGGTGTGTGTCACGCCAGCAGCTGACCTTGGGAAAGAATGCTACAGTAAGTTATAATGTCTCACGCTAGAACAACAAACCCATAAAACAATAGTTTCGGAAAGTGAGCTGGTTTAGGTAAATACGAGAGAATGATGGCTTTTTTATACTAGGCCACGTCATAAATGTTTCCATGATGCCTTGCCTCTTTTCTTTTCTTTTTTCTTTTTTTAACTGCAATTCATTAATGCTTGTGCTACTTTTAGTTTAAACAAAAGATTCAGGTGGATCATGAAAAGGAATAGGAGGGAGTGTGGTTAATTCTCGGGCAGAAAATGAATGTGCATGAATGCCGGTTGTGTATCATCAGGAGGACTGTCACTAATAATACCTAATTTGAGTGTGTGTGTGTGTGTGTGTGTGTGTGTGTGTGTGTGTATTGTGAAAGCACATTGAGTAATATTTCTAGTATTCAGAAGCTGAATACTCAAAAGTATCCACACCTTTACACACCTGGTTTACCCACGGCTTTTCATCCAAACTGGTTTTCAGTTAACTTTATATACATATCTTTTAATATGCTTTACACACACACACACACACACACACACTCATGTGACAGGTACATATTTATATCAAGAGAAGAAATGAGTAGAAATGAGAAATGGGTGAATTTCCCTCTGAATCTCTGAGACTGGGCTGTTTTTCAGTAGAAAGTGTGCCTCTCTCTCTTTCTCTCTCTCTCGCTCTCTCTCTCTCTCTCTCTCTCTCGTTCTTTCACTCACACACACACACACATATGTCTTAGTATCCTTAGTAGGACCTTCCACTGACATTAATAATCAAGCTAATTAATGCTATGCCAGCTATACACCTAATCATAACCCTAACCTTAACCTCCATAAAGAAAAGAAGAACATTTTACCTTTTCTCTCTCTCTCTCTCTCTCTCTCTCTCTCTCTTTTTTAATACAAACTGCTGTTGTTTCCCTCATAGGGATCAGTCCGATGTCCCCACAAGGTCAAAACTATATATTCCCCATCTACATTTAGTCCCTAGCAAGATATAAAAACTTGTCCCCACACACACACACACACACACACACACACACACCGCCTCCGTCTACATTTACAGCTTTATTAAGCTGTCTCATGAAGGCTTAGCAAGGAAATACAGTGAAAAGAAAAGACACATATTACTTTGATGATCTGATGTCATTTGTGGACTCCACACACGTAGGCTTCATTGTGTGTGTGTAAAGGAGAGAGAGAGAGAGGGAGAGGGTGAGAGAGAGAGAGAGAGAGAGAGAGAGAGGAGGGGGACGACGGTTCTGAAATGTGGGATTTCAATTAGCTGCGTAATCTGAACCTGCCTGCTTTGATCGGGCCATTTTCTGAATAAGAACAGCAGCACTTGTAAAACATTAATTACACACATATTTTTTTTTCTCTCTCTCTTTTTTTTGTACATTTTTTCAAAACATAAAGGTTTAAAGTGTGCTTTATTTGGCACTCCTTGAAAGAAAGAGCGAAAGAAAGAAACTCACCTCGCACCAAAATCGCTATTTGAACCCTCGGCGTCAGGGATGAAAAGAGTGGGAAAGGAAGTGGATGTATGATATGAAAAATCCCTCGTTCAAATATCAAGTAAAGAAATGCGGCTGTCAGTGAAAGACTAGCCTTCTCTCTCTCTTTTTTTTTTTTTGCACGCATTTCTCAGTGACAGATGACATTTAGGCCATCTATTGGATCACATTTCTGACATTATCTCTTATTTCACTGAAGCCAGGATTTATTAATAATTCATGCAAATGCTGGGAGGGTGCTGATGAGGGAAGAAAAAAAAAAAAAACAGATAAATTAAAAGAATTATTTGCTCTAATTGTTCGACACCTACTTGCTTTATTGGCTTTGTTAAGACTTCTGGTTAATCGATCAGGTCCTGGTTTAAGGTTTAGTTGAATCAGTGAATATTGGGGAATATTCCGGAATAGAAAAGTGAGTGTGTGTGTGTGAGACAGAGTGTGTGTGTGTGTGTGTGAGTGAGTGAGTAAGTGTGTATGGATCTGTAGAGGAAATTTGATTTACTTCTGCTAAGCAGGCCTGTGTATATTCTCAGACTGAAATGTATACTGGATGCTCACATGTTGAGCCTCGTAAAGGTTTTAATCCGACTCGTCGTTTTTTTCTTTTTTTTCTTTGCTGGAATGTTCCGTGCCTCTTCACGATCCTCCAGCAGCTTCCTGGAAGCACTGACAGACTGTGATTATGGTGTTTATTTGTCACATTTTCTCTATTCTGGATGGAAGGGGCAGAACCGATGACACGTTTCGAGTCATCCCAGCTGAAAGTACACCTACGTCGAAAGAAACAATGTGTGTAAAGTACGTGTTTCGGGACCTGTTTTTACATGTTCGCTAGTTTTCTGTATGTTTCTGCGACGAACGCTCGTACAGGAGATGCATTGAGTGCCATAACTCGCACACGCAGCCAGGCTAAAATCAATTGGAATGGATAGTTAAGCTGGCGCTAAAAATCAATGAGCAATTCATGTCCTTGATCACACTGTGTCATCTCTCTCAGTGTTGGAGCTCGGGGGCCGGCAGAGCATGACCGCCCCCTCCTCTCCACACATTACTGTTATTTGGCTTCGAATGGTGGATATATAGATGTGTACAGAATCTACACGTGGGAAGTCTTGTGGAAATTTCTTCTCCTTATTACGCATAAGCCTCGACGCCTTGACGTCAATTAAAGTGCAAGCAAGCTATATGCATGTACTATATATGTCTGTGGAGAGAGACAGCGAGAAAGAGAGAGAGAGAGAGAGAGCATTAACCAAGTTTCAGCAATAGTTCAATTCAATTCACTTTTATATCTAAAGTGCTTCTATCAATAGAAATGTACAGAAAAATGTTAAACCAGGATATAAATGATATTTTATCGTTTTAAGTAAGGAAAACGTTATAAGGAAGACACTTTGAACTCAAAAGGGAATCCGTCCTCATCTGAAGCGAGACCAGAGAGTGTGATTATACCATCCTACCGTCTCCCTTCCACGATCAAAGTGTCCAATCAAGCAGCCAAGATTCATTATAACGTGACGTCTATCCTGTTAACGTTACGTTATGTCTGTTCACGGACGGAGACGTGAGCTCGAAAAACCTCGGAGTAAAAATTTCTAAATAGTAATTTTGTCCTTATTAATGTCATTAGTGCAACAGTCAGCATGGATCAAATCAGCAGCTGACTGAAGGAACTCCCCTGCCTCGGCACAATGACGGGATGGTGTCATGACTGATTTGAGCCTTGCGCGTTGATGGCTGAGATTTTCGACTGTTCTCGGCGCTCATGATGCCTATGGTCGTTCGGATCCACCCCCCCCCCTCCATCCATATATCCCTACGTTTCTATTTCCATTCCTCTTGTATCTTGGAGCAGTGTGTATTCTTAGACCAAAGCACTTATTCTGATGATTTCTCTGTATATTTAATATTATTATGTAAAAAAATAAAAAAATAATACCCCTTTAGACCAGAATCTATTTTGTATTTTTTTTTTTCAACTCTAATTATCTTTACAATTTGGATTGGACTTTGAAATAAATGCTGGAAAATAATATCATTTGTGCTATCGCTTTCATAATCTCCCCGCTTGCGTGAGAGGGAAACAGAGGGACATGAATGGACACAGTCATCCACGACGGCTATGTGACACAGTTAATAATGCAGAGCTGCTATTGGACACTGCTGTGATAAAAGATGACAATGGATGACATTTGTGAGCCTAAGCCTCACTGCGATCGATGTGTGTTAAAAGGCACCGGACGCACGACGATGATGGCGTGGTGTTTTCAAAGAGGTGGAAGGAAAAAAACCATTTTTTTTTTATTTCTTTTCCACCAAGAAAAAGGTGAAAAGCTCGTTGTGAGCGCTGGTGCTGTTCGGTAACTCGTGCTTTCAGGGGTCGTAATTTGTTAAACATTTGCATAACCTCTCAAAGAGCAGTTGTTTGGCACAACAGGTGTCTCTCTTTTTTCCTCTCTCTCTCTCCTCACGGCACTAATGTTGTAAAGGGCACTCTGTCACACAGGGTGAAGGCTTCAGATTTAGAGGAAGGGCCTTCGCACCAGTTGTCTGATGAGATCGAAAAAAGCGTGTGAGAGAAGGCAGCACATGGCCTGCTGACTCGCTGAGGTGACATGTCCTCAAGCAGCTGGGGCTTTTATTTTTTTTAAGAAAGAGGGTATTTTTCCCCTCTTTTCCAAAAGGCTATGCTTGAATGTTTGTGACAACTGGGATGGAGTAGTGCGCATGGCATGCACACCAGCGTGTCCTCCAGCAAGGCCAGTCAGTGGACAAGAAGATTTCAGCACCATTATTTTAATTACACAAACATTTTCTGGAATACACCCAATGACGTTGGCTTGTGTTTAATTGTAGAGGCAGAATAATACGATCCTCTGGGTGTGCGAGTGTGTAAAAACACACCTTTGAGTCACATCAGTTTTGCTTGCGTTCTCTCCTTCTCTCGCTTTGCTCCCCTCCCTCTCTCTTTCAATCCATCTGCATCATGTCGATCTGTCAGGCTGCCAGTGTCTGTTCCAATTAGATTCCACTTAATACACGTAACCTCGATTAACATGCAATCAAGCTCAGATAAATCACGTCCTTTAAGTCTCCCCCCACTCTGCCACCGCCGCCGCCGCCGCCGCCGTTCCTCCTGCATCATCCTGTTTTCTTCACCAGAACATTTTGCCACCTTTTCGAGCCTGAGATCTCACAGATTCGAGCGTGGCTTGTTTGGCGTTTTCCCCCTTGAAAATATTCCTATCTCTGAATTTCAGTATGATTTTAAATCATTTCTTTTATAAACGTCCTCGGAAACCTAATTAGGATTTCCAAATTTCTGGATGTATCCAAAACAAAAGTTGCATTTGCTCTTGGGTGGCTCGTCAGGAAGCGGCTGAAAAGTGAAATAATTAAATAAATTGATATTAAAACCAAAAAACAACCCAGGGTAAGATAGAAAACACCTAGACATAGTGCTCAGGGGTGCTCTTTTATTAATCAAGGCAAAAGTGCTAACATTGGCATGTTGAACAGATTAGAATTTTAATAACAGGCCAGGTTAAAGTGCTGGCACGTCCATGAAGAGATCCTGTCAGTCGGGAACGGCTCACGCACAACACACACCCCTCCCTCGCCTTTTTCCCGAGCTCTGTGTGTCCTCCTCAGTGCTGATAAACACAGGCCTCCTCCTGTGGGGCCACGGAGGACGATTAGGACTTCACCTCTTCATCAGATAGTGCACGAGTACTTCTCATTATTAACCCACACTGCGTCCAGCTCTCCAGCCTGAGAGCCGGGTTTTACCCCACGGCTTCGTCTCAACAATCCTCACACACACACACACACACACAAGGTGGAAGTGACGGGAAACGTCTCAGAGTTACGTGACATGTTACGGTAGCCATTAGGTTTCTATGGAAGTGGACCGGCAGTCAGCGAGTGTGGAAATAGAGTTCAAATAAATGAAGCTGATCCTTTTCTTATCTCTAGTGCCGAGTTGTCAGCTCCGAGCCTTTTATGGGACTTTGGTAAAGCCCGTGTGGACAAGTGCAAGAGTCGTGCAACTGAGATTCACCATTCCTCCCGAGTAAAAATAACTCTTCACTTCTTTCTAATAAAAAACTTGACTTCATTACTCTGGATATTGTAGTCATGGTTTATTTTGCACACACATATAGGACGCCTGAACATAATCAGATAACATTTATATCTCTCTCCAGGATGATTTATAATTCTTCATAAATGTTTTATCTGCGGCTCTGTTGCGCTGAAAAGACCAGTTCACCCTTAACGTCTGAGTAATCTTCTTTTATTTTTTTTCCTGTTCCCAGAGAAAAATGGGTGAATAACGCTGATGAGGTTTAGCAGATTCAGCCAGGCGATGGGCGAATATAATAAGTGTTTTCGTAGACGTCACCCGTGATTATTTCATCTTGCTGTTTTGGGTGAATGTGGTGGATTTAGAGGCTCGGCTTCTATTGTGCTGACATCACCCTTTAACAAGCTGAATTAAATCATGGCTAAAATCATTTGAAACTCTCCCAGAGTCCTGAAACACCCAAACAAAGAGTCTCTGGGAAATTTTGAGAGGATGATTTAACAGGGAGGGTGGGGGTATGAGGGTACGTGTTAGTGTGTGGTGTGTGTTAGAGTAAAGCTCAGAATGAGGGAAGTGGGACATCCGGATCGTTGTAAGAGGCAAAACTCTTCAGCTGCAGTTAAATACAGGGTTTATTTATGCATCATTTACAGAATCGTTCCAATAAACCTGCAAACATTTTGCTCTAATAAACGTAATTTATATTGTTTATATTGTTTTCTATTATGTAAACATATTTTGCCATCATATAAAAGTATAGTTTTGTGGTTATGTGTTTTTTTGTTTTTTTTTAACAATGGAAGTTTTATAGATTTGCCATTTTAAATTTGCGTTTTTAATAAAACTTGTATTTTATTAAATATTAATATTTGTGCATATTATTTATTATTATGTAATAATAATAATTATTATTTATTTATTTATTTATTTATTTATTTAATAAATTGTAATATTTTCTAAGCTTTTTTAAACTTCATTTTTATTTTGTATTTATTTTTTTATTTTTGCTTTTTAGGTCAATTAATTAAAAGCACAGACAAGATAAAGTACAAACAAAATACCTGAAAAGCTCAGAGGAAAACCGAAATTAGTATTCTACACTCTATGACACGTGGGCATTATTGCATCATAAAACATAACAGCCAATCCTGTGTCAGTATGCAAATGAATCCCACGAAACTAATTTAGCAGGGAAAGAGGTGAGGTGCATTGCAAATTTGCATTTTTTTTTTTATCAAATCTAGGAGAGTAAAACTGCATGTAGTGGCTTTTAAAAGTTTTTATTTTTCTTCTTGTAGACAAATTATAATTTATTACAAATTAAAAATAATGTTTAGGAAAATGAAGATGTTCAGGCAACAAGCACATGAGGAGATGCGGTGTGTTGAATCATGAAGCTCAGCACAGCCAGTGAGGAGCAATGAGACTGGATAAGACTGGATTAGCCGAGGCCAAGTGAGTAGACCGAGTAGAGCAGAGCTCCACATGAGCTCCATCAGCCCGTGAGTCGTCCAGGGTGAAGAAGAAAAGAGAGAGAGAGAGAGAGAGAGAGAGAGAGATAGAGCGAGCACGGGGATCTGGAGAGACCGAGAGTTAAAGCAAATGGGAGTTTGGAAAATTATCCTATTAAATTGAATTAAAGAGGCAGTCTTAATTTATCCCAAGAATGATGGATTCGGATAATTAAGGGTGTTAATGGGGAGTGGTTAGGAAGAGCGGGAAAAAAGGGGTAGTAGATATGTAGAAGCGCAGGAGATGGGAATGGGGGGTCAGACCCGAGCCCAGCACTTAGAGGGCCATCAGAGTTGAGTTTTTACGAGGCGGTCACTCGGGGCATTGCTTTACAGCTGGCAGCGATTACCGTACGCAGGTTAGGAGCAGGCGAACAGCCTCTCTGGCTTTCTCTTGGTGCTCTGTCACTTTTTCTCTGGAGAGGAAGGAAGCTGTAAGGTAATATGTTTAGCGAGCAGACATCTGATCAAAGCTGCTCTCGGTTAGCAAGCTTTTTGCGGCTTTGCGTGCGTGTGTGGTCAAGGGATGTGGCAGAAAACGAAAACAAACACTCCAAGCAAGCGTCAGCACTTCTGGATGTGTGTGTGTGTGTGTGTGTGTCTGGGTTGAGTGGTGTTACTCAGTGTTGGGACAGTTTGATTTGTTTGTTATTATAAGACCTAGTTATTTGAGCAGGACTGGGGTTTGAGTCCATTCCCATATCACCGACTTTATCTGCATGTCCTTAATTCTTGCTGATGTGCAGGCCTTGGGCAGTGTGTGTGATTGAGCGACTGTGTCACCACTGGAAATTATCCTGTGGCCTCAGAGAATCGCCGTTGATGGTTGTGCACAGGTGAGCGCTGAGCAATAAAGCCAAAATAACTTAGCTAAACTTGCGAGGCTAAAGAGCAATTCTCACATTTACTTGTGAGAACACTTGTATCTTGTTTGTTTGGTTGCTTTTTTTTTTTTTTTGTTCCATGAAAGTGTGGGTGTGAGTGTGAGTGTGAAAGAAAAAAAAAGAAGAAGTGAGAAAATCTATAAAAAAAAAAAAAAAAACACCCCGGTGAACTCAGCTTTACAGTGCAGTCATCAAATGCGAACTTCATGACTAATGTCTGTTAGCTTACCTGTGTGCCTGTACGCGTATTATTAGCCAGAGGTAACCATCTGAAATCTGGGCTCAAATAATTTTATGCTACTTTTCTCCTTGAGAGAGAGAGAGAGAGAGAGAAAAAAAAAAGAAATATTGCGGGGGGGTGGGGGAGAGAGAGAGAGAGAGAGAGAAGGGATAAAGAGAAAGGGTGAGAGAGAGAGAGAGAGAGAGAGAGAGAGAGAGGGTGACAGTGAGGGGAGGGAAAAAACAATCTCATCAAGCGAGAGGCCGTTTGCTTAGCAAGAGCTGACAGTCTTTGTGTATGTAAATGAAGAATTTAGACTAATGGAGTTGAACCATTTCTAATTTTGTGATGGCAAGAGGATTTTGATTGAAAGTAATTAAGCAAGCTAGCTGTAAAATTAATTAAAGCAAAAGGAGGGGGGATTTTTATTGGATTGGATAGCGATATAGCTGCTGTCAGGCAGGGGGACAAATGGGGGTGACCTGGATTCGCTGCCCTCCCTCCTCCCACTCGGGACTTTTATGTCACTTTAATCTCCTTAGAGCGGCTGGTGTGCATTTGTTCGAAATAATCAAGGAAATATGGTCAGAAATTGTCAGCTTTCAGATCTAATTTACCTGACAGCCTCGCGAAAAGTGTGTGCGTGCGGCAGTTTCTTTTTTTTGCTTTCCTTCTCTCTCGACTCTCTCTCTCTCGCTTCGGCTCGGCAGAAAATGCTTTTGACAGTTTGGAGACGTCTCGGCTCCTCAGGAATAAACGACGGGGAACCTGGTCAGGTCGGGATGAACCCTTCAATGAGCCGGTGCATCAGTTAAGAGGGTGCGAGTAAACAGTTAGAGTAGTGACAGGAGTAATTCGCTGGGAGCTGGTGAGCCACAAGTTTCAGTCTGTCCTGCTTTGACTTCCTGTATGATCTTTGAGGATCCTCCATTCAGGAAGTCCTAGATAACTTTATAACACAAAAGCCCCACGCCACAATGCCAGGATGCAAACTGAATTATACTTACTTACTGTACATTTTATAGCACTCTCTCTTCTGAAATAAAATTAAAATACATCATATCTTAGTGAGACAATGGCAGTTATATTGAATAAGTGGTGCTCGGAGGGAAAAGATAAGATAAGAAATACTCTTGTTCATTACTTCTAAGAACTGCTTATAAAGGTCAGTGTAGAAGAGTCCTTAAAGTAACCAGAAGAAGTTACTCGAAGTTATGTGCTAATATGTTCTGGCAGATTATTTAATACCTGATTTTCTTTAACACTCCTTTCTTGTGAAATTTACATCCCCCTCAGTGCTAACCGGCTAGCGTCATCATTTTTTTTTTTTACAAAGCTAGCTAGATCGTTATGTTATGTTAACTACCAAAAGCAGTCTCTTGTCTCACAAGCTAGCTTGTTTTATAGCTAGTTAAAGTTAGCTTTATATTTCCTACACTAATTGCTAAAGTATGCTGACTACCGAAGGTCACACAAGCTAGCTTGTTTAATAGCAAGTTAACACAAGTTAGCTTTATATTTCCCTCAGTGTAACCAGTGCTTATAAGCTAGCATCATATTTTTTTTTGTAGCACTGACAGCTAGCTAGATTGTTATGTTAACTAACATGCTAGCTTCATAATTTCTTTTCTAGCTAGCTTTTTAAAGCTTAAAGTTCCCCCATACTAGCTAAACCTAGTCTACAGTAGCTTTATATCACTTTATATTTATATCACTTTCACTTGGAGCTAAATACAGTCGCTTTTCACAACTTGTTTAATATCAAGCTAATACTTTAGCTAGCTTTCACAAACTAGATATATTGTTTTGTAGGATTTTGTTTTTTAAACTCTTGACCTTTGTTTAACCATGTGAGAGATTTGAGCTGAGGAAACAGACAGTGAATCAGACAGTATGATCCTGTGAGACGTGCGCTAAGTATAGGAAACAGTAGAAGAAAGAGATCATTATCGTAAAGACAGAGAGGCAGAAATTTAAAGAGAAAAAAAAAAGGATAGTTTTATTACAGTATCACAGCTTTCTCAGGTTTGATGTATATGAGAACATGAGACACTGGCAGAAACTGGAAGTCAGTCTGGTTTATATAACTACTGAAATCTAACTACTGCCTCCTGCTTTCACTCAGGTGTCTGTCAGCAGCCCTTTCGCCCTCACGATTAGGAGCTATTCATTATGGACTGTGACTTAGGTAGAGAAGGCAGGGAGAGTGTGTAGTGTTTAGGGCATGGACAGTGCCTCTAACAGGATTAAACCGCTGTGAAAACCCTTGCAGAGACCCCCACCACCACCACCACCACTACCGCCTCATCCCCCCATTCCTACACCCACCTCCCCCAATATCCGGCCCCCTTTTGCCAATTAATATAATAAAAGATGGAACAAAGAGCTTCCCTGCTTTTCATAATTAAACTTGGCCATCTCTAGAGGACGCTGTGCTTCAGCTCTCTCCAGTAGCGCATCACCGAACCCCCAGCGCCCGGCCCTCGGCCCCAGCGTGAGCTGTAGACATGGCGGGGGAGATATTGCACGAGTGTGTGGCCTTCCACACACCACCGGACTCAATCATAATGGAAAGTGTGTGTCTCTCCATCTGCTGTTAACTGATGAGTGGAAAGTGAGACAAACCCCAGCAGTGCCCACAGAATCCCTCCGAAAGAGCAGTTTGCCGTCCGTGTCCAGTCTGAAAACTGTGTCAAACTGAATAGGGAAGCTCACTGAATTACTGAATGTTTGGAATTAATGTAAAAAATAAAATGAGATAAATAAAAATTAATTTTTTTTTTACAATAAATAAAATTCAACAAATAATTGTAAGATTGAAAAAAAAATTAATTTCAGATTTTATTTTATATTAATAGCAAATTTGGAATTATTTTTAAAAATATATTTATTTAATTAACATTATTTAGATTTTCTTAATAATTTGTGCAATGTTTCTCAATTTTTTAGGCTTCAGATTGAACCCATTTAATCCAACTGAACAGTTAATTAAAAGTAAATAATTATAACTGGATTTTACGTCTCACAACTTTAACAGCTCTAATATCAATTGATATTGATTTCGACCGTCACTTTTCAATCACATCATTTAAATATAACCCCCAGGGAGCCACAGACCCCATTTTGAGAACCTTACAGGTTCCATAAAATCCACAATATACATTTATCCAGAAATAGTGTGCGATTCCCTATGTGTGTGTGTGTGTGTGTGTGTGTTAGGCAAAGAAAATGAGTGAAAGTAAAGTGAGCATTCCTTTCTCAGCCGCCAGAGCTGGCAGAAATTAGTTTCACACAATATGCAAATTCCTGCAATTGAAAAAAGAGGGTGTTTAAGTGACAGGTTGATATGTGATTAAACGACAATTAAAGTGCTGGAAGCATGCGGCAGCGGCGGGTCAAGTGCTGCACGCTGGAGCTAAAAGGTAGCAGACTATTGAGGTAACAGTCATGGGGGAGGCCAGGAACAGAGCCCAAAACAAATTAGCGGCTGCGAGGAAAGGCTGTCACGGCCTGTCAATAACACCGAAAAAGAGAGAGAGAGAGAGAGAGAGAGGGAGGAAAGTGTGTGAGGAAAGAAACCTGGGCACACCGAGAGTGTAAATAGAAATGGTGTAGAGGTAGAGGTGGTCCTTATATATGAGCAAGCTCTTGCCTGGCTGCGTAACTGGTTATATTCTGTGATGCTTTGGCAGCGTTCCTTGGTGCTCGACTAGTCCACCCTGAAGTGCGTCTCCGAGTTGTTCTACGCAGGGATTGGCGTTCTCTGCGAGTTTGTCCTGACAGCAGATGGCTGTGGCCTTTAATCCCCTTTGATGCTGTGCTGGGCAGTTGCTCCTGAACATCTCTTGCAAAGCCCTGAAAACTTGAGCTACTTTTCCTCTAACTGACCCCAATTGTCAAGGACCTGGCAGCTGTCACACTTTGTTAACTTTGTCTTAAGTGTAAGACTGAAGGGCGCAGGTTCCCCTCTCTCTCTCTCTCTCTCTCTCTCTCTCTCAACTTCCTGTTTGTTGTCTTTTCTGTTTTACTCATTCCTCAAAGCTCTTGATGCACCCCAGCCAGTGGGACGTGTACTTTCGGAAGACTCGAGCACTTATTTTTTTAATCAGAAATTATGGCGCAGTTGTACTCCGTTACCCTAAATTGGACCGAAGTTTCTGAGGGTGCAATATTGTGACCACAGATGGCTCGCGTTCCACTAAGAGGCTTAGCTTTCATCATCTTAATTATTTTCAAGCTCACCTTAATTATTGTCAATTATAAGGAACACACAGGCATTTGCTGCACTTCCTGTTAAGCCCACAGGTTTTGGTTTCTCAAGCGATCCATCTTGGACAGTTAGAGGAGAAAAGCTGTGCGCTTGCTAATCAGGGTTGCTTCAGCATATGTGATTACAAAACTGTGTGGTGTGGGGAGCGGGTATTTTACATGACAACAAAAGGCTAGACTTGAAAGGGGGAAAAAAAATGTCTTTTTCACTTTGAGACAAACATAGATCGCTATCTGCAATCTTCAGCTACAAGTACTGACTTGCTGCCTCTGGTGTGTGTGTGTGTGTGTGTGTGTGTGTGTTTTGGAATACCTTGAAATTTACAGTTGACTGTTCTTATTCACAGTATATACACACACACACACACACACACAAACCTTAAATATGACAGGGAACTTTGTATTGAACATAACTGACAAAAATGAATAGGTCTGTAAAAAAAAAAAGAAAAAAGGAGGGGGCGGAAGCAAAAGGAAAGAAATATGCCCTTTCAGCTGCTTTGAATCATATTTGCTTTTATCGCCGTTTTTATGATCTGCAGATCAGAATGAGGGCTTTCAGGTTTGGAGAGTTGTCCATTTGAGAGAGATGTGTGGTACATAAATCCTGCACTTCTACAGAAAGTGCCTCTTTCGCAGAAAGTCCCATGATGGCTGTGAGCTCACTAATGGAATTTTTAAAGAATTAAGATGCCTGCTTTCAACTGTTCCTTACTGAACGAGCTCATAACTGAATGCGTACGCTTCGACCTTATGACACTCGCTGTAAGTTCATATAAAGATGTATTCGAAAGTCCCTGGAGGAAGAGGAATAGCACAAAAGAACGCTTGTCTGCTTACTGTAGTCGCTTAACAATTGTAGCATTTAAGAATAGACTCGTATTAAACGGCTGTGATTAAATTAAAAATCACTCACCCAAATGTTTCACTGTGTTGGCACCATTATCACCTCTGCTTCTTATTAATTCTGCACTGTAAATAGATTCAGGGCTGAACTTTAGCGTAACCCGTGTCTTCCAATTTGCCTCTTTCCTCTCAACTAGCTGCGCGATCCTAATTAGAGAGAAACCGTGGAAAGGAAAAAAGAGAAAAAAGACAGGCTGCGTAGTTGTGGCATGTGATTGTGCTCGAGTATCTTTATTTTCCCGTTCATAAAAAGCCTCAGCAGCAAAGCGTCGCGGTAATCAGAGTGCGTAGCAAGCCATCTGTTTGATTTTAGAATATGTTCGTTTCTGTGATGGGATTGTAACAGGAGCGTTTACCATAATCATGGCATAATCTGTTCGCATTAGCTCTCCCTGATGCTCGTAGCTAATGGGGGGAGCAGATCCTGCCTGAGGTGTCATTACGCTCGCACCTGATCTTCAACGGATAGAGGACTATTTCAGGACTGAAATGCGATTGTTTTAATACTTTAATCCACCTGCCCTTGGCATTCAGGATTTTGCAGAAGGTAATTTTTTTGTGCTGACTGCTTACCGTCTTACACCTGCTCTCTTCCTCCTGAGTCAAAATCCACCTTTTCACCCTAAACCTTTCTATTTCCTTTTAATTAAGAATCTCTGTGTCAGATCCCGGCGATGAAACACTGATTTGACTCGTCGGGAGGAAATGTTTCACTCTTGACTTGACTTAAGCTCTTCGGGCCTGGCTTGTCAGCCGCCTGTCGGAGACACCAGCAGTGACGGCTGGTCAGCGCAGCGATAGCCCCCCCGAGGGACAGTTAACTCCCTGAATTCCCCCTACCGGCCGGGGTTTTGCCCATCGCTGAGTGGCAGGGAGTTGGAAGGCAAGATTGGTCTGGGGGTCACTAGTCAGTTGGGTGTAGGGTTGATAATAATGCTTGCTGATGGTTTCAGAAATCCTTCATTTGTGAGGAGAGCCTCATTAAGCGGCAGGCAGGCGTACAGGCGCATTAGGGTCCAGAGGAAGCTGCAGCCGGTGAGAATGCATTAGAGAGGATGCACGCTCTGCTCTCCCCTCCTGTCCTCCAGCTTTTTTCCTGATCTAATGTACTTTCAGAGGAATTGGAAATAGGGGTCAATAATTATGCATTTTAATTATTAACCTGCCTCCTCCTTAATTGTGCTTTTTAAAGCCTCTGCGCGCAGACATGATACTTTATTGCTCTGTTGGTCTGGGCAAGCCTGGGCCGGATCACTCTACTATCAGCCATAACCCACCTTTATGTTAGTGCACCATAATGGTGTGGCTTTTTACTGCGGCGGAGAGCACTTCTCCTACTGTACTGTTTTTTGAGCCATCCAGCTTGCATGTGTGTGTGTGTGTGTGTGTGTGTGTGTGTGTGAGCCACTTTCAGTGAATCATTTTAATTAGAAGGCGATTGATTGACAGAATGGCTCTGGGTGCAAAAGAATTGATATACAGAAGCTCTACTTGTCGCTGACCTCAATACACACAAACAGAAAGTCATCAGTGAAAGTATAATTGTTCCAAAATGATCTATATTAATACTAATTAATAGCGCGAATACTAGCAATAACACTCCAGATAACTGTGTACTCAGGGTACAAGTACACCTTCGCTGCACTTCAGTACATTTGCCTTGATTTTAATCGTCTTTCTCTTTCTCTTTCTCTACTTTTAGTTTTACTTTAACTTCGTTTTATTTGATAAATCTCAAATCTCGCTACATACCAAAACAATTGATCATCTAAATACAGTAGTTAGTAAATAAAAGCATATTTCGTTAGATGAAGGTGACCCGAAATATAGCGTGTAAATAGTTTGTATTGTGGGATTTATTATAACGTTTATGATATTAGCGATATGTGTTTTCGTGCGTTATTCATTTTTGGACTTTTACAGGTAGAATAAAACAGAATGGGGCGGTGTGCTGTTGAAGTAAAATAATCAACAGTGCCGTTTTTTTATATTCATCTCTTACCACTGCAATTTTTAAACATTTATAAATCTCACATTTCTTAATGAACATCTTATAGTGTTTTTTTTTTCACAGTTAAATTTAATGTTGTGGAGAAAAGATAGATCCTGCAATCATTCATGTTAAAACCATAACTCTCTCACTAGCCCCTCTTCTGTATCTCTCTGGAAGGTAATAAGCCAAAACCACAGCTTTCTTTAAACCGTACAGTCGTTTGTGCTGAAACTGGAGACTCCTTCCCTAATTATCCCATTTACTCAAATCTTCTTCATTATATTGATGATTATACTTTCCTATATTTTCCTTTCACATTAAAGATCCGCGTATTACTCGTTATGGATTGCGTCCACAAGTGCATGTGATGAGATAGAAACGCTAAACGAAATTGAGAATTCAACAGCACTTTGGTTTAACCTGATGGACGAAATGAATTATAAGCGTGTTGTGTAAGGAGTGGACGTTGTTCAGAGGTCACATAGGTCGAATGTTGTGGCTGGAGTCGGTTTGGAGATCATCAGCTCAAACAGAAGGGCTTTCGGTGTAGGAAGTTGTGCTTTGTGATCAGTCCAGTCCGGTGTGAGCTTATTGCCGCTGGTGGATAGAGTGAGAGACAGCCTGTTATTCACTGTGGGAATGTTTGCTTTGGGACACAAGCATGTTATTGTTGCCACGTTGATAACGGGTGGGAGGGGTGTTGGGGTGGATGGTGTCTGCTGGGGTGGCAAAAATCAAAAGTGCAACGCTTACCTCAAAATCACGCTGTGGGAACACATCTCATCAATATCTAACCATTCCTAAACAGCAGGTGATTTTAAAACCCTATTTTACAACTTATTAATGTAGCGCTTAAAAAGTGAATCGATAGAGGCTGTGTGTGTGCGTGCATGTGTGTGTGTGTGTGTGTGTGTGTGTGTGTGTGTGTGTGTGGCGGTGTTAGGTTCACCACTTAGGACCTGGTGCTGTCAAGCGTCTCATACACCTACAATTTTACAGTACACGGAACTGCACTTTTACGCTGTCAGAGCCCCAGATCTACTTCTGCTGTGTGGGAGCTAAAGAGGAACATTGTAATTACTGTCTCAGAATTCATATAGCGATACATAAAATAGTATTTATCCAGTCCTGTGTGCCGGGTGTCGGGGGCCGACGGCAGGGAGGGGCATGTTTTCGCACAATAGACAGTAGGAGCAATCAGGAGGAGTCGTGACTCCTGCATCTTCTCTGTCTCCTGTTTCGCCTTCAAAACCACCCCCTCCCCTAACCACCACCACCACCACCCCCCCCACCTCCCCTCTCAGCCATCACTCAGACACACCTACGCACAAATAAACATAAAAAGCTAATTTGTTAGCTCCCTCATTTCAGAGGCCCAGGCACGGAATATTGTAGACGCAAACTAATGCTTTGTCAAATGTTGACATGTGTCGCAAACACGCTGCCCACAGCAGCACATTTATAAAGAGAGCAAGCAAAGAAAAAAAGAGGAGAGGAGATTAGCAAACTGCTTAGCCCCTGCACTCACAGACCTAGTGGCAGAAAGGAAATGCCCCTAAACACGTGTATTAATGTGCAGGAGATTAGATAGAAAGACAAAAGAAATCAATGTTTCTAAAAAAACAGTACTAACATTACTATGAGAGTCTAGTGTTAGAGCTGTGTCTGTGGTGTCCACCATTCAGCTATTCCTCTATCATCCATCCATCCATCCACTCACTCATACTCATACTATAATCTACATTTGCCCATCCACCTATCCTACCATCCATCCATCAAGCATCCACCCGTCCAGCTGTCCAGCCTCTCATATATCTGTCTACCCAGCTATCTATTTTTATCCATCCATCCCTCCATCTATCTGTCTATACATCCATCCATCCATTTATCCATCCATACACCATCAATCTCTCCATCCATTCATACACCAACCCTTCCACCAAAATTTACCTGTATCCATCCACTTGACTATCCATCCATCCATCTGCCTATTCATTTATTTTTCATTCATTCATTCATCCATCCATCCCTCCATCCAAAATTCCATTCATCTATCCGTCCATTTTTCTGATCTGTCTATTTATCTATTTTTCCATCCATCCATCCATCCCCTATTGATCTATCCATCCACCCATTTTTCTGATCTGTTTATTTATCTATTTTCTTTCATCCATTGATCCATCCATCCATATCTACAAATTTATTCTTCCACCCATACATATATCAGTCTATCCCGATTCATCCATTCATCCACCTATCCATCCATTCTGTCGCAAACACTAGCAAAGTCCAGCCTCCTCATTATGTCCTTTAAAGAAACCCACATTACGCATGAAATTAGGAAACAAAGTGCACACACCTCTTAATACGTGAGCACCTCCAATATGCTGATGTTTTCTTTTGCACACTGTGTTTGCTAAATTGCCTTTGACTGCATGCATTGGTAATGGAACTTTATGTCCTTGCAGAAAGGACAGCTAGTCCGTTTCAGTTAAGGCCTGGACCATCTTCCATGGCTGGCTTTCACAAGACTTTTTTCCCCTCTAATACTCTGCCTTATGAATAAATGAAGCCTATGAAGCATTTTTTTCCATATTTGTGTAAATTGCTTTAAAAGCATTTTATCATGTCATAAAAAAGCGCAATTGATCTGCAGAGCTCGGGCCATTGGGCAGCTGTGTGTTTTGTTAATGGCCACTTTGCTCCAAGCAGCTTATTAAAAAATTTATATATAAATGCTAAAATTGCATAAATTATTTAAGCACAAAGTAAGCATTTTTGTTTCAGTCGGGAGGTGGGGCGGATATTGAAAAGGAGACTGCGTTTAGGATATTAAGCTTAGATAGAGGATCAGTCATATATACCTTTTGAAATGCATAGATCAGATCTAAACATAGGCACTCGCATATGTCATGCACTCACACACACACACTTTCATACACACACACACACACAGACCCCGTGCACAGGCACAAAAAATATATATATTTTTTGATGACTTCGTTTCAGCAAGCACGGAATGTCACCCATATCCTGGTTGATTGTACTTTCGAGTTTTATGATGTTTTTTCATTGATTTGTTTCCCCGGCGCAGCTGCCGACCTCTATTGAGGGACGAACGTAATCAGCGCTGACGCAAATTAGATGGTTATTCGTTTCGAAAATTGACAGAAAAACAATAAAAAAGATGAAATGCTCCCAAATCAATAGATATAATGAAATTCAAATAATCCGAGAGATGAGGTCTCCATGGCAACTGATAATGTGGAAAAGAAAACAATTTAATAAAGGACAGACACGCTTTGAAAACAGATTGGGGGGGGCTGTAAAGCGAGAAGCAGATGAGAGGAGGGCAGGTGGGGGGGCAGGAAAGACAGAGAGAGAGAGAGGAGGGGAGAGAGAGAGAGAGAGAGAGAGAGAGTGGGGACATTTGTGGCGGCTGCATGGCAGGTCCTAGTGCTTGTTTCTCTGGTGTGAAGGATTTGTGTCTATCCCAAGGACGCCCGAATAATTAGAAAAGTGTGCAGGGCAGAAAGTGCAGATTCAGGTTTTAATACGCAAAAAAAATTATTTCAGGGGCAGTCAATCGGAAAACCATTTGTTGGTGACCTTCCTGAGAGGCCCCCTGGTACAGGGCAAGATGGAGGCTGCGTGGCAGGCCGGCTTGAGTTATGGCATATTTGTGTTTTTATAGTGGCACAGGGAATGGAGAATGGTGCGGGGGAGGGCGGTGTGCAGGGGTGGGGGCTATAGGACCACAGTGGAAGTGTACGTGTGTTGCTGTAAAGGTCCGGGCTGCTGCTACTGAAGAGGGGAGGGCGAGAGAGACCAGAGGGGAGAGAGAGGGACAGAAAAGGGGAACTTGCAGATGTGGCTGTATTTACAGATCAGTTGTCAGAAAAGCCATTTAGAGAGAACGGGGCAGATCCCAGCACAATGACAGCAGAGGTGTAGGTTTAACAGCAAAAGACAGCAGGAGTCAGGTCGGAAATCAGGAGTGGTTAAGTCATTATCTTCTCCTGTATCTGCTGGAGCTTGAGAAATGAACTGAAATGTTTAGACGGTTCGATGAAAGACACGTCGACTTATTCTTCTTTTTTTTCCCCTTCCAAATAATGCGCCACTACCCTGCATTGTTCATTCTGTTTATTGAAAAGTGATAAAAACGAGTCGAACCTGTCTCACTGTCAGTTTGTTTAATTCAGCACTATCATCGAGATCCAGGATAACACGTCCTGTTAGCAGCCGTCATTATCCTGTTCGGAGCAGTAAGCAAATGAAAGCTGAGGGCACTGGGCAAGACCTGTATCCTGATCCCGGTTATGGTCCAATCTGCTGTTGTTAAACCATAAACATGACTAGAACTCAATAAAGCTTAAGGGAGTGTGTGAACAAACTGTGTGTCAAAGATATGTGTGTGTGTATGTATGTATGTATTGTGTAGGTGTTATGCATATGAGTATAAGGGACAGATACACACTGCTTGTCTCTGGGTGAGAGCACACAAAGCCCTCTATCACACACACACACAGAGCTCACCGTCCCATCAGAGTCGATGCCCTGCTCTCGTTCCACATTATTTCCTCGGGACGGACACACCTAGTATTTGATGAATAATAGTTTTTCAGGTCACCCTTGAAACCTTCCACTTACGGTAATGTGCAGTTTGGGGGCGGTCCGGCTCGCGATATTAATTTGAGGCTTAGTCTCAAATTCTTCTGTCTGAATGCGCTGTCTCAGCGGGAGAGAGCTGTCATCAGGGCAGCTGCGAGGCCTGACATTAATATTGTGATGTGAAAAGTGGCCTGCATGTAGGAGAGAAACTTGAAATTCCTTGCTGAACAATAACTCGGAGCCTACGAATCTGGCAGGCGTGTGTCAATAAGGCGGACGGAGGCTTGTTTTTTTGCGCCTAAATCAATCACTGGGGGACAAAAAAACACCATCATGGGGCGAGATGGTGAAATGTGAGAGCAGGGCATCTGCTTACGGTGTAGCGAGTGTAGAGTTTGTGGCACATGTTATCAGTGTCAACAGCAGCCGTGCATGGTCTCTCCCTCCCTCCCTTTCGTCTCTCTCTCTCTCCCTCTCTCTCTCTCCCTGTATCCATGATATTGCCCCTGCCCATGGCTGCTACTCGCTCATTGACTCTGTGTAACTCAATCTGAGAGGCTGGAGCCTAGCGGAGTGGGCTCGCCTGCCGTGTTCTCATCCAGCCTGGACAGTCAGCCACGCGCTCGGCACACTGGAGAGAGCAGCTTAAGTGGCCTCTCTCTCCTTCTATCTCCATCTCGCTCTCTCTTCCGGGCCTTTTTTTTTCCATAACGGCTGTAGAGGTAGAGAGCAGAGGGTGGTGAAGGACCCCTACTGGTAAAGTGGGTAAACACGCACAGCCCTGACATCTGTGCTGCATGCACGAGTGCGAGAGACACAAGGAGCAAGGGAGAGAGAGAGAGTGGGGACGAGTGCGAGCGCAGCCTAGCCGTGGAGGCGTGTGGGGAGACGGGGGGAAAAAATGCCGTGCTTCGTGGAGAGAATTCCACCCGAGCGTCAGGGAGAGGTGAGACGCAAACAGGAGGGCCGTTTCTTGCCAGGTAAGGCTCGAGCCAGACGCAACACACACTCACAGCAAACTCTAGACACACACACACACACACACACACACTGGCTGAGGTGCTGCTTAAGTCAGATGTGATGTCAGAATGTGTGATAATTCCACTGTGTGCGCAGGTCAACCCACAGAGAACTGGTTAAAAAAATTACACAAAAAAAAACCTAATGATTATTCTTTCACTTCTGGAAAAAAAACAAGAAGTGGAATAAGACCACAAAAAGTATTCTTGTTTAAAAATTAATGTCAAGCTTTGTATAGTAATTCACTCAGATCCAGTTCCACAGGTGTGATATACATATATATATACATATATGTATATATATATATATATATATATATATATATATATATATATATATATATATATATATATATATATACATATATATACACGAAGCAGGCCTAAGTCTTCAACAAATGAAGAGTTCTCGAGAACTAATCGTTTAGATGTCTAATCTTCTGCGCTTTCGGTCTGTGTTGGTTTTGGATTAGCCATTGTGTACTTTTTCTCTCAAATTGTTGTTCTTAATTACCACCCAGGCCTGTGAGAAGGATGGCACTGAATTTCTCAGCTCGCTGACATGTGGTGTTATTTGCCCAGCTAAGCGGCTCCCTGCTAGCATGGATTGAGCTCTCAGCCGCTCGCTTAGATACAGATGTTCTAAGGATTTTGCAGAGCACCAGGGAACACAGAGAGGGTTTGCGTTTGCGCCTGCATTTGGCTCGGATGTGCGGCGTTCTGACTTAATCCAGTGCGGCTCTCAATTAAACTTTCCCTTTTGTTAAATAAATACAGTGTCGTTAAATCTAAACACGCATTTGCATGGAGTCTCTCAAGTTTCAGGCCATAATGGGCTCAGTGGAAGGCCTGAAAAACAGGCCTGAAGAACTATATAAATATATATATATATATATATATATATATATATATATATATATATATATAAATATATATTTAAATGAGTGCAGAGTGTTTGATATTTTTTCCATCCCTGTTGATTCGGCTCTTATGCCAACAAGACCTGAGCCCTCAGTGAAGGTGAGATCAGACATGAAGTGGCTTCACATTTCTGGCAACGGCTCTGATGTCCCAGTGGATTGATTTGTTTGTTTGTGTGTTTGTGTGTGTGTGTTTATGTGTGTGTGTGTGTGTGTGTGTGTCTGCATGCGTAGGTGTGTTTGCGTTTCCGTCCGTGTACACACTTGCGCAAGATTTTACTAAGCAGATATTTCCCCTGTTTTCGCTCTGAGCCGCGGGAGATTGATGACTGAATTGTGGAGTACATGTTAACAGTAACTGCTGATTTATTGAGATACTTAGGGTAAGTGAGGCGGCCCTGACTCAGAGGGGTGGAACAAGATATAGTCCTTTTAGCTTAATGCAGAAATAGAGCCTTTTTAAGGAATAATTGTGATTACTGCTTGGGGGATGGGGGAGCGCAAGCGGAGGGAGGCTTTTAGCTCGAGGAGAGGTGAAGGAACCACAGGGGATGCAAGAGACACTTTGCATTTTCCAAGAATTTGTTTTGCATTCAATTGCAAGTTACTGGCGCAGTTTCAAGTATTGGGTTAGTTTTTTTTTTTCTGAAACCACACTCAAACAGGTTTGCATAGGTTTGACAAACACACTCAGAAAGCATGCCATTTAAAAGGAATCGGTCTCATTTCTTCATCCCCTGAGCATGTTTGCCTTCAGCAACATTCGAATCCACTTTAAAGATTCATGCGACTTCAATCTGATATCCCTCCATCTCTATATATTTTTTTCCTCGCAGCACTGAATAAGGAATAGCACTTCCCTGCAGAAGAGGAATGGCCCTTTTTTTTTTTTTTCCAAACCACCTTTTAGACTGAGTGAAATGTTTCCCCAGTTCGCTCAGGGACGACTTTATTTCTTAGCAGGGATTTAACACTCACTCAGTACCCCCATAAATACAAGCTTCCCCAGCAGCCCAGGAGCCATAACTCATGCTCTAACTCTCAGGCTAACCAAACTCATATTGCAGAGAGAGCTTTGTTTGGCTTTGTTTCTGCTTGCTGAAAGCCTTCAGATTACGGCCTCAGCCACACTCAAACCTCTTCCTCTATAACACAAGAACATGAACATTCACACTGACTTGGGTTAAATTGAAGACTAGGCTTGTTGACAGCAAGGCTGCTATTGTTTAATGAACATGTAGCTAGTGGCACCTGTTGAAGCCCTACCACATCATTAGTGACACTATACTTGTGGCTAGAAGACGCCCACGCAGAGCGTTGTGGCTAGGAAGAGTCATTTATAACCCAAAGCTCATGTTTTAAATCTTTAATAATTTTAGTGAGGAATAAACCTTTATCTTTTGTGATCTCGGTGAAGCTTCGTTCCTTTTACACCACAGCGGTGTGCCAATACTTTAACAATCAAAACAATTAATTATTTATTGAAGAATGACACGCTGCATGTTTTGTTGCAAAGTTATTTCCTGTTAGCATTTACCTCTTAACAGCTATAAACAGTCATTCCCTTTCTTACCAACCTTTCCTTTTCTTACTCTTGAAATTAATAAGACACAAAATTTCAGCTTATCATGTTACCCAGAAACCCCAAAAACCTTCCGTCCCGAAGACTGTCCTGTGCCAGATTAGCCTTTCATTTTTTTTTTTTCTCCTTTAGGAAGAGTTCATTGCTAATAAAAACTTCTGTCACAAGTAAGATTTCAGTATCTGAGTCCCAGTTTGCATTAAATGAATCTTTATTCAACTGTCAAAAACGATAGCAAGCGAAACTTTTCTATTAAAAACTTCACCAGTGTTGCCTTGCGGACTTGTTCTGTTTCATAGTATGACATCATCCTCGATTAATTTGCATATGAAGCACGATTGGTTTGTGCCGTTGACTGCTTTATGAGATCACAAAATGGCCGTAGTGTAACATTTAATAAGTTTCTTAACAAGTTTCGATAACAGGAATCGGCCACGTGAGAGGTGTTTACCGTTTATAAAAATCGTTATTTGAGTGCAAGGGAATTTTAATAAAGAACAAAGAGAACAAAAAAGTCCAAACGATAAAAATCGATTGGAGTTGGAGTTGTAAAGAAAAGCCTCTGACGTAAACGTTTCTAATCTGTGTGAAAGAAGAGACGCTCTCTCTCTCTCTCTCTGTCTCTCTCTCCGGGCCTCTGATTAGTTCTGATCTACACTTTAGTACCTTTCCGTTCTCCATTTTTCCCCCCCACACGTATATCTGACACGTGAATCCCTCTGAAGTCTTCTTCCTGACTACAGTTCCCGCCTTTTCTCAGGCTGGCGTTATTTGCGTAAAAGACAACATGGTGCTAGGAGGTATATTGTTCAGGTAGCCCATTTCTTTCTGTTCTCTCCATCTGTTTGATCTCTGCATCCTCCCCATGAGAGAGCAATACCGAAGACATCCTTTGAAAAGACGACGTTGCTGAAAATGTGCAGCAGCAGTCCATCACCTCGGATAAGGCCCCTGTGTGAAAACAAAAGCGCTTGTTGCTCTGTCTGATAAAGCGCCGCCGCTGCGTAACGCTTTTCATCTTTCGCTACCTGTTAGAGCAGCTGCCACCATGTCGTTTGTTCAGACTCTCTCACACACCATGTTATTGGTGTGCCCAGGACGCCATAAGCTGATCAGTGGGAAAAGGTGTGGCGCGTGTCCAGGCCGGTACCCAGGCTGGTGCCAGTCCGCAGGTTTGGCTCTCACGTTGTGGATTGATGTCTGGGAAGCAGCAGGGGCTTCGCTGTACCTTTATTACACATCAGCTGGATACCAAACTAATTTGATAAAGCAGCACTTAATACAGCGCACACACACTGCCACTGTGCCTGGCTCGCTGACAAGTGTGTCACGCCACCTGGCAAAAGGCTGGCACCGGGCTTCGGCATGGGATACGGCGGACACGTGGCATGAAAGAGAGGGAGGG